>NC_052156.1:81880693-82180693 GCF_902713615.1 Scyliorhinus canicula
AATGATCATTACCCAATTCGATTGTCAGCCAAACTGAATCTTCCCCCATTTTCAGTATTTTTATATCTGGTAAATAGAAATATTCAAAGAAAATGATCCAAAAAAGTATTATTTGAAGTCCCGTGACATCAATCAAAGTGACTCCCTGCCCTTCATGGGGCACACTTCATAACGGAATCGGGGAAAACCCAACTGGTAAGTTGAAGATAATAAATGGTCCCAATGTCCATTCTGCCCTCCAGGGGGCTGTGAATGCTCAGGGATCAGGACTGAGAGGACAGTAGACCTTTTGGTGGGGTCGGGGTATCAAGGTCTCCGGAACAAAGCTGGCTAAATGGGGGATTTACGAAAATGGCAGAGCAGGCTCAAGGGGCTGAATGGCCTTCTTCCCTGCTGCTATGGCCCTTAAAAGGCCATTGCCTTGTGAGGTACCATCAATTGGACGCGAGACACGATGAAGATCCAAACTGTGGCTTTAATCAGCTAGTTGTTAGCCCGGTGGTCGACTACAGAGAAAGGCCGACCGCTGGGAAACCTGGGTACTTATACCATGCCTCGGTGGCGGGGTCTACTTGCCTCTCGACCAATTGGTGAGCAGTCACATGACTAGTCCCAGCCAATCAGACGAGAGGCACATGACCAGCCAGAGCCAATGGGAAACCAATGTTCTACACCAATGGCAGTGCTCCCACTCATATCACCACACCTTGATCGAGAGGTGCAGCCATTCAAGATGTCTCCCTTTTACGTTGGTTTATGAAGTTAAAAAATGGAAATGTGCACAGTGCACTCACCAATGCATCTCTCTGGAGGCCTCAAACCAGTCTCTTCTGGGGTTTTGAACCCCCTCCACTTAACAATCCAATTAAGAATTCAGGAGAAGTGTCAGCATGGATTGAGGGGAGAGGAGATGTGCTTGCACTTATGCGCTTTGATAATGGGTGAATTGATCCAAAGAATAAGGAAGCGAGATAAAGAAACAAAGCATTATTTATTTAAAGAAAATTGTTGTTATTAAGTTGAATTTCCCCAGAAAAAGATAGAAAATCAATGCAGGCAGGCGGAAAATTAAATTGGCTTTAAAATTCAACATTAGCAATTAATTGTTTCTGGCCTTTCTGCTGCTAAAATCTACAGCTTTCGGACTAATTTCTTCAGGGTATTAATACAAAAGCTAGGGCCCTGAGATGGTCCCTGGTAGCTGGGTTGCTCTTTTAAACATAGCATCAACTTGTGGCGACCGGGGGCTTTTCACATACTTGTGATAATGAAAGGTTATTAAAACATAGAACATACAGTGCAGAAGGAGGCCATTCATAGAACATAGAACAGTACAGCACAGAACAGGCCCTTCGGCCCTCGATGTTGCGCCGAGCCATGATCACCCTACTCAAACCCACATATCCACCCTATACCCGTAACCAACAACCCCCCCCTTAACCTTACTTTTTAGGACACTACGGGCAATTTAGCATGGCCAATCCACCTAACACCACATCTTTGGACTGTGAGAGGAAACCGGAGCACCCGGAGGAAACCCACGCACACACGGGGAGGACGTGCAGACTCCGCACAGACAGTGACCCAGCCGGGAATCGAACCTGGGACCCTGGAGCTGTGAAGCATTTATGCTAACCACCATGCTACCGTGCTGCCCATCGAACCTGCACCTACCCACTTAAGTCCTCACTTCCATCATATCCCCGTAACCGGATAACCCCTCCAAACCTTTTTTGGAAACTAAGGGCAATTTAGCATGGCCAATCCACCTGACCTGCCTGTCTTTGGACTGTGGGAGGAAACCAGAGTGCCCGGAGGAAACCCATACAGACACGGGGAGAACGTGCAGACTCCGCACAGACAGTGACCCAGTGGGGAATCGAACCTGGGACCGTGGCGCTGTGAAGCCACAGTGCTATTCACTTGTGCTACCGTGCTATTTATTATATTAATCTTCCCGACTGCTGTTTAGTCACATCCGGCGCAGGATTCCGATATGTGACAGGGTGATTAAATGTTGTCCAGCTCATCAACTGATCCCGACAGCAGTGGGCTCCAGGGAACATGTTGCAGCTTGCCCCCAGCAAGCTGGAGCAGCCCTATGTTTAACTGACAGAGTCTGCATAAACGGAAATGAATCTCAAACCCACCATCCAGCTTTGTACTAATACAGACATGTGTGCATGATGGAAAGATGGAGAAATTATACGTGGGCCATGAAATTGCTGGAACAGCATTGAAATTATCAACGCTCTGCTACATTTACGTTGCAAATTGCTGAGATGCTTGTGGTGGTATGACTAGGAGGTTTACGGTACCTCAGAGTAGTGCTGCCATTGGTGCAGAGGACTCGCTGCCCATTGGCTCAGGCAGGTCATGTGTCTCTCTGCCAATTGGCTGAGGTCAGTCATGTGACTGCTCGCCGATTGGCGAGAGGCCACTAGCCCCTCCTACGAGAGGGGTATAAGAACCCGTAGCAGCCGGCAGTCGGCCTTTCTCTGTAAGTCGACTGCCGGGCACACAACTGGTTCATTAAAGCCTGATATTTGGAACTTCTTCACGACTCGAGTTCAATTGATGGTACATCAATGCTGAACCATCTAAAGAAGGAAAGAAAGGGCAATAGTGCAGTGGTATTGTCTCTGGGCTAGTAATCCAGAGACCCAGGGTAATACTCTGGGCACCAAGGTTCAAATTCTATCACGGTGACATTTGAATTGAATTTTTAAAAATCCCCAATTAGGAGTCTAAAGATGACCATGAAATCATTGTTGATTGTCGTAAAAGCCAATCTGGTTCATTTTGGGATTCACGCGGGTGTGGATTGGTGCAAGTATTTGCTGGGGGTGGCTCAGACACGATGGATCCCGCATTGGGCCACGGGTGTACGTATTTAATATAGGGTGCCCCCAAAGCCCGTCGGCGGCCTCCTCCCCTCACTATTCAATCCTGCCCACCCTCCCCATCAGATAACCTCCCACCAGAGACCCCCATGAGACCCCCCTGGCCAGAGGGACTCCCCATATCAGAGATCCCTTATCAAAGAGCCCTGCTCCCTCCATATCTGATATTTGCATAAGGGAGAGTGAATTGCTACTGGGAGCCGCTCCGAGTGCTGCGCAAACCCACCCGTTGGCTCAGTGAGGTCAATGGTGAGTCCAAGAGGTTACGGATGGTCCAGTGTCTTTCTCCTCAGACCGACCATAATGAACTGTTCATAATTGAGAGCTGATGCCAGGGAGCAGGCTTGGAGGTGTGGCCCTGAGAGGTAAGATGACCGGAACCTGTGGCGTATCACGTGGAAGCTGATGATCCTTGCCTCATGACTGCTCTGATGACGTGCCATATGTGGGTGAAGTTGGCAAGGCTAAGGGTAGCATGGCGCAGATGCCCGGGCAATTTACAGAGGATCGGAACTTGTGATGGTATCTCAGTTACTCCAAAAATTGCAAGGTTAAAGGATTTTATAATGGCACAAACCATGAGTATGGATTTAATATGTTGTTGATTTTACAGCAGGCCTGGTCCGATGAATCTCTTAAACACGAGTGAGCCTGCACAGTGAGAACTTTGTTGCAATTTGGCCAAGTATATAACTTCTGCCCTCCTCCGCCCTATCCCGTTGCCTCACAACCCCGGGGGAAGCGGGGGGCAGTCAGGTTGATGAAGCTGCTCTTGGTGGTCAAGGTGCGTAAGGCACACAGTGAATTATGGAGGCAGCTTCGATGTAATCCCATAGCATATCTGTGCCAACGTATGTAGTTGTTGTTCAACATGTAAAACAACCTCCGCGGCAGCAGCCACTGGGAGATCAATATAAGTGGAAGATTAGCCTGATATTAATTACAAATCATTATTCTAAATACCACTGGAGGGTGGTACTCAAGCCTTTCTCATTATTCAACTCATGGTGTGTGTTACGATCTACAAAACAATCTCCATTTCATGCTGAACAAATATTTTGTTCTTCTGTAAAAATGTGGGAATTGAACTCCAGAATTATCTTATTGCCTCCAAAGAAAGCTGCACAAGTTGGGTTCCCATCTTCCCCAGGATTGCGTCTGTAAGAATTAATGATCAACCTCCCGGGCATTGCTGTGAGCATCCCGGGGAAGAAAATCGGGCAGCATTAAAAAAGCAGTTTTGTTGTGATTTGTTTATGTTAGTGATGTGCTTTAACTAGTTAGGGTGAGGGCAATAGTAGGACTGCTGATCAAGCTTCTTGTCAAACCAAAGCAGCAATCCCATGTGCAAGAAATGAGTGTGATACCGGTTAAGCAAACACTGCTTTGCGGCTCTTGGGATAGTCAGTTTTTAGTTGACTGTTGTGGCTAGTTGTGATGCAGAGCGACACCAAGAGTGTGGGTTCAATTCCTGTACTGGCAGAGGTTATTCATGAAGACCCCGCCTGAGGTGTGGTGACCTTCAGATTAGATCACCACCAGTCAGCTCTCAAAGGGGAGAGCAGCCTACGGCCCCCTGGGATGTGGTGACATTGCATTTTTCACTTTGCTCTCTTGTGTTACAAATGCCATGTCCTTGGGGTGGGACATGAACCATGTGTTCCTGGCTCAGGGGCAGTGATGTTACACAGTGCCAGCGGACCATCTATTGAACCCTCACATCTACAAATCTGGATTAACACCGATGATAATCCCTTGAGGAGGAGCAGTATGGATGGTGCGACGGTTGCTTTAGAGGTGTTTTGATTGTGCGTTACTGAAACCAAGTTAATCAATGGTTACAATCGTAACATTACTACTGAGCCTATTGATATAAAATATCTGATTGGTGCGTCAAATCAGTTAAAATGTAGTTAACAGGAAGTGGAAGTAGCTGAGATGCAGAACTAACTACTGCAAATTGAAGTGAATGAAGCGGGCCCAGGATAGTCTCTGCCAGGCAATTATAACAGCGACTTTCTGAGTAAACACTAAATAACAGTGGAGATTGTGTTTTGAGTTTGGCTTCCAGATTTCCCTCCCCATCCGCGGCAATGAATCACCTCACTTAACTGCAGGAAAATTCGACCAGCAATGAGTTTCTGACCTCAGCCCAACTGCTCTGTTGTTCACTTCAGTATCTGTGTGCTGGCTGCAACATATGAAATGTCAAACTACGTTGGGGCAATCCCTGTTTTTCAGCCGCTTTTAAATTTAATTTAATGTTAAATTGCCAGCCTTATAATGTGCTGAACCTTCTCTGGCGAGTGCCTATCCTAAGGGGACACCGGTGGTCATGGATGACCATGTGCTGGTCACGTTTGGCAAGGTGCCGCAGTGATTTCCTGTTGCCTCACCAGACAGATGTTCCACACTCACCACCCTGTCACAGGCGTGTGTGCTGGAAGGGTTTTCCAAGTAGATACTTAACATAAATTACCACATTACAAACCCCCTCCCGCCCCCCCCCGGCTTAGTGTGGGATTTATCCCAGAATCATAGAATTTACAGATTTACAGTGCAGAAGGGGGCCGTTCGGCCCTTTGAGTTTGTATCCTTGAAAAGAGCACCCACTCAAGCCCACACTTCCACTCTATCCCACCCACCTACCTAACCTTTTGTTTTGGACACGAAGGGCAATTGATCATGGCCAATCCACCTAACCTGCACGTCATTGGACTGTGCGAGGAAACCGGAGCACCGGAGGAAACCCACGTAGACAGGGGAGAAACATGCGACTCCGCACAGACAATAACCCAAGCCGCAATTGAACCTGGGACCCTGGAGCGTGAAGCGACAGTGCTAACCACTGTGCTACCGTGCCGCCCTGTTGCCTCACCACTCAGAGCTTCTGGTTCAAAGGCAGGGATGTTACTACTGCTGCAGCAAGCCTCCCATTGAACCTAGTATCTATTAATCTGCATTTACACAAATGATAATCCCCTTGAGGAGTATGGATTGTGTGACGGCTTGCTGTAGAGATGAGGCTTTGATTGTTATTACTGAAACCAAACTAATCAAATGGAAAATTGTAAAATCAGTGTTGAGCATATTGATATAAATATCTTGTTCAGTGCATTAAATCAGTCAAAATAATGATTGGGTTATTAGTGATGTTGATTGAGAGCTAAATGTTGGACAGGACAGTGTGGCTAACTCATCTGCTCCCTGATAAGATGGGAGCAATGGGTGCTGAAGTAAAAGACGAAAATGTTGGAAATATTCAGCATGTCTGGCAGCGTCTGTGGAAGAGAGAAGCAAGTTAACATTTCCGATCAATAACCTTTCCTCAGAACTGCTGTGGAATCTGTTATATACGCCTGAGAGGGTCATGGGCCTCAGTTTCAGCGTGCACCCAAAAGATGGAGCCCAAGCCCTGGGGCGTCAGTGTAATAACACTCAAGTCTCTGGGGTGGGATTTGCCCAGAACCATCTGATTCAAAGGCAGTAGTGCTATGTACCAATGTGACAGAGCAAGCTTAAAGTTCCTATTTTGCTTTTAACATCAAGCTTCCCATTTCTGAAAATTGTTACTAATTGTTCGAATTGGAGATGGGGGGGGGATTGGGGGGTGTGATTTGTTGTTATTATGTGAAGTCTTCTGTGAATAATTATTATTTTAGCTTGAGCTGACTGGCCTGTCATTCCTGAGGAACATGGTTTGCTGATTTCTGAGTAAATGCTTTTACTTTAAAAAATAAATGTGAACCACTTAATCAGCCCTGGTACATATTGGGGGGGAGTGTTGTGAGATAACATAATAACCTCACACAGCAGCACTTTGCTAGTCTTCCACACCCGAGTAGGGGCCTCTCGATGGGCGACTGGGCTGACATTTATTAAATAGCTGCTTGGTGATCTGACCAACACTGAAGGGAGAGACGGTGACAAGCAAGCAGAGCTGGAGAAGGAGCGTCTCGCTCCTGCAGCCAGAGCAAATCCTTCCTCGGGATTGCCTGGAACCTTTCTCTGGGAACTGAAAAGGGAGATCTGGGGGGCGGAGACATATGGTCAGCTTCTTACTCCAAGTCCCGAAGAAGAAAGGGAAGGGCTGGAACGGGGCGGCAGGGGAAAAGAGGATGAAACTGATGAGATTTTGGCAGTTTCCTTCAACTGCCAGCTAGGAGTTGCCCGGGCTCCGACAGCAGGTATTCGTCTGACTCTCGGTTCCTTCATGTTAATCTGTCTGCACGTTGTGTTTCTTGTGATGAATTGACAGCTTGACAGTATTGAATGGCAGGGGGGGGTGGGGGTGGTGGCCCGAGGGGGAGGTGAGTGCATAATCCCAAGGCATGTGCCTCTGCTGGTGGCTGCGGTTCACAACTATTTTGTTGCCTCACAAGTCAGATGTGCGTTTGGTTTCCAATTGAGGCTGGAGCAAGCTTTTAATTTCGAACAGCAGCCGTCTAAAGTGAAGCAAGCTAACTATAATGTGTTAACAGGGGTTTAATTATCCTCAGTGCTTCTGTATCGAGGACTTTGTCACCAGAATTAGTTAAATGCGGCTGTTTCCCAGGGAAGAGGGTTTTTAAAAAAAATTCCCTTGATTTTATTTTTAAAAAATAAGAAAGTTGCGGCCTGTTTAGCATGTTCATAACTGTGTTTCTGGTTGAGATAAATGAGCCAGTGTGCAGTGTGTCATCAAAGGGAACCCAGTATTGGTAAACTGGTTGGCAACCAAAATGTTAATGCCAAGTAATTAATTGCATGATCATATTGCACCAGGAAGAGAAGGGGTGGGATGAGGGGACGGTTGAATGTATTGAGTGTGTAAGAGAGGAAGGGAGAATAAACATTCAAATCTAATCTATTATTATCAGAACTAGGCTCACTGGTGACCGCCTTGGTGAAATATCTTTGACCGGCTTTTGATATCCCAGCTACCTCACTGGGTCTACTGTCATCAATCATTAGAGTCTGATATTACTGCTGTGCAGTATTTATTGAAGCTGGTTAAGGATCCCGGCGAGTTGCTGTCTCTCTTTATTCTATAAAAGGAGAACAGGTAGATTTAAGGGAGAAATTAGTTCATTGTTTTTCCCCTGGGTGATTTTGCCTTTGGAGACTGAACTACTTGGTATATCCTCCTGACTTTTTGTAAGTGCACAGGGATTTGGATCACTCCTGTCTCAGACCCTCGGGATTGGAGTTCAGTTAGTTTTTCTGTTCTCTGAGCTGGTTCTTTCTTGGATTGGATTGGATTTGTTTATTGTCACGTGTACCGAGGTACAGTGAAAAGTATTTTTCTGCAAGCAGCTCAACAGATCATTCAGTACATGGAAGAAAAGGGAATCAAACAAAATTCAAGAAAATACATGAGAATACATAATAGGGCAACACAAGATACAATGTAACTACATAGCATTGGCATCAGTTGAAGCATACAGGGTGTAGTGTTAATGAGGTCAGTCCATAAGAGGGTCATTTAGGAGTCTGGTGACAGGGGGAAGAAGCTGTTTTTGAGTCTGTTTGTGCGTGTTCTCAGACTTCTGAATCTCCTGCCCGATGGAAGAAGTTGGAAACGTGAGTAAGCCGGGTGGGAGGGATCCTTGATTATGCTGCCTGCTTTCCCCGGCAGCGGGAGGTGTAGATGGAGTCCATGGATGGGAGGCAGGTTCGTGTGATGGACTGGGCGGTATTCACGAATCTCTGAAGTTCCTTGCGGTCCTGGGCCGAGCAGTTGCCATACCAGGCTGAGTTGCAGCCCGATAGGATGCTTTCTATGGTGCATCTGTAAAAGTTGGTAAGGGCTAATGCGGACATGCCGAATTTCCTTAGTTTCCTGAGGAAGTATAGGCGCTGTTGTGCTTTCTTGGTGATAGCGTCGACATGAGTGGACCAGGACAGATTTTTGGTGATGCGCACTCCTAGGAATGTGAAACTGCTAACCATCTCCACCTCGGCCCCGTTGATGCTGACAGGGGTGTGTACAGTACTTTGCTTCCTGAAGTCGATGACCAGCTCTTTAGTTTTGCTGGCATTGAGGGAGAGATGGTTGTCGTTACACCACTCCACTAGGTTCTCTATCTCCCTCCTGTATTCGGACTCGTCGTTATTTGAGATCCGTCCCACTATGGTCATATCATCAGCAAACTTGTAGATGGAGTTGGAACCAAGTTTTGCCACGCAGTCGTGTGTACAGGGAGTAGAGTAGGGGCTAAGTACGCAGCCTTGCGGGGCACCGGTATTGAGGACTATTGTGGAGGAGGTGTTCGTGTTCATTCTTACTGATTGTGGTCTGTTGGTCAGAAAGCAAGGATCCAGTTGCAGAGTGGAGAGCCAAGTCCTAGGTTTTGGAGCTTTGATATGAGCTTGGCTGGGATTATGGTGTTGAAGGCGGAGCTGTAGACAATAAATAGGAGTCTGATGTAGGAGTCCTTGTTTTCGAGATGCTCTAGGGATGAGTGTAGGGCCAGGGAAATGGCGTCTGATGTGGACCGGTTGCGACGGTATGCGAATTGAAGTGGGTCAAGGCGTTCCGGGAGTATGGAGGTGATGCATTTCATGATCAGCCTCTCGAAGCACTTCATTACAACTGACGTCAGGGCCACCGGATGGTAGTCATTGAGACATGTTGCCTGGTTCTTCTTTGGTACCGGTATAATGGTGGTCTTCTTGAAGCAGGTGGGGACCTCAGAGTGGAGTAGGGATAGGTTAAAGATGTCTGTGAATACCTCTGCCAGCTGGTATGCGCAGGCTCTGAGTGCACGACCAGGGATCCCGTCCGGGCCCATCGCCTTCCGTGGGTTCACTTCAGGAAGGCCGATCTGACTTCGGAAACTGTGATGGTGGGGATGGGTAAATTATGGGCTGCTGGGGCACTCGACAGCGGATTGTTGGTTACCTGCTCAAACCGAGCATACAATGCATTAAGTTCATCGGGGAGGGGTGCGTTGCTGCCAGAGATACTGCTCAGCTTCGCTTTGTAGCCCGTTATGTTGTTTAGTCCTCCCCCGCTTCTTAGTTGCTTTGTGTTACAGGTTCCTTATTATCTGAATTATCCATTCCCACAGCCACTTTCTTCCCCCTGTAATGAAAAGAGAAGAATACTGGAAATACTCAGCAAGTCAGATAGTAGCTTTGGAGAGACAAACAGAATTAACATTTCAGGTTGATGACCTTTCATCAGAATTGAGAGAAGTTAGAGATGTATTAGGATTTTCAGTATCACAGAAACACACTGTGCAGAAGAGCCCTTTCAGCCCATTGAGTCTGCATAGACAAAAAAAAACACCTGTCCGACCTAC
This sequence comes from Scyliorhinus canicula, assembly GCF_902713615.1. Taxonomy (NCBI): domain Eukaryota; kingdom Metazoa; phylum Chordata; class Chondrichthyes; order Carcharhiniformes; family Scyliorhinidae; genus Scyliorhinus; species Scyliorhinus canicula. The sequence continues at coordinate 81,890,883 of NC_052156.1, forward strand.
CTAATCCCATTTGCCAGCACTTTGCCCACCTCTTTGAATGTTATGATGATAGCCTTGAATGTTATGATGATAGCCTTGAATGTTCTGAAGATAGCCTTGAATGTTATGATGAGTTGAAAGGGAGGGTGGCAAAAGGACAAAGGGAAAGGTCTGTGATAGGGTGGTGGGATATTACATAGAATTTACAGTGCAGAAGGAGGCCATTCAGCCCATCGAGTTTGCACCGGCTCTTGGAAAGAGCACCCTACCCAAGCCCATACCTCCACCCTACCCAATAACCCAGTAACCCCACCCAACATTAAGGGCAATTTAGCATGGCCATCCACCTAACCTGCATATCTTTGGACTGTGGGAGGAAACCGGAGCATCCGGAGGAAACCCAAGCGGAGAATGTGCAGACTCCACACAGACAGTGATTTTCTAAGTGGATGGGGGTAGCTGGCTTCCATTTGCATGAACTCAGGTGAATGTACCTCATTAGGATGATACTAGGAGTTGTTAAATACCTTTGATGCTGCAGACGTTTGTTGGAGTTTGTGAATTTTCTACATCACTCCCATGTGCACATCTCCCGGTGATATTCAAGACGTCAGAGGTGAAACCCATGGAAGGGGAAATGCTCCGGGGGTTGTGGTGGAGGAGTTGATTGTGTCTAATGAAAGCTCGTGGGAAGAGATATTCTTGGGAGTAATTTATTTGCTTGAAAGTGCATTTCCCTGTGTGTGATGAATGCACACTGGATGCAATGCCCTTTGTAACACAACAGCAAATCTACCGTGAACAGCAAGAGCTTGGCAGAAAGGCAGCGAGAAAGCCAGTGCGTGGGTTGTATGTGCAAAGTTTATTTAAATAGTAGTAGTAGTAGAGACCTGGGGCGGTATTCTCCCGTACCCGGCGGGGCGAGGGGGTCCAGGTGGGACGGAGGGCGTGAACCACTCCGGTGTCGGCCCGCCCCAAAGGTGCGCAATCCTCCGTGGTGGCACCCCCTGGGGCCAGATCGTTCCCCCCCCCCCCCCCAGGACCCCGGAGCCCGCCGCGCCGCCATGTCCCACCGGTAAGGGACCTAGTCTGATCTACGCCGGCGGTACTGGCAAAGAACCAGCGGGACTTCGGCCCATTGTGGGCCGGATAATTGCCGGGGGGGCCACTGTGAGCGGCCGCCAACCGGTGCGATTCCCGCCCCCGCCGAATTCTCCGGCACCGACGTGGGCAGGATTCACGTCGCCCCCACGAAGGGGCAATTTAGCGTGGCTTATCCATCTAACCAGCACATTTTGGATGATGGGAGGAAACCGGAGCACTCAGAGGAAATCCCGCAGACACGGGGAGAAAGTGCAAACTCCAATCAGTCACCCAAGGCCAGAATTGGACCCAGGTCCCTGATGCTGTGAGGCAGCCGTGCTAACCACTGTGCCACCGTGCCATAAGTTATTGTGAATAACTTCATTTCAAGAATAAAATGTTCAATAATATATAGTTGTTCTGTCTATCAACCCTAAAAAAATGCAACTCAAATACAGGAGGTGCTGTACTCTGTGACCAGGGGTGGCACAGTGGTTAGAACTGTTGCCTCACAGCACCAGGGACCCGGGTTCAATTCCAGCCTCTGGTGACTGTCTGTGTGGAGTCTGCATGTTCTCCCTGTGTCTGAGTGGGTTTCCTCTGGGTGCTCCAATTTCCTCCCACAATCCAAGATGTGCAGGCTAGGTGAATTGGACATACTAAATTGCCCCTTAGCATCCAGGGATATGAAGATTAAGTGGGTTACGGAGATAGGGTGCGAGAGTGGACCTAGATAGGGTTCTCTTTCAGAGGATTGGTGCAGGCTTGATGGGCCGAATGGCTTCCTTGTAGGGGTTCTGTGACTACATCACCGAGGTGAGTCAGTGAAAATGAAAAAGGTGTCCTCAAACTATAAAGTGTCCACTGAAAATCAAAAAGTGACCCTCAATATTATTATTATATTATAAGTTGGGCAGTTTTTTTCTTCAAAAAAAGCCCTAAAAATATTTTGAGCCCTGGTTAATGGTTGGATTTTGCATCTTTAAGAAGAATAACACCATCTTTACTCAGAGTAGTAGGGGTGTGGAACGCCCTGCCTGCAACAGTAGTAGACTCGCCAACTTTAAGGGCATTTAAGTGGTCGCTGGATAGACTATGGATGAAAATGGATAGTGTAGGTCAGATAGGCTTCAGATGGCCTCACAGGTCGCGCAACGAGGGCCGAAGGGCCCGTACTGCGCTGTAATGTTCTATGTTCAATGTTCATCCTGTGAAAGAAAAGGGTTTGCCCATTTGACCTTGGCCTATAGATGGCTCTGGGAGCTCTGAACAAAGATTTGCATGCCATGATGATCAGTATACTGCTGGGGCTCTTGGGTCTTTTCCTCCTACCACATATCCTTTATCTTCTGGATTTACCAGTGGGTATTGGCCTTGAGCTGTTGCAAGTGCTGCCTCCTTGAGTTGCGACCTTGAGCAGTTCCTCCAGGCGATGAAGGCGATTTTGTTCCAGGAGGTTACAATCATTTTCGACAAAGCAGGTCTGGTGTTAACAATACTCAAAGCCAATGGAGTATGCACAGGAGACCAGTACAGTTGACTTCATTTGGTCCCATTGTTCAGGAATTGAGTTTGACGTGAGGCAATATTCCAGATTGTTTGTCAGTACACTCGGCATTCTTAGTTTCAGTCATGCTGTTTTAGGGCTAAAACATTTTTTCTCGTAGGCATTTGAGTCTTGGGATGCCTTAGTGCGCAGTGACTGTTCATTACCAATCTCTCCAGCAGGCTCAATCTATCACCTGAATTGAATGATGCTGATGTCACTTAGATATTTGATTCAAATTAATGACAGAATACAGCAGGAGGACACCATTTGCATTTGCTTTTCCTGCCCCATTTCTCTGCATCCTCTGGTGCATCCTCTGGTTTCAATGGGAGCTTTGTTAAGCCAGTTCCACAGGCATTGAGGCAAAGCTCCTGCAAGATCAACTTCGATAGACTGCACATGGTGTGCACATGGCTGAAAGTCATCTCTCCCGCCAGGTCTTGTTCTCTCAACCCTTAAAGGGTCCGTGTTCCAGGGGAGGATAAAGAAAACACTCTGAAGCTCTCTTTGAAGCACGACATCATTGGCATCAATGACTGTGAGGAGTCTGTTGCCAATTGGGCCAAATGGCGACAACTCATTCATGGAACTGCATCATTCCAGAGGCCCAGTGGCTTGACGATTAGGCAGAAGGGAGACAGGGAAGGAAAGGATCAAATCCCACACTCTCCTCCTGGAACATCCTGCCCCATGTACCCAAAAGTTGTAGATGGAGAAACAGCTTGCTCAGAGCCATTGCAGAAACTCTGATTGGACATCAATCTCCAATTGAGGGACAGCTGGTGACAGAATGTCTTTAACATCGACAAAAGACAATTTATGAGTGGCATGATGGAACAGTGGTTAGCACTAATGCCTCACAGTGTCAGGGACCCGGGTTCAATTCCGACCTTGGGTGACTGTCTGTGTGGAGTTTACACGTTCTCCCTGTGGCTGAATGGGTTTCTTCCGGATGCTCCGGTTTCCTCCCGCTGTACAAAAATGCGCAGGGTAGATTGGCCATGCTAAGTTGCCCCGTAGTGTCCAAATGTTAGGTGGGGTTACGGGAATGAGGCAGGGGAGTGGGCCTGGAGAGGCTGCCCTTTCAGAGGGTCGGGGCAGACTTGATGGGCTGAATGGCCTTCTTCTGCGTTATAGGGATTCTATGATTGGATAAAAATGGTCACCAAGCCGAAGGAAGTGATATTAGGAAGTGTGACAAAATGCTTGGTCATAGAGGTGCCTTTTAAGAAGGAGGAGTTGGTTTAGGAAGGTAATTCTCAAGCATGTGGTGGGGATATTATTGCATGCCGAAGATATTAACCCATAAATCCTAGATGGTGTGAGACAGAGAGTAAGTGCACACCGGCATAGACCACTGGCATTACTTTACCTGAGTGTAACGGCTATCTGTCACGTCTCCAGTCAAAATTCTTCTGGAAGAATGGGAGGGAGCAATTCCAGGGAATTTCCTGCCCATGAAGCTTTTTCTATACAATAGTAAATTTGCATTTCTGCAGTGCCTGCCGCACGCTCGAGACAAAGGGCTTTACAACCAACGCTAATCATATACGTTTTATCATACACATACAGATAAGATTTTTGTATATTTACTTATTATTCGCTGCACCATCTGGTTTTAAGCTAACCTCTGTTAATAGGATGCTGTCTTTGTCATGAATTATTGAAAGCACATGCTCTTTCTGTGTTAGCAAAATGGGGTCAATTTTGCTGACACAGGCATAATAGGCATACATAGCACACAGCTTTCTATAGCTCTGTGAGCTGCTTATGAATTGGAAAGGAGTTCTCCTTCCAGAAATAGCACATAATATTCATCCCAATACTGCTTGCATTAACACTTAATAACCGGTTGTTACGTTCGATATTGCTGTGCTCTTGAATATTATCTGTTGAAGACTGAGGTCTGACTAGATGTGGCAGGACAGAAAAGCTTTGATCTGATCACTTGGTTGTGGGATCAGCAAGCTTTGCCTAATGTATTCTGATTCCACTGTTTAACAAGCGCTCAGTCCCATGTTGTGGCCCCATCAGGTTGGCACATCCCTTAGAGGGTATGCCTTGTGCTGTCCCTGGCATGTTTTCCTTCATTCCTCAATAAACCAGGGTTGATCCCCTGACTTGACGATAATGGTAGAGTGGGGGATTTACCGGGCCATGAGGTTACAGATTGTGTTTGGATCCATTTATGCTGCTACTGGTGGCCCACAGTGCCCCATGGATGCCCAGCTGCTAGATCGCTTTTCAATCTGGCATGGGAGGTAGCACCACACAACACGATGGAGAGTGTCCTCGATGTAAAAATGGGACTCCGTTTCCACAATGTCTGTGACTTTAGCCTGGTCTTTCCAGCCCAACGCAATGAGTTTCCCCACAGTTGGTACAGTGAGCCATTCAAATCTCCATTGACTTCAGTGGAACTGGAAGGTCCAACCGGTAAGAGGCCGGAAAGTCCTACCCTACGTCACTCCTATCAATACTGCCATGGACATATTGATGCACAACATGTGAATAGATTAGGATGAGGCCAAAAAGGTTCTTCTCTCTTGTTGGTTCTCTCGCCAATTGCCACAGGCCCAACTGGCCGATATATGTCCTTCAGGACTTGGCCAGATGGAAAGTTGTGGTACCACCAAATCACTCTTGGTGAAGAGCCTTGGAGATCCCCATCCAGAGGAAAGATTGAGCCATTTGGGCCCATACTCAGTGGAGGTGATTTTATTGAAGAATACGATTTTGAGGGTTCTGACTGGATAGATAGGGAGGGGATGTTTCCTCTAGAATTGGGGGCATGAATCAACAATAAGGGATCTCCCATTTGAGATGGAGATGAGGGGGAATTTCTTCTTTCAGACAGCCGTTAGTCTTTGAACTTCACTTACACAGAGAGCAGTGGAGGCTGGTTCATTTAATATATTCAAGGCTGAATTAGATCAATTTTGACTGACAAGACGGTTAAGGATTATGGTGGGAACAGGCAGGAAGTCGGGGTTAAGATTGTAATCAAGCAGCCATGATCTTATTGAATGATAGAACAGCTTTGATGGGTTGAATGGTCACCCGGTCCTTTTCTCATGACCTTACTAGTACATTTGCTGCCCTTACTACCCTCAGTGCTTCATTCAAGTGATGTTGAACGAGGAGGAGTACTGATTTATCAACTGAGCGAGGGAAGCTGGTAGTAACCAGCAGGATGTTTGACCTGTTGCCATGAGACTTCATGGGGCCCAGAGTCAAATGTTGAATACTCTCAAGGCGACTCCCTCCCAAATGCATACCACTGTGCCATCACCACCTGGTGGCACAGGGTATACCCAGAGATGGTGATGGCAGTAAATAAGTACTGTGGATGCTGGAATCTGAACAAGAACAGAACCTGAAGAAACTCAGCAGTCTGGCTGAATCCATGAGGTGAAAAAACAATGTTAGCATTTCAAGTCCGTTTAGCTCATCATCAGAACTAATGAGAGGGAGAATGTGTTGGATATTAAACTGTTGTTGTGAGAGATTGAAACAAAACGAAGCAACTTTAAGAATAAAAGACATGGTCTGGTGTGGGAGGGGGAGGGGAGGTTTGCATTGGGACAACAAATCTGTGGGATATAAAATCGTATTGAGATGAGAGGAGAGACATCACAATCTAAAGGTGTTGAACTCAAAGTTGAGTCCTGAGGGCAGCAACATGTCCAGTGGGAAGATGCAATGGTGCTGGGCTTCACTGGAACATTGCAGTCGGCCAAGGACGGATATGTGGGCATGAGAGCACGATGCTGAATTAAAATGGAAAGCAACAGGAAGGTTGGGGTGTGCTTATGGGCTGAGCGAAGGTGCTCTGCAAGGCGATCATCCAGTCTGTGTTTAGTCTCCTTCAATGTAGAGGAGACTGTGGCGATGGTGGTGTCTGGGACACTGCCCGTAAGGGCAGGTTCCTTGAGTATGACTGTGTCAAGGCTGTTGCTTGACCAGCCTGTGGGACAGCTCTACCAATTTTGGAACAAGACCCCAGATGTCAGTGAGGGCTTGGTTTTGGAGGGTGGTGCTTTAGTGTGAAGAAATGCTCCCTGATTTCATTGCTGTATAGCTTGACTCAAATTTTAGAAATCCGCCCTCGTGTTCTAGATTCCCTCACCTACCTGATCAAAACCTCTGCTAATATTTCACACCACTTCCCGAACCCCACCCCCACAACCTAAAATGCTGTGCCCAACTGTAGCAGTCCAACAACTACCCTGTGAGCAGCTTACAAGGGAATGGATAGCGTGATGAACACTGAATCATTGGTGGTGTTTCAGTGGAGGGAGGTGAGGAAAGGATTTTATTCTGTCATGGGGTGTTGCCATCGCCGCAAGGACTGTTTTGGCTTATTGCCCATCCCTAATTGCTTTTGAACTGAGGGCAATTAGGAATCAATGTGGGTCAGTAGTCACATGTAGACTGGACAAGGAGGCCAAATTTCCTTCCCTAATGGGCATTAGTCAGATGGGGGTTGTTAAATCAATCATAGTTTCATGGGCCCCATTACTGAGGCTACCTTTATATGCCAGATTTAATTTTTTGACTGAGCACGGTAGCACAGTGGTTAGCACAGTTGCTTCACAGCTCCAGCGCCCCAGGTTCGATTCCCGGCTTGGGTCACTGCCTGTGCGGAGTCTGCACGTTTTCCCCGTGTCTGTGTGAGTTTTCTCTGGTTACTCCGGTTTCCTCCCACAGTCTAAAGACGTGCAGGTTAGGCGGATTGGCCATGATAAATTGCCCTTAGTGTCCAAAAAGGTTACTGGGATAGGGTGGAGGCGTGGGCTTTAGTAGGGTGCTCTTTCCAAGAGCCAGTGCAGACTTGATGGGCTGAATGGCCTCCTTCTGCACTGATTCTATGAAATTCCACCTATTGCTGCAGGGATTTGAACTCATGGCCCCAGAGCAATAGCCTGGGATTACTAAATCAGTGAAATTATCACTGCGCCACCATCTTTCCCACACCAAAGCCACCCTGAAGGAATTCTTAATGTTTTAAGTTCGAAGACTTGCTCTCGCATTTGAACACGATAATCAAGACTGACCCTCCAGTGCAGTACTGAGGGAATGCTGTACCGTCAGAGGTGCTGTTTTTCAAATGAGAGATTCAACTGAGGCCCTGCCTATCCTCTCAATTGGATGTGAAGGAATCCACAGCATTGGTTTGAAGCGGAGCCAGGGAAGTTACCCTGGTGACCTGGCTAATATTTATCCTTCAGTGGACACCAGGTGTCTTTAAGACAGAGATAGATATGTCTTTGATTTGTAAGGGGATCATGGGTTACGGGGAAACAACAGGATGATTGAATGATGGTGGAGAGTGGATGGGTCGAATGGCCTAATTCTGCTCGAACATCTTATGGTCCTATGGTCAATGTCACAGAACCCCCCCCAAGATTATCTGGTCATTATCACATTGCTATTTGTGGCATCTTGCTGTGCTCGAATTGTCAGTTATCGTGTTTAAATCCGAGAGCAAGTCCTGAAACCTTCAGAATAAAGAAGTACTTAATTGGCTATGAAATACTTTAAGGCGTCTAGTGGTTATGAATAGGCACTATATAAATGCAAGTCTTTCCTTAACATCTCTAGTGTAAAATAAACTCATCCAGTTGACAGCAATTGATTTGGAGTACCCTCTCCTGCTGCCATGAATCTGGGGCACCTTGGTCTGCGTTACTCCAGAAGTCTACAAGTGATATGTTAGTTCAGCAGAACCAAGCTTTGAATTTAACTTGTCTAATCTTGGCTTTATGTCTTTCCCTCTTATCTGCAATCCCTGGATGTAAGATTTATGGGCTTGTAGAATTATATTCATTTCTTCCACCCAGTAAATCACACAGTTTTAATGAAAAGTTCCCAGGCCACGTCAGGTGCAGGGCTATTTGGTCATTCATTTTGTGGCTGGGTTGGATAAGCAATGTGCTTGAAGAGCCGATGACCTGTTCACTGTTAAGCACGTTGATTAATGGCTGCACTGGTCCTCCAGACAGGTCAATCTGGTTTGGCATTTGCGGTATATGTGCAAAGCTGACTTACAATGTGAAACTTTTATTTTCCTCTCCTCCCTCTGTCACCCTGTCCCCTGCCAAGTGCCCTTTCAGGGCCAGCGAACCAAGCTCAGCCACAGTGCTGGCGGCCAACCTGTGACCAATCTTTCATTTACGCCATGTGAGCTTCACCAGGCAAGGCCAGCATTTATTGCGAATCCTGATGCAACTGAGTGTCTTGCTTGGCCATTTCCGAGGGCAGTCAAGAATCAACCACATTGCTGTGGGTCTGGAGTCATATATAGTATCAGACGGGTAAATAAACTGATTTCCTTCCCCAAAAGAACGTTAATAAACCAGATGGGCGTTATGACAATCCTGTATTTCATGGTCGCCATTACTGAGACTAGTTTTCAATTCCAGTTTTTAAAAAAAAGTAATTTAACTTAAACCTCCCTGCAAGAGCCAAGGAGGGGCTTGAACTCAAACCTCTGGATCATTATTTCAGGTCTTTGGATGACTAATATCTATGCCACCAAATTACACATCAGCCAATTATAAAGTCTTGAGAGTCGCAAGAGGATCAAAGAGCCAGATCTCCCCATCATGGGTAATGGGCAAAGGATCACAGAATCTTTTTAAAATTTATGGGATGTGGGCATCCTGTGGTGAATGTAGCAATTTCAGATGTATTGTATTATAGGTATTTGTGCAGTAGGGTTAAACACCTGGGTTAGTGTGTGTAACTGCTGCAGTCATGTTGTAAAATAAATCCTAATTTGAAAGACAACAAAGGTTTTGGGAGCCAGGGGTACAATTAAACCATTGTAAAAAAAACTTGGGCTAATGCAGTTTTGTTTGAAAAGGGGATTCCCCGTGGAGTTAATTGGATTTCAGTGTGGTAAGATGATGTCTTAACTGGGTGGAGCTAAGGTATCAGGCATTTTGCTGGAAAAGCAGTTCAGTTGTGTGTTAAATGAAGTTGTGAACACCAGTCAGGCAGTTTGCTGTCTGAAGTTCAGTTAAAGATATGTCTGTGGGCATATTAGCAGTCTTTCAAAGCAGTTCAGACTTGTCTGATTGGGAGTTGAGTAAAAGCAGCTACTGAAGAAGTACAGCCAAAGTTTCTGCATGGTTCTGACAGGATTCAGAGATTTTCTTTAAAACAGTGTCAAAAAGATCTTTCGTTCACAAAAAATATCTCTGTAAAACAGATATTCTTAAGCGCTAATGGTATTTTAACAGTGGATTGAGAGCTGAGATGCTTGTTCTTGTGTTTGAGTGGGAATAAAGATAGCAGTTAAGGGTTGCTGTGTCACTGAATTGATTAGCATTGCTTAAAGGGTAATTGTATGTTATTTTATGGTGTGATATTAAAGATATTTGAATACGGTGTTAGTAATTAATTTGGTTTTAATATATCACATCCCTATTTCATCGTGCAATCACTCCTGAAGCGAGGTATACTTTCCTCACAATCTTACAAAATTAAAATAAAATATAGGGGCTTCTGACCAGTTGGGACGTAGTCTGGGATTGTAATAGTTGCTTGGACTAGATCAGCATTTATTACCCATCCCTAGATGCCCTTGAGAAGGTGGTGGTGAGCTGATTTTTTGAACCGCTACAGTCTATGTGGTGCAGATGCACCCACAGTGCTGTCTGTGAGGGAACTCCAGGATTTTGACACCGGCGCCAATGAAGGAACAGTGATATATTTCCAAGTGAGGATGGTGAATGGCTTAGAGGGGAACTTCCAGGTTGTGGTGTTCCCCTGTGCCTGCTGTCCTTGTCCTTTTGGATGATAGCGGTTGAGTGTTTGGAAGGTGCTGCTTCAGGGACCAGTGAACAGCGATGGCGCAGAGTATGATATGGCGAGATCGCCGACAGGGTAGGGTGCCTCTAATTGTCTGTTTGGGCAACTTACCACCTGCTGCGATGGTGAACCATAAGGTTAGGAGCAGTACCCACACCACCCCACCATTCCTCCTCCCCTGTACTGAATTGGTTCTCTCAGCTGGGCCAGCAGATGGAGTTAAAGTTAGGGTTGACCTCAGTACCGTTCATTAGGAAGGAAGGCAGATCAGCCAAACTCCAGCTCCTCATCACTGTCCTGTGTTGTGCAGGTGGATAACAGCTGTGTACAAGATTAGGCCTGGATTGAAGTTAAGCAATCTACCAGTGCTCGCAGGTACAGTAGTGCCATGGCTCTTTTATTGGACTGGTACCCAGAAACTCAGATTGCTAATCCAGAGATTATTAGTTCAAATACACCTGCAGCAGTTTGAGAATTAGAATTCAGTTAAAGACAAATCTGGTATTGGTTGTTGCAAATATGAAGTTTATACAATTGTAATGTTTAGGGACTGTCTTTAACGTAGGGTAAGATGGAGAGATAGAGAGGGTCACGTGACTTGTTCTGCATCCTGCCTAACAAGAAGCTTGGGTGACTTGGTTGTTAAAGGGTGGCTCAGGTTCTTTTATTGGGAAGAAGGTGCAAGGTGTTAACATCTATTGACATTAAGAAGAGCGTTGTGCTGACTGTGAGTGGACTGAGTGTGGGACTTTCCCACTAGTCTGCCTCGTGTTTTTCGGCAGTGGAGGCAGGCCCGCCAGTCGGATCCACCAGCCCTGCCGTTGTCATCTGGATTTGCCGTTGACAGCACTCCTCGTCGCCGGGAAACCTGTGCGCTGGCATGGGATTGGAATTTCCCACCAGCTTGAACAGCTGATAAATTCCGCCCGTGGTCTCCAAGTCTCACGGGGAAATATTGGAAATGTCAGTTTGTCTAAACAGTTATACTTTAAACTGTCTATTTGATTCCAATATAGAATCTTGGAATTCTAATTGGGGAGGGCACTAGAGGGACTAATTAGCATTCCTACTTGAATACAAGGCCCATGAGATTCACATTGCCAAGGGGATGGACTTCAGGAAGGAAGTCATTGTGATATTGAGTTACGGGTTTCTTAAGTGTTCCTAAAATTTCATAGACAGGTCAGTCTACAAGGATCTGAGCGCGTGCGAGAGAGAGAGATATAGAGGCAGGATAGGAACATAGGAGCACAAGAATGCAATTCAGCCCTTCAAACCTGCTCCGCCATTTATCAGATCATGGCTAATCTCTTCCTGGTTCTTAAAGCCACTTCCCCACCTGTTCCTTATATACCTTCAACCCGTTTTTAAAAATGAGAAATATACCTATCTGCTTCGATTCCACGGCAACAAGTTCCACAAATTCACCTCTCTCTGTGAGAAGTAGTTCCCCCTCATCTCAGTTCTAAATCTACCACCTCTCAACCGATATCTGTGACCACTCATTTCTAGATAGTCCCACAAGGGGGAGCATTTGGTCTACATTTACTTATCAATCCCTTTTAGTATTTTATATACCTCGATCAGATCCCCTCTCATTCTTCTAACTCCAGCGAGTTGAAGTCCAAACATTTGAACTCTCTCCTATACGTGAACCCTTTCATCCCCAGAATCAACCTGGTGAACCTCCTCTAACTGCCTCCAATGCCACCACAGCCTTCCTCAAATAAGGAGACCAAAACTGGATACAGCATTCCAGATGTGGTTTCATTTTTATCTCCAGTCCTTTTGCAATAAATGCTTGCATTCCATTGTTTTTTATGATTACATGCTGTACCTGCATACTGACATTCTCTGATTCATGAACAAAGACACCTAGATCTCTCTGCCCAGACGCATGTTGAATCTGCTTTCCATTTAGATAATAGCTTGCTTTTCTATTTTTTTGGCCAAAATGGATAACCTCACACTTATCCACATTAAACTTCTTCTGCCAAACTTTGGCACAATCTCCTAGCCTATCTATATCCATCTATAATTTTTGTATCCTCCTCTTCGTTGCCTGCTCTCCCACCTATTTAGTATCAGCCTCAAATTTTGCTCTACTACATGTTCCTGCTTGCAGATCATTCATATCGATTGTAAACAGTTAAGGTCTGAGGTCTGACCCCTGTGGCACCCTGCTTGTTACAGTTCGCCAGTCAGAGAAGGACACATTCATCCCAACCCGCTGCTTTCTGTAAGCCAGGCAATCTAGTACTTTATCCCCAGTCCCCTGCGATCTCATCTCTGGATCAGTCTTTTATGCGGCACCTTATCAAACGCCTTCTGGGAAGTCTAGATATACCACATCCACAGGTTCCCCACTATCCAACTTGCTGGTTTGGTCCTCAAAGAACTCAAGCAAGTTTGTCAAGCATGACTCATCCTTCATCCGACCATGCTGACAATGATGGATGAGCTTTGTCTTTCCAAATGTTCAGTCATCTCCTCCTTAATGATTGATTCCAGCAACTTCCCCACCACAGAGGTCAAGCTGTCCTGCACCTGAAGCAGAGAAATGCAGTCTTTATTATTCACCAGGCAGAAGGCGGGTTGGAGCTTGTGCTCAGATTAGAGAGAATGAGTTCATGAGCATTTGAATAAAGTGAAAGATTTGTTTAGCTTTGGCAATAGAGAAGAATCTCCAGGGTAACCCTCATGATGTAACCTGTTTGGGGATTAGAAATTACCCGCAGGGAAAGGATAAAAGAAGCAGCCTATCAGGAGCATAGAATAGCTTTGGACTGGTTTTGGGTGAATTAAATGTCCACTAAAGGAACAATGTAGTACATAACCAGTGTCAGTCATGTTAAAGTCACATGGGGGATCTTTTCTGTGTTTAAAGTATAAGTTACCTATAAAATAGTGTTTAGTGAACATTGCTTTTCATTTTTTATTGCAGTAAAAATCTTAAAATTTGAAATCTTGTTATGTGTTCTTTCATAAGAACATAAGAACTAGGAGCAGGAGTAGGCCATCTGGCCCCTCGAGCCTGCTCCGCCATTCAATGAGATCATGGCTGGTCTTTTGTGGACTCAGCTCCACTTTCCGGCCCGAACACCATAACCCTTAACCCCTTTATTCTTCAAAAAACTATCTATCTTTACCTTAAAAACATTTAATGAAGGAGCCTCAACTGCTTCACTGGGCAAGGAATTCCATAGATTCACAACCCTTTGGGTGAAGAAGTTCCTCCGAAACTCAGTCCTAAATCTACTTCCCCTTCAGTCAGATACTGGAATTCAAATATCGTTTGCAAAGTTATTGGTCTCTGTGGAGTTCATAACTTAGAAAAGTGACCATAATGTAAGTTTCAAGAGGGGAGAGTGATTCGGACATGTTTAGGGAAGGAATTCCAAACAGCTCTGGAGTTGAAGACATGCCTGCCAATGGTGGGACGATGAAAAGCAAGTATGAGGAGCAGGCCAGAATCGGAGGCATGCAGACACATCAGAAAGTGGTAGGAAAAAAAGAGGAGATTAACACAAGGGTGAGAATTTTAAACTTGAGATGTTATGGCCTGGCAACCATTGTAGGCCAGTGAGCACAGGGTTGATGGGACTTGGTGTGAGTTCGGATAATGAGCGTCAGTCAGAGGTGTGGATGAAATGCAACGTATGGAGCTTTCTCCTCCCAGGTCCACTCAGTCATCTCCAACATACTCAGGTTCCTTTGCTTTGACCCTTTGCAATTCAGTGTGTATTACGGTTCCTGATCCCAGATTGTATTAGGAAACTGGACGACGGGCACCAAGGTGGCGAAGTGGGTTAGCCCTGCAGACTCACAGCGCCAAGATCCAAGGTTCGATCCCGGCTCTGGTTCACTGTCCCTGTGGAGTTTGTACATTCTCCCCGTGTTTGCGTGGGTTTCACCCCCACAACCCCCACACATGTGCAGGGTAGGTGGATTGGCCACGCTAAATTGCCCCTTAATTGGAAAAAATGAATTGGGTACTCTAAATTTATTAAAAAATGGAAACTGGACGACATCATAGCTTTAGCAGATACGTTATCTGGATACCGTAGCCTAAGTTATTTTAATAACTTGATTGCAAGTTAATATAATATATATATATGCAATGATGAAACGTCCACAACTCTCTGGGGCACAGAATTCCAAAGAATCACAATCCTCTGAGTGAAGAGCTCTCTCCTCATCTCAGTCCCAAGTGATCAGCCCACTTATCCGTATTCTGTGCCCCATGTTTGAGATTCCCTGACTAGTGGAAACAATCTCTCAATGTCCACCCTATGAAACCCCTTCAGAATTCTGTAGGTTACAATGAGTTCACCTCCCATTCTTCTAAATTCCAGAGAATATAGGCTCAATTTACTCAGCTACTCATCCCAAGACAAGCCCCTCATCCCATGTGGAGGAGACTCACAAGCAATGGCTGCCCCCTTGGAAACTTCATTGGTGCGATTGAACAGTATCTGGGGACTGTTCAGTGAAGTATTGGCTAGTGTAGACTTGAGAGATGAACAGGACACTTCCAATACTGATGAAGGTTCAACTCAATTTTATTGACTACTTCTAACTAACTAACACACGATGACTGTGGGTCTAAATGATGCTAACTTAAACTAGAGACCTAATCCTTATCCAAACCAGTTGATTCTCTCAGCACGTGGTGTGAGTCTGTGCTGGGCTGGATGAGTTCTTGTTACACCGAGAGGCAGCACCAGAATGAGCGGGAACCATGGTGCCCCTCTGCCTTTATTGTGTGTGTATTCTAACTGGTGATTGCCTGCGGTGTTTGTACATGTTGATTGGTCCCTGTGTGTGTCCATCAGTGTGTGTCTGCACCATGATATACTGGTGTATATTATGACATTTAGTTAGTGTCGAGAGGCGGATGAAAGGGAAATCGCAGCAGTGAAGTCCTGACAACCATACGGCTCACTTCAGAGTGGAAATTGTTAGAGAAAGAAAGGCCA
Source organism: Scyliorhinus canicula (assembly GCF_902713615.1). Taxonomy (NCBI): domain Eukaryota; kingdom Metazoa; phylum Chordata; class Chondrichthyes; order Carcharhiniformes; family Scyliorhinidae; genus Scyliorhinus; species Scyliorhinus canicula. The sequence continues at coordinate 81,906,291 of NC_052156.1, forward strand.
TCAATGGGAAGCCTGGCTGATTTTCCTTTCGACTCACTTCCTGGTCCAGCACTGTACAGTTCAGGGTCTGTGCACCTTGACCTTACCTTGAAGTTTAAGTTGCCCTTTAACCTTGGGACTGCTCTTAGCTGGCTGAAGTGAACGCTGGGTAGAATTCATTTCGAATAGATGCCTGCAGTTAGACTTTCTGGGTCAACTGGTCTCCGGAGGGAATGTAAATGATGATTAAGGATGTGACAGAAGGAGGAAGCGCAGAAAAAGAGCTGGGGTTTTACATCACGTTTGTGACTGTTACTGCTGTTGCTTCACACTGAATGTTGCAATCCTTTTCGCAAGGGAGTGAGGGCGGTGGGGGGCATGGGGGGAATTGGGCTTGTGGTGCCTTCTCAGACGAGTGCAGAACCATTTGATTCTTAGTCCGAGATTAAAGCAATGAATGGACTCTGCGTAGTCTTGCATGGTCTGTATGGGGTCAGCAGCAAACATTTATCACTTTAAGCATTCACGAGGCGAATGAGAAATATAAAAATCCCTGAGTTTTGAATTCTGCTGGCCCTGGTGCGATTAAGATGAATGACTGGCTCCAGTTAATAATGACTTAGCATAATCTCACTTGGGTGCAGAGCTCAGAGACTGAGAAATCAAAACCTGGCAGAGCCAACAGGAATGGACAATATTGGGGGGGGGGGGGGTGTTTTGATCCATCTCTCTCTCTATCAGGAGAAACTCGGCGAGGGCTCAAAATCCAGAAAGGATCGAAAATCGAGATTCTCTTCAGCGTGATTGACTTTTGGAATCCTCCGGTGGGCTAGTGAGAATCTCACTGCGGAAGCCCGGGAACCTCATTTTAATGTATTAGCGAGTCATTAGCGAGCACTCTCTCCAGACCATCCACCCTCACAGAATCTTGACCCGGCACCGGTGCGTTTCACTCCAAGTCTGGCCAGGTGTGAGGCAGTCGAGGGGATCCATCTGAGGTCACAGAGGTAAGTATAGTCCCCCAGGGGAAGGTGGGGGGGGGGGGGGGGGGGGGGGGGTGTTGAGGGATTGAGGGACATGCCTGGCACAGGTTGACACTTACAGGTTGGCACTGCCTGGTTCAAAACTGCCATCAAGTTGACGGTTGCCCTCAACTTCTATGTCTCTGGCTTGATCCAGGGCTTGAGTGGGGACCTGCATGGGATTTCCCAATTGTCCATGCACGGGTGCAGCCGAGATATCTCGGATGCCCTGTGCGCCCAAGGCAGCAATCTATATCCACTTTAATCTGGACCATGATCACCAGGCTGCCCGGGTTGCTGGATTTGCTGTCTTCACTGGCATGCCCCAGGTCGAGAATATTGATGGCATGCATGTCACCCTCAGATCATCGGCTCAACAAAAGGTGCCCCAATTAACAGCAAGGGGTTCCACACACTGAACATGCAGTTAGTGTGCGATCACCAGTTGCACATTGTGCACGTCTATGCACAATACCAAGGCAGCATGCAAGACGCCAACACCCTGGCACACTCAGAAATTCCTCGCACCTTTGAGTCGCTCCCTTGGGTGAGGGGTTGGCTCGTGGCCAACAAGTCTTACCCACTGAGGTCTTGGCTGATGACACCAGTACGGAGGCCCCAGACTGAGGTGGGAGAGGTGCTATAACGACACTCATCAGCAACCAGGAGCTTCATCGGGTGGTGCATCAGGCCCCAAAGGTGCTCTTCTGTTGCCTGACCGGAACCGCTCTGCTGGGGCTCTCCAATACAGCCCCCAGAGGGTCACGCACATTGTGGTGGCCTGCTGCAACCTGCATAACATCACACAGCAGCCGGGTGATATGCTGGAGGAGTGGGAAGAACGGCAGGCCTCCACGGACGAGGATGGTGTCCAGGATGAGCCGGGCGAGGACCTGGAGCAGACTTAACAGGCCGTGGAATGAGTCCTTCAGGGCCATGGAAGCAGAGAGAGCATGATCAATTTCTAATTTGCCGGCTAGGAGGCTAAAATAACGGCAGCTCCATCGCCATCGTGACTACCCTCTTGCCCTTAGTCCCTTCCATTCCATAGCCCTCCCTCCCCACGTTTCCCTGAGCCTTTCAGCCCTTTCCATGACCACAGTCCCCCTCCGCTTCCAAGGGCCATCTCAGCGTCACCACAGGATGTTGGGCCTGGGATTGCAGCATCATTGAGTCTTGTCTGCAGGATGGAGGATGATGTCGACTCACTCTGAAATGAGCTGTGGCACTTCTCATTGTGTGACAAATCCTGCCCCCTGTCTTTTAGATAACATACTCTGCCCGGGTGAGCCCTGGTTGTGCGCTGGCTACTCTTTCTCATGGGCCATGTTATTTTGGAGGAGGTGATGGTGGGAAATGGAGCATGGTTTGGTCTCATAGACTGGAGATGCTGTCATACACAGCTGTCTCACACTGCAGCTCCCATGGCCTGTCACCTTTCGGTGAGGGTGGATGCAAATTATGTTGCCTCCTCTCTGACTAACTATGTTCAACTACACCTGTGCCAACTTCATCTAACTTTCTGATCTTCTGTGACATCCTGCTCACTGAGCTAAATCACTGGCTTTTAAAGCAGACCAAGCAGGCCAGCAGCACGGTTCAATTCCTGTACCAGCCTCCCTGGGCAGGCGCCGGAATGTGGCGACTAGAGGCTTTTCACAGTAACTTCATTGAAGTCTACTCGTGACAATAAGCGATTTTCATTTTTCATTTTTCATTCTAGGTATTCCCCCAGATTACACATCAGGAGCGGGGGTGGTCTGCTGCTTGTCTTCCCCACTGCCCTGTGATGATCTTGGTGGCTGTCCTCTGGAGGGCCTGGACCTGGATGTGTCCGGCTGATTTTCGGGTGTCACAGGTGATGATGTTTCACCCTGTTCTGCCTGTTCCCTATGAGATGCGCCAGTGTCAGGTGGGAGGGATTCAGAAAGACTGTAGTGTTCCTACACTCCCTTGCAGGAGGTCCCGGAGGAGCCCCATCTCTTCCTCCTCCCTTGGGGTGTTAGTTGGCCCTTGAGCCACTCCATGGGATGGAGCGGCAGCCGGAGTGAGTTCCAGAGGTCTCAACGCAATCTGGCACTGCCAGTCCTAGAGGCCCGCCTTTGTCTGAACTATATCGTTGATGCCCTCAGCCATGGTGCTCTGTGACAGTGACATGTCCTTCAGTGAGTCAGCCATGTCCCTAATTGCCTCGGTCATGTCCCTCTGTCATTTTGCCATATCCCCTGTTACTGGTTAAGGTCAGTCAGCACCAGGCCATTGCTCTCGATGTCCTCAGCCTTTGTGAGTGGGCCAAGTTCTGGAGTACAGCAGCAATGTTCATCTGCGTCTAGGACATATCCGCCTCGAGTGGGTCCTCCTGTCCTGCTTCTCAGTCATGGATAACACAGTGTGACCCAAGCCTTGGACATCTTGACACATGGATCTGACATCTTTCCCAGGCCTTCCACAGCAGATGCCACCCTTTCAGTGTTGGCCTGGCTGCCACGCATTGTCAGCACCATCTCCTGTGCCTGAAGGTGGCTGGACTCCTCCAGTTGTACTTGCAGGTGCTGGAATGTTGCTGACACCCCCTCCTGTAAATTCAGCTCTGAATCTGCATCTGCACCAGTGATGGGATCATCTTTTCCAGGTGTGCAACATCTGTCTTGGAGGAAGCTGTTCCCTGGGATCAGGAAGCCCTCTCACCGGCTGCTCCCTTGGGAGTCCCTGCGTCCAACTGATATGCTGCAGCATGTGTGTGGTGCTCACTGGAGGGTGACCCAGGAACCTGGTCGCTAACATTTCCCACCGAGGTGATAATCTCTGTGCTGGTGGATGGTGCTGGTGGAAGCAATGCTGTGAAGTCAGTGTCTTCTTCTGCTCTGGGGTGTCCTGGGGGTCTGAAGGTGGGGCTGCAATCCCGGATGGCCTGGCCTCATCTGATGGGGATCCTGGAAGTTAAAGGACTTGGGGTCAGCTCTTGGGAAAGACAGGGCTGTGGGAGATGAAAGACTCACTTGAGATCAGACATCTGGATAAAGTTACATTGGACTCACTTCTTTGGTGCATGTCAAACTCTATGAAGAACCAATTTGCTCCTCGGCCTGCCCTGCGGGTTCCATGGCCGTATCTCAGGCATGCCCTAGCCCGTCTTCGGACTCTTCCTTTGATTATGGCCCACTTTAATCTTGGGAACACAGACATAGTGAGACACTGGGACGCCAGCTTTAGGGTGAGGTTTTTAGCTGCTAACAAATTCGGGTCAGGCACCTGGCCAAAATCAGCAGGGCATGCGTTGGTGGTTCCTGGAAGATGGGCTCTGAGGGACATGCTGGTAGGTGGATTGTTACTGGCATACAAAGGTTTGGGGGCAGGTGTCAAGGGTCAAGGACGGGAGTGATGTCAGGGTCACACAGCTGATTACTCACTTTAGGAGGTTGTTCACCTTGAGGAGGCTGCCAGCACTCACTACCTCTGCCATTTCATCCCAGGCTTTATTCATAACAGCTGGCTGTTGTCCCTGCCGCTCCCTGGGGAAGAGTCCAACATCCTATGGATGTCCACGTCAAGGGAGCGTGATGCAGGTCTTCTTGCAGCCATTTTCTTGGCTGGAATGGGAGTCTGGGGTGAATGGGGCACTTAAAAGTTGCTCACTGGGATTCCTGACGCCAGCGAATCTCCTGTCTGGAGAACCGGGACTCAGGTGGGAAGCCCGTGGGCAGCGTGCTGGCTCATTTGCATGGATTGAACTGCGCCTCCCCGGCGCTCCTAGAGGCATTGTGAAAATGTTCCAATTCTCCACTGGCGGGAGCATTTTTTCTGTGAACCAGGGAATGCTGCCCAGGGAGTGGGAAAGACACAGCAGATGGAACATAATGTGGAAAACTGTGAGGTAATCTATTGTGGTGGAACGAACAGATATGCAGAGTATTTCCTAAATGGTAAGATATTAGAAAGTGTAGATGTACAAAGGGACCCGGCTGTCCTTGTCCATAAGTCACTGAAGGCTATCATGGAAGAGCAGCAAGCATTTAAGAATACTAATAGAATGTTAGCCTTTATCTCAAGAGGATTTGAGCACAGGAATAATAAAGTCTTGCTTCAATTGTATAGGAGCTTGGTTAGACCGCACCTGGGGTACTGTGTGCAGTTTTGGTCCCCTTTCCTCAGATGGGAAATTATTGCCAGAGAGGGAAAGCAACAAAGGCAACAAAGCAACAATAGAGAGAGCGAATGGAATAGCTCTCTATTCCTGAGTGTAGATAATTTATGAGGGGTGTTGGCTTTGGTCCTGGATAAACAAGTCAAAGGACACCTTGTAAGAAGAGACAAAAGAATGCCTTATGCTTTGGGTACAAATGATGTAGTTAATGTGAGGAGCCAGGTCTGTCTGAAAAGTTAATTGGTCCTGGAACTCTAATCTGAACAGAGATGTTTCAATTTAGGTCCTGAAAAAGTTTGAATATAGAGGCAGGTTTAGGAAGAAAGCTAAGGTTTTCTCTTTTATTTAAGAACTGGTGTGACTGTTAACTGTAAAGCAATTTATTTGCTGTTAATATGGTTAATTCTGTATTTAAAGTTTGTTTGAACATAAAATATACAATGGGTCAGTATTATCACTCTTGCGGTGCAGTAACATTTCCTTACGTTTTTACAAATTGAAAATAGTCGGGTTCGCATCTGGGATCCTAACACTGTGGTCCCACAGTGATTTTCTGTGTCTGTCGGCTGAGCCCATTTCTCACCATGGCTGGAAAGTCATGGCTATGCCTTGGTAATCTCGTGATTAGTGCTTCTACCACTCGCTCCGTCTTCGTCACGTTTCTTTTCCTTTATTCGTGGCGGGCATCGCTGGAAAGAAAATCAACATTCGGCTCCCATCCCTAATACTTTGAAATGAGTGACATTTTTGGCCATTTCTGAGGACAGTTAAGAGTCAGCCACATTGCTGTGGATCTGGAGTCACATGTAGGCCTGACTGGGTAAGGATGGCAGATTGCCTTCCCTACAGAGCATTAGTGACCCAGGTGGAATGTTACAACAATCGACGATAGTTTCATGGTTACCATTCTGCACCCAGCAAATTCCTTCTCCCAGGATTGCTGATGTTGTTCAATTTATAACTCATCACGATCGATCTTACAATTTGTTGCGTAATGTCTTCTCCCAGGATTGCTGAGGTTGGAAGTATGCCTGGAAATTTCATCCTGCAGCTAACCTCCCCGGCCAGTCAAACAAGTCTTTCCCACAACTCCAATATTTTATAACAAATAAACAAAATTGTTCACTCAAATGGAAAAAAAACGCACAATTATTTGGTGCGTCTATGATTTTTTTTCTCTTGGGTTATCTGTAACTACAGATACTACAGATCTATCCTTTATTCCTGGAGTTCTGGACATTTCTGGAGGGTTGTTGATCTAGTGTCCTCCTGAGATACATGTGGCTGGATTATTCACTGAGAGCAGGCTCAAGTACCACAGCGTAAATAGAGGGGGAGGGGGGAGCGAACCCACCTTCACTTGGCTGGCTGGCCCCACTTTAAAGGGCCATGAGGCGGGACCTTCGTCCAGCTCCAGGAGGGTACCCCGCTCTGATGGCACATTGGATCCAGAGAGGGGACATCCCCTGCCCTTCACTGGCCAGTAGGCTGCAGCATCAAACCTGTCGGGATGCACATTGGGGACAGGCCTTTCCCACAGTCCACCTAAGGGTCTCAATTGTGACAGGCGGGTCAATCATGGCAGGACAGGGTTGGGCAGACAGGCGGGCACAGTGCCATAATTTAAATATCAACTCTAATTTCCCGTCCGCAGATGGCACATTAAGTTCAGCCCATGGAGTGTTTGAATTGCAGACTTTCTGGAGGCAAAACCTTTCTTATTAATTGATTTCAAATGTGCCATGCTGCCACCACCAGGACAACCCCAGCATTACTGACTGACCAGAGAACTAAAGGGCTTGAAATCTCTATCTTCTCAAAGACGGGTGGGAATTTCCAGCCAGCCAGCAAACCCCCCCCCCAACTTCCCCGGCGAATCCCCCACAGCAGGTCCCACCACAATCAGGTGGGAAAATACTGGCTATGTTTTAATATCCCCCGCTGTTGCTCTGTTTTGGTCCCAACAGCGTCACCAATATTGTGGGTATTTCTATTCCTCTTAGTGAACCACAAGCCTTCCCTTATATCGATCAAATGACCACACAACCAGTTAGTTAGTTCAAAAGATGGTTTATTTACATACGCAAGAGCTATCTCAACATGCAAACACAGTATCTACTATGAGTTAAACTACACCTATCAGCTACAATAACCTATACTTAACTTCAGGGCGACCGGCACTGTGCAAATGGATAAGGCCTTTATCTGGATTTCACTTGGCTGGCTCGAAGAAAGTGGCTCTGTCTCTGCCGGGCTCATCCGTCAGGTAGCGATCGTTGGTTTTGAACTTAGCTGGCTGTTCCTGCTGCAATTGGGTTGGCACAGGCCGGATCCAAAAGAGACAGAATACATGGCTGTGCTCTCTTTTATCTCGCTGGAATTTTGCGCTCTTTGGGGCGGTCTTTAACCTTGGACCCAATAATTCGACAGGGCTGTGGTCACTGTCTTCGATTTCAACCAATAAAGGGGCGGGTGCCTTGGTAGCTGGGTGGGTCCTGAGCGGTCATTGACCTTGGCAGTTGGGCTATCTGAGTAAAGGGAGTGGCGCCAATCAGTCTGTGGCTGTACCGGTTGCTTGATTGGAGTTTTATTGTCCTGGGAAAATGGACCATTAAAATGCAAACGAGCAGGTGTTTCAATCAGGTCTGGTTACCTGTGTTTTAGATACACATAGGCTGTGTATCTATCTGTCCTGGGTTGGCCATAATTCCCACAATCCTTTGCAGGTGGCCAACTTAGATGGCTACACTGCTTTTTGAGACACAGCCAAGTGGTGCATATTGTTTGTTCAGTAGGTCTCACAAAGATGTGCTGAGTCTTGTCTGGTGAATATTAAGCATTAATTGGTAATACAGAATTATATACATAGAAACAGGCATAGCACAAGCTGTGAGCTAACCCCATGCTTGCTTCTGCACAGCTCTCTGTCCATTCCACAACTCTCTCTAATCTTAGGTTGTGTATCTCTTGACCTCGCACTGTTTCCAGGTCCCACAGTAACCCTTAAGGTCATAGAGCTTTACAGTACTGCAAGAGGCCTTCGGTCCATCTAACACTTGCTATGCAGTTCTCACTGCTAACGACACAGCTAATGGGAGATTTCACATGCTCAGTCAGACAGTCACTCATATAAGCTAAACAGAAACCAGCTTGCAGTTCATAGGATCACAAAATGATAGGTGCAGAAGGCCCTTTGCTTCCTCTTGGTTCATCAGTCCATAGACTACACCACCCCACCCCCCAAACTGTTGGTTGTTAAACAGGCGGCACAGAAGAACAGTGGTTAGCACTACTGCCAAACAGCACCAAGAATCGGGTTTGATTCCAGCCTCGGGTGACTGTCTGTGTGGGGTTTGCACATTCTCCCCGTGTCTGTGTGGGTTTCCTCCGGGTGCTCCGGTTTCCTCCCACAGCCCAGATGTGCATGTTAAGTGGATTGGCCATGCTAAATTGCACCTGTGTCCAAAGGTTAGGTGGTATGGCAGGGAAGTAGGCTTAAATAGGGTGCTCCTTTGGAGGGTCGGTGTGGACTCAATGGGCCAAATGGCCTCCTTCTGCAATGTAGGGATTCAATAATATCTATGGCTTTTCACTTCCTCTACTTGACCTGGGTAAGCATTAATTTCTTTGTGCAGAGCAAAATCTACTCTGAATCCTAAATTTACTTTTGAATATGACTTAACTTGTGTACTCTGTCTTATTCTTGCTCTTTCTGGTTAATTAAATATTACTGATCTACCTTTTCGGTACTGTTTACACACCGTTACAAGTTACATAGCATGTACACAGGAAGTACAGCGGAGATCTAAAAAAGACGAGGAGCAAAGAGACAGAGAATGAGAATAAATCAGCAGCTAGCACGAGAAATGGAACCCACCAGTCTTTTCGAAAGAGTGAAGCTGTGGTCACGAGAAGAGTGGAGAAGCAGGCGGGTCATCCAAGAGAGAGATCCTCAGGTCAAAACTTCCACAGCACGTGTGAGATGCCCTCAATTACAACTCGAGGGAGATGATTGGTAATACAAAGGCTTTAATTAGCAGAGAAACAGACAACTACCAAGAAGTCTGCTCACTGCACACTGCCCAACGAACATTACCTTATATATGACTCCCTGGGGGGTGGAGTCAGAGGCGGATTCCCCCAGGGTTCCAACCCCGGTCTTCACGGGATCATTACATTAAAGGATCAGTAATCATTCATCACAACGTGCTTCAGATAACTAACCTGAACAAAAAAAGGTCAGTGCTGAGTTCAGACAGACGGTTAGTGAGCGGCAGGTGCAGCTTAACATTTGAATATTTGAACACGATTTAACGGTTTACTCGTGACCAATAACAAACAGCGAAAATATTGGAGTTAAAAGAGGAAATACAATATGACATCAGAGTGCACACAACAGGCTTAGAAACTGAGCTGAGGACCCCCGAGGAGAGGTCTTGCCAGGTCACAGACTGAAGGCACAGGTTCCCTGTTTCAGCTCAGCAGAAGAGGGACCACGATTTACCACCTGAGTGATACAATATTTTTGAGAACCGAAATCTAGTTATGAAGATGTTAAGGTGTTCAACTCCACTGGTCTGTGTGGAGTTTGAATGCACCCCTCTTGTCTGCATGGGTTTCCTCCGGGTGCTCCGCTTGCCTCCCACAGTCCAAAGATGTGCAGGCTAGATCGATTGGACATTGCCCCTTCATATCCAGGGATGTACAGGTGAGGTGGGGTTACAAGGATGGAGTGGGGAGTGGTCCTCTTTCTTTCAGAAGGTCAGTGCAGACTCGATGGGCCAAATGGCCTCCTTCTCCACTGTACAGATTCTATCATTCTATGATTCTATTAGGATGTAAATGCGTTGGAGGAGGTTCAGAGGAGGTCTGTTAGATTGATACCTGGAATGAACGGGTTGTTTTATGAGTATAGGTTGGACACTCTGGGCTTGTCTCCACTGGAGTTTAGAAGAGTGAGGGGTGACTTGATTGATCTTGAATGGTCTTGACAAGGTGGACATGGAAAGGATGTTTCCACTTGTGGCTGAGTTCAGAACTAGGGGTCACTGCTTTAAAATTAGAGGTCGGCCGTTTGGGACGGAGGAGAATCTTTATCGCTGAGTGTTTCTTTGCGCCTCAGAAGGCGGTGGAGTTGAGGCATCATTGAATATTTTTATGGCAGAGATATGTAGATTCTTGTTGGACAAGGCGATGAAAGGTTATCGAGGGCAGATAGGAAATGTGGATTTCGAAACACCAACAGTTCAGGCCTGATCTTATTGAAATGGTAGAACAGGCTCGAAAGGCTGAATGGCCTACTCCTGCTCCTATTTTGTATGTTGAAAGTGAAATGAAATGAAAATTGCTTATTGTCACAAGTAGGCTTCAATGAAGTTACTGTGAAAAGCCCCTAGTCGCCACATTCCGGCGCCTGTTCGGGGAATCGAACTGTGCTGCTGGCTTGCCTTGGTCTGCTTTAAAAGACAGCAATTTAGCTCAGTGAGCTAAACCAGCCCCTGAATGAAAATCGCTTATTGTTACAAGTAGGCTTCAAATGAAGTTACTGTGAAAAGCCCCTAGTCGCCACATTCCGGCACCTGTTCGGGGAGGCTGTTACGGGAATCGAACCGTGCTGCTGGCCTGCTTGGTCTGCTTTCAAAGCCAGCAATTTAGCTCTGTGCTAAACAGCCCCTTATTTTTGTATGTAACATAAAAGAGGTAATGATGTGGACAGCTGTATTGGACATTTTTTTTTCAAGGACAACAGACATTGGGCAGGTTTCTCCGGTCGCCGATTGGCCGGAGAATCCCCGTTTGTGCCGAAATCGGAGCAGCGGCGGTTTTTTCATGCACCGTCCCCTCTAAAATTGCGTACTACACCTTTGGGACGGCCTCAGAACGTCACCTGAGGCCATCCCCGATGCTCCGCCCCCTGATGGGCTGGGTTCCCGACGGCGTGGAACACGTATCCTTTTTTTTATGAACCGGGCATGGCGACTGCAGACTGAGTCCAGCTCCACCAAAATCGGGGGGGTGGGGGAGGCGCATTCCACTGGCAAGGGGGCCTTCATCGGGGGCTGGGGGGACTGGTGGGAGGTGGTCCGAGGGTGGTGAGGCTGGTTACAGGGGGCAGTTTTTGACCGGCTGGGTTCGTGCACGGCTGGCGGCTGGCGCCAAGTTGCACGGCGTGGCCGCTCCGGCTACGGCCGTGCGCATGCGCACCCCCGGGCCTGGCAATTCTCCGGCTGTCTCTGCAGGTGCGGCTGTATCTGCAGGCGCGGCTGTATCTGCAGGCACGGCTGTATCTGCAGGCGGGGCTGTATCTGCAGGCACGGGTGTATCTGCAGGCACGGGTGTATCTGCAGGCGCGGCTGTATCTGCAGGCGCGGCTGTATCTGCAGGCGCGGCTGTATCTGCAGGCGGGGCTGTATCTGCAGGCGGGGCTGTATCTGCAGGCGGGGCTGTATCTGCAGGCGTGGCTGTATCTCCAGACGCGGCTGTATCTGCAGGCACGGGTGTATCTGCAGGCACGGGTGTATCTGCAGGCACGGCTGTATCTGCAGGCGTGGCTGTATCTCCAGACGCGGCTGTATCTGCAGGCGCGGCTGTATCTGCAGGTTCGGCTGTATCTGCAGGCGGGGCTGTATCTGCAGGCGGGGCTGTATCTGCAGGCGGGGCTGTATCTGCAGGCACGGCTGTATCTGCAGGCGGGGCTGTATCTGCAGGCGTGGCTGTATCTGCAGGCTCGGCTGTATCTGCAGGCACGGCTGTATCTGCAGGCGCTGCTGTATCTGCAGGCTCGGCTGTATCTGCAGGCGCGGCTGTATCTGCAGGCAGGGCTGTATCTGCAGGCACGGCTGTATCTGCAGGCGGGCTGTATCTGCAGACGCGGCTGTATCTGCAGGCTCGGCTGTATCTGCAGGCGCGGCTGTATCTGCAGACGCGGCTGTATCTGCAGGCGCGGCTGTATCTGCAGGCGCGGTTGTATCTGCAGGCGCGGCTGTATCTGCAGGCGCGGCTGTATCTGCAGGCGGGGCTCTATCTGCAGGCTCGGCTGTATCTGCAGGCACGGCTGTATCTGCAGGCGGGGCTGTATCTGCAGGCGTGGCTGTATCTGCAGGCGGGGCTGTATCTGCAGGCATGGCTGTATCTGCAGGCGCGGCTGTATCTGCAGACGCGGCTGTATCTGCAGGCTCGGCTGTATCTGCAGGCGCGGTTGTATCTGCAGGCGCGGCTGTATCTGCAGGCGCGGCTGTATCTGCAGGCGGGGCTCTATCTGCAGGCGCGGCTGTATCTGCAGGCGCGGCTGTATCTGCAGGCGGGGCTCTATCTGCAGGCGCGGCTGTATCTGCAGGCGTGGCTGTATCTGCAGGCACGGCTGTATCTGCAGGCGGGGCTGTATCTGCAGGCACGGCTGTATCTGCAGGCGTGGCTGTTTTCCCCCTACCAGATGGAGGATCGGTGCAACCTTTGCGCCGTTTTTCTGGCGTAAGACGCCGCTTTTCCTAAGCCGGCGTCAGCACTTTGTCTGCAAATCGGAGAATACAGCCCGTTGTATTATTATGTTATGCCAATATGATTTTGGAACTATGGGCGGGATTCTCTCAGCCTGGGGTCAGGTCGGAGAATCCCCGCGACCGGAGCGAATCGCGCCACGCCGCCTCGATGCCGGGAGGTGAGTCTCTGCAGAGCGGAGAATCGGCGCCATTGGCGCCAGCATGGTTGGTGTGGCACTGGTCAGGGGCCGCTCTACAAAGCCCCCCCCTGCCGATTTTCGACCCGGGATGGGCCGAGCGGCCATCATAGAAACCCGAGTCCCACCGGCGCCATTCACACTTGCTCTCAGCCGGCGGGACCTTGGCGTGGAAGGGTCCGGGGGCGGTCTGTGGGGGGCAAGGGTGGTCCGACCCCGGCGCAGGCCTCCGATGTGGCCTGGCCCATGATCGCGTTTCCGACGGCGTCAACACTTAGCCTCAGGATCACAGAATCCCGCCCTATATGTTAATGGGTATATCTATACATGGGTAACTAGAATGTCAAATCACTCCCCACTGCAAGAATCAGGGTATTGAGCAACGCAGCATGTCTGAAGAAGCTCCAACATTTGAGTTTAAAGCTGTTAATTTCAAACTTCTGGGAACAGACAAGAAATAAAACAGTTGCCAAAAGAAGAGTGGTGCCGATTAGCTAACTAAAAGGAGATGTTCTTCTGGGGGCAATGGGTATGGCTGAGATACTAACTGAGGGCTTTGCATATGTGATTCAATAAAGAAGAAGGTAGTAAGGATATTGCACAGAATAAAATAGATAAAGGTACTTAAAATGTTGACAGTCCTGAAAGTGAAAAGTCACTCTGTCCAGACAGGGGAATGACTAACTCTTTTGGAGAAAGATAAGGGACACTTTGGCATGGGGCAGGTCCATTAGAACAGGCGGGGGATGAGCTGCCAATGCCATGAGGGCCGAAAGCAGGAGGGGAGTGGTTACTGAGCATATGTGAGATTTAAAGGCCCAAATTATGTGAAGGATAGAGTCCCAAATGTGTGCAACCAGGCCACGGGACATTGGGCTCAGTTATGGGACAATCTCCAAAATAAGGGAGGGTTGGTCACCCAGAATCCAGACGGGATGCATCCTAGTTTACTGAGGGACGGAAAGGTATAAATTGTAGAGGCTCTGGCCACAATCTTCCAATTCTGCCTGGGAGATGGGGGTGGTGCTAGACATTTGGAGGATTGTGGATGTTATATCCCTGCTTAAAAGAAGGGAGAGATGGGTAAACCTGCCAACTACAGGCCAGTCAGCCTACTATCAGTGGCAGGGAAACGTTTAGAGACAGTAACCAGTGACAAAACTCATTGACATTTGGGAAAGCATAGGACAATCAATGAAAGCCAGCAGTGATTTATTAAAAACAAATCAAGCTTGGCTAACTCGATGGAGTTCTTTGATGAAATGATGGACAGGGTTGATGAGGATAGCGCAGTTGTAGTCATGCATATATACTTTTGACAAAGTGCGCCGCTGGCTTATTGACACAATTAAAGCCAATGGGATTAAAGGGACAGTGGCTGGATGCAACATTGGCTAAGGGACAGAGTAGCCACCGTCACTATTGTTTTTCAGACTGGAGGTCCATATATTAGATGGCGTTTCGCAGGAATTGGTATTGGGACTAGTGCTCTGCTTACTATGGATCAATCACCTGGACTTGGGTGTACAGTGCATCAGTTCAAAGCTTGGAGATAATACAGAACTTAAAAAACTGTAGCAAACAATGAGAAGGATGGTAATAGAGTTCAGGAAGAAGAGACTGACTGGTAAAATGGGCAGACAGGTGGCAGATGAAATTTGGCTTAGAGAAGTGTGGATTAGAAGGATGAGGAGAGGAGCTATGAACTGAATGTTACAGTTTTAAAGGTGGTGCAAGGACTCAGAGACCTGAGGGTGTAGGAGAGACCTGGGTGAGTATGAGAGTATGAGAGACCTGGGTGAGTATGAGAGACCTGGGTGAGTATGAGAGTATAAGAGACCTGGGTGAGTTTGAGAGACCTGGGTGAGTATGAGAGACCTGGGTGAGTATGAGAGACCTGGGTGAGTATGAGAGTATGAGAGACCTGGGGGTATTTGCACATAATCTTTTTGAAGGTGACAGGACAAATTGAGAAGGCTGTTTAAAAGCAAAAGTATGAGGGATCCTTAACTTTATTTTTTTATTCATTCAAGTGATGTGGGCTTGGCTGGTTAGGCCAGCATTTATTGCCAATCAATTATTGCCCTTGAGAAGGTGGTGGTGAGCCTCCTTCTTGATCCGCTGCAGTCCATTTGTAGGTACACCCACAATGCTGTTAGGGAGGGAGTTCCAGGATCCTGAGCCAGTGACAGTGAATGAACAGCATGGTGAGTGACTTGGTGGGAGGACCTCCAGGTGGTTTAGACGGGTAGAGTACAAAACCAAACAAGTCATGCTAAACCTTTATAACAGCACTAGTCAGGCCTCAGCTGGAGTATTTTGTTCAATTCAGGACGCCGCACCTTTGGAAAGATGTCAAAGCCTGAGCGAGGATGTGAAAGAGATTTCCTAGAATGGCTTTTTTTAGCCTAGTGGGCCAGTTTGTGAGTTGTTCTCCTTGGAGCAGAGAAGGTTGAGAAGAGTTTTGATAGAGGGGTTTAGAATGATCAAGCATGTTGATAGCGTAAATAAGTAGCAGTAACCAGAGAACAGAGGTTTTAGGGCAGCAGGGTAGCATGGTGGTTAGCATAAATGCTTCACAGCTCCAGGGTCCCAGGTTTGATTCCCGACTGGGTCACTGTCTGTGCGGAGTCTGCACGTCCTCCCCCTGTGTGCGTGGGTTTCCTCCGGGTGCTCCGGTTTCCTCCCACAGTCCAAAGATGTGCGGGTTAGGTGGATTGGCCATGCTAAATTGCCCGTAGTGTCCTAATAAGTAAGGTTAAGGGGGGTGTTGTTGGGTTACGGGTATAGGGTGGATACGTGGGTTTGAGTAGGGTGATCATTGCTCGGCACAACATCGAGGGCCGAAGGGCCTGTTCTGTGCTGTACTGTTCTATGTTCTATGTTCTAGAACTCAGATTGCCTTGCAGGTCACACAATGGGCTGGTTTCTCTGCTGCTCACCTCCAGTCGTGAAGTTCCCGATGAGGTGGAGAAACCAGCATCGTCCAAAAATGCAATTGATGCCCATTCCGATGCTCCGGTCCCCCGCTGACGGTGGCGTCGAGGTTTGCGCCCGTGCCAGTGGGAGGATGTAAATAGATCAAATTGACCCTTTCGCCGCCGATCCACAGACTGGGCCAGGATTCACGTGGCGAGGGTTGGTGCCGGCATTTCCCAACGTGGCCCTGGCGCGGTGGATCTCGCGGTGAGCAAAGGGAGTTGCCTCCAAAGTCTATCAGAGGACCCCATCTCCCCCCCACAATGCAAATCCTGCCCACCCTCCCCCCCACCAGACCTCCCCCACCAGAGACCGCCATTACAGAGACCCACACCAGAAATCATTCCCCCCCATAAGAGAGATGCCCACCAGTGATCCCACAACAGGAGACGCCCACCCGAGACCCCCATTTCAGAGACTCCACCAGAGACCCCATAAGAGGGAACCTCACCAGAGACCCCCACATAAGAGAGATCCCCCATTACAGGGAGCCCCCATTACAGAGACGCCCCAGCCAGTGGCACCCAGCCAGTGACGCACATATCTGATTACAGAAAAGGAATAACAGACTGCCCCACCATGCCGAAAAGAGATCTGAGAAGAATCTAAATTGTTTTGTTTTCTAAACCCCCCCCCAAGTAGTCATTGAATCATGGAATCCCTATAGTGCAAAAGTAGGCCATTTGGCCCATCAAGTCCGGGCTGACCCTATGAAAGAACACTCTACTTAGGCCCACACCCTTTTCCTATCCCTGTAATTCCTGGACACTACGGGCAATTTAGCATGGCCAATCCACCTAACCTGCACATCTTTGGACCGTGGGAGGAACCCAGAGCACCCGGAGGAAACCCATGCAGACACGGGGAGAACATGCAGACTCCGCACAGACAGTGACCCAATGCCAGAATTGAACCCGGGCTCCTGGCGCTGTGAAGTAGCAGTGCCAATCACTATGTTACCGTGGCACTGTGCCACCCTTCCTCCTCTCCTTCCTTCTCAAACAATGGGAGACACAAACTAAGCTGCCTTTTGACATGCTGCCAAGTGGCATTGATTCAAGATGGGCTCTTCACCTCCTCTCTTGGGTTGGGCAGCATAGAGAAAACTATGAGCAGTGCCTTTGTTGAAAGCCCATTATGTCTCTTCGATCACTGCCACAGATCTATTTACATTCCCACACTTGCCTCCAACACGGTGGTTTATCTGTAAGATCGGAGAATTCTGTCAGGTGTCAATCATAGGGAGAAGTGTGACAATGAGGTCACCTCATCTGTTAGGTCAATCCCCGGTACAATAAATAAATGCCTGGATCCATGATTTATGTGTTTTTTGATGGAGAGCTGTCAGTTTTACCTCTCGTTACCTCTCTGAAACTGACCACAATGTCAGGATCGTGCAGGAACATCGGACAGTACATCACAGAACAGGGTGGGTGTTGAGATCTTGTTCATAGACTGAGCAGTCTCAAAGATTCCAATGGTCACTTCCAGCTCCCATCTTTCTAAGGATATGAATGGGTTGGAGGTTGAGTGGGTTAACTGAACTAATACCTGGAATGGGTGAGTTGTCCTCTGAGAAAGGTTGGACAGGCAAGGCTGGAATCCGTTGGAGTTTAGAAGAATAAGAGATGACTTGATTGAAACATATAAGATCCTGAGAGGCCTTGGCAGGAGAGGATGTTTGCAGGGGGGAGGGGGTGGTGGTCACGGCTGTTTAGAAATTAAGGGTGGCTCCTTTAAGACAGAGATGAGAAGAATTTTTCTTTTTCAGTGGACTGTGAATCTCTGGAACTCTTCCTCAGAAGGTACTGGAAGCAGAGTTTTGAATATTTGTAAGGCAGAGTTAGATAGATTCTTGATAAGCATGGGGACGAAAGGTTATCGGGATGGCAGGAATGTGGAGTTGATGTCACAATCAGATCCGCCATGATCTTATAGAATGGTGGTGCAGGTTCGAGGGACCGAGTGGCCTGCTCCTGCTCCTAATTTGTATGTTGTTATGGTTGCTCAGTAATACTGAACTTGAATATTGCAGAAACGAGGGACATTTTGGTGAAGCCTTCCATCTGGCATCTGACAGGACAAACACAAGAATGTCAAATTTCACATACTGAACAACCCTGAGTGTGCGAATAGCTACATTGACAACTAAATTAAGATTAATCAGTCGAGTTCGTAATGTGGCTCATTTACACTTGCTCGAAACAACCGAAAGTCATACTCAGAGACCCATTCGCTGTAAAAAAAAAAGGAATGTGTTCCTTTTTTGAATCATCTGGAAGTCTGTGGAGCCTATAGCCCACTGCTTCCTCCATCGCAACACACCGGCCAATCAGAATTGACTTGCCAACCAATCAGCATCCTCTCCTCCAGTGATACAAATTATTGTTTGAAATTTGACATTCTTGTGTTTGTCCTGCTGAGTGAGAGATGAAAAACTTTGAGAGTATGTCTCTTTTTTCAGCAATACTCAGTTTCTTACTTTCTTATGGCCTTATGATTTAGCAGCTTCATGTGGAAATGCTGAAGTTGTGGTCTGCCATTCACTGTGTGCCTACCCTTCACAGTCCCACCAGAGTGCCCGCAATCAGGGAGATAACTCATCTTTTCCCATTCCCTCATCACTGTGAAAAACCCCATCAAATGTAAACTTTGCTCAGTGAAGTGTAACTATGGTTCTGTCAGCAATCTGAGCAATAACAAATAACCGTTGAACAAACATCCTGGGCGGAATTCTCCGCAAGGCCCGACGCCATCGTGAAACCTGGAGAGGTTCACAACGGCGTCGGAAGCCTCTCCCGGCCCCCTATTCTCCCCTACCTGGGGGGATAGGCGGGCCGTACCGGGAAACTTGGCGGCTGGACCTTGTCCCTGGCTACAAGGCCCGGCGCGCCAAGAATGACGCCGCGGGGGAGCCGAATGGCGTCAGCCACGCATGTGCGGGTTGGACATCTCAAACCTGCGCATGCGCGGTTGCCGTCTTTCCCCTCAGCCGCCCCGCAAGACGTGGTGGCTTGATCTTGCGGGGCGGCGGAGGGGAAAGAGTGCGTCCCCTTGGGACGCCGGCCCGACGATCGGTGGGCACCGATCGCGGGCCCGTCCCCTCCCGAACACGGTTGTGGTGCTCGATCCCCGATCCGCCCCCCCACAGGCCCCACACTTACCTGGCGCGCCATGTTCACGACAGCAGCGACCAGGTGTGGTTGCCGCCGTCATGAACAAGTCGAGAACGGCAGGCCGCTCGGCCCATCCGGGCCGGAGAATCGCGGGCCGCGTTTCTCTGAGCGGCGTGTCGGAAAACCGGACATGCCATTTTGGGGGGGGGGGGGGTGGGGGAGTATAGCGGGAGGTGCGGGAGCAGACCTCCCGCTCTTCTCCCACCCATTGTGGTTGCGGAGAATCGCGGCCCCTGGGCGCGATTCTCCCATGCCCGGTGGGGCAGGGGGTCCCGGCGGGACGGAGTGGTGTGAACCACTCTAGCATCGGGCCGTCCCTACGATGTGGAATCCTCTGCACCTTTAGGAGCTAGGCCCGCCCCGGAGTGGTTGGCGCCCTGCCGGCTGGCATGGAAGGCCTTTGGCGCCACCCCAGCCAGGGCTGAAGGGGCTCTGCTGGCCAGCGCCGGTCCGTGCGTGCGCGGCTGCAGACGTTATCCCTGCTCATGCGCGGGGGGGTTCACCTGAGCGTCGGCCATGGCGGTGGCCGACATGGCCGGCGCGTAGGAAAAGAGTGCCCCCACAGCACAGGCCTGCCCGTGGATCGCGGGCCAGGCCACTGTGGGGACACCCCCCCCCGGGGCCAGATCGCCCCGCGGGCCCCCCTCCCCCCCAGGACCCTGGAACCAGCCCGCGCCACCAGGTCCCACCGGTCAGGGACCAAGTCCAATTTACGCCGGCGGGACTTACATAGAACCAGCGGGACTTCGGCCCATCGCGGGTCGGAGAATCAACAGGGGGGGGGGGGGGGGGGCCGCCGACTGGAGCGGCGCGATTCTCACCGAATCTCCAGTGCTGGAGAATTCAGCAGCCGGTGGGGGCGGCATTCACGCCGACCTCTTGCGATTCTCCGACCTGGCGGGGTTGGGTGGGGGTGGGGGGGTCAGAGAATCCCGCCGCCTGGCTCTTAAAAAATAATTTTATATATTTGTGGAATACGGTTAAGTGTCTCCTTTAGCTTAATTATGAGGTTTCTTTGAATAATATGAAAAATTACTTTGTTTATGATATTTTAGCATCTAAACTCCCAACTCCTCCATACAGGCCGGTTAGATACTCTCCCTGCCATCACTCAGTTTTACAGCCCCCCCCACCCCACCTCCTCACACACCTCTATTGAGACACAAACATCCCCTTCCTGGTTATACACTTCCCAGCACCGTCCCCCTTGTGGTGAATGTCACTTAGTAATTCACATTGTATTTACCATTGTAAGCGCAGTAGCGTTATCCGACCACTAGGGGGAGTAGCTCTGGGAATGCTCAGGAGTTTGTACAGGGCTCCACCCTTGGCTCCGCCCATGACTCCTCCCCCTAGACTGCTGTATAAATGACCATGTCCTGAGCCAGCCTGAGTTCATCGAGAGTTCAATGGGTAACAGGCTGGCTTTGAAGTAAGTAGATTAAAACCACTGTTCATATCTGAAAGCACGTGTCTCGTGAATTGATGGTTCCATCAATTTAATCTACTTAAGAACAGTCAGGATCGATCATGGAATCAGCCCTCAAGCCTGGACGCCTAGAACTCGACCCACAGGATGCAGAGGCAAAAGAAATCTTCTCCCACTGGCTGCGGTGCTTTAAGGCCTACCTGGCAGAAGCGAGCTCAGCCAAAACAACAGAGGAATAGAAGTTAAGTCTACTGCATGCGAGGGTGAGCCACAGAATCTCTACGCAACTAAACTTGGCTGGTTCATATACTGCAGCGCTAGCGATACTCGATAAGATGTATGTAAGGCCCATTAACAAAGTTTACACACGCCATGTGTTCATGACTCGCCACCAGCGGCCTACAGAATCACTTGCCGAATTTCTAAGAGAGCTCAATAATTTATCAAATGACTGTAACTATCAAGCGGTTACTGCAGCTGAACACAGAGAACTTGCTGCACGCAACGTTTTTGTAGCAGGCCTCAGGTCTAATTATGTGCACCAAAGACTGCTGGAAAAGGGGACCAAGACTTAGAAACAACTGCGGAAATTGCTACCATGATGGAGGTCTCTTTCCGCAGCCTCACCTCATTCCCTGCGCACACCGCGACCCAATCATGGGCCCCCGACCAGCGACTCCCCCAGGCCTGTGCCACGCGGCTGCCCAGCCGCCACGCTGCCCCAGCCTGCCATTTCTGCGGCCAGAATCAGCACCCGCGGCAGCACTGCCCGGCCCGCAACACGACCTGCAGCAGCTGCGGGCGGAAAGGCCACTACGCGAGAGTGTGCCTCGCTAAAAGGGCCCCAGCTTCCAACTCCCCCGCTACTCGAAGTAATCGCTCCCCACACCCGCAGGCCCGCGGGGCCCGAAACGCTGCGGCCTATGCCCCGACCCCGCCCCCCTCCCGCCACGTGCGATCCATGGGGGCCGCCATCTTGGAAAACCTCCACAACGCGGCCGGCCACGTGCGACTCATGGAGGCCGCCATCTTGGACGCCATCTTCCTCGCCGCCCGCCACGTGCGACTCATGGAGGCCGCCATCTTGGACGCCATCTTCCTCGCCGCCCGTCACGTGCGATCCACGGGCCCGACCTGCACCTCCGCGCTCGGACAACTCAGCGGAGGATTCGAATTAAACTATGAACTCAGAGGGCAGTCATCACGGGGCCACTCCAGCACAGCTGATCGAGCCGCCGACTACCCGCAACTCAGCGCAGTCACCCTGGACCAATCGCACTCAAAGCATCTGCGAAATTCGATGGCAGAGGTCCAAATCAACAGGTACAGCACGCCGTGCCTTTTCGACTCCGGGAGTACTGAGAGCTTCATACACCCAGACCTGGTAAGACGCTGTTCGCTCCCCGTTTTCCCCGTGCGGCAAACTATCTCTCTCGCTTCAGGTTCCCACTCTGTCCAGATCCAGGGGCGCACCGCCGTGACACTCACAATCCGAGGCGCTCGCTATGCAAAATTTCAACTCTACGTCTTGCCCGAACTCTGCGCGCCACTCTTATTAGGCCTAGATTTTCAATGTAATCTTAAGAGCCTCACCCTCAGCTTCGGAGGGCCCCTGCCCCCACTCACTATCTGCAGCCTCACTACGCTGCGAATCTCCCCCCTCCTCTCTTCGCCAATCTCACACAGGACTGTAAACCCGTAGCCAGTCGTAGCAGGCGATAGGGTATTTATCAGAGCAGAGGTCTGAAGACTACTCAGTGAGGGGGTTATAGAGGCCAGCAATACTCCCTGGAGAGCTCAGGTGGTGGTCGTTAAGACCGGGGAAAAATTCCGCATGGTTGTCGACTATAGTCAGACCATAAATAGATTTACGCTTCTCGACGCGTATCCCCTCCCCAAGATAAATCAGATCGCCCAGTATCGGCTTTTTTCCACGGTGGATCTGAAGTCTGCATACCACCAGCTCCCAATCCGCCCGGAGGACCGCCACTACACGGCATTCGAGGCCGATGGCCGCCTCTTCCATTTCCTCCGGGTCCCCTTCGGCGTCACTAATGGGGTCTCGGTGTTCCAACGAGCAATGGACCGAATGGTGGACCAGTACGGGCTGCGGGCCACGTTTCCGTACTTGGACAATGTCACCATCTGCGGCTATGACCAGCAGGACCACGACGCCAACCTCCACCGTTTTTTCCAGACGGCACAGAAATTAAACATCACCTACAACAAAGAGAAATGCGTTTTCCGCACAAACAGACTGGCCATCCTCGGCTATGTCGTGGAAAACGGAGTCCTGGGCCCAGACCCGGACCGTAGAACTCCCCCTTCCCCATTGCCCCAAGGCCCTCAAATGGTGCTTGGGCTTCTTCTCCTACTACGCCCAGTGGGTCCCTCAATATGCGGACAAAGCCCGCCCACTCTTTAAGGCCACACGATTTCCCCTGTCAGCTGAGGCACGCCAGGCCTTCGACTGCATCAAGGAGGACATCGCCAAAGCGGTCATGCGGGCGGTGGATGAATCCACTCCAGGTAGAGAGCGATGCCTCAGAGGTAGCTCTTGCAGCCACGTTAAATCAGGCAGGGAGACAAGTCGCATTTTTCTCCCGTACCCTCTCCGCTTCAGAACTCCGACACTCCTCAGTCGAGAAATAAACACAAGCCATTGTGGAGGCTATTCGTTACTGGAGGCACTACCTCGCAGGTAGGAGGTTCACCCTCATCACCGACCAAAGATCGGTTGCCTTCACGTTTGACAACTCGCAAAGGGGCAAAATTAAAAACGACAAAATTCTGAGGTGGAGGATCGAACTCTCCACCTACAATTACGATATTAAGTATCGACCCGGGAAGCTCAACGAGCCTCCAGATGCCCTATCCCGCGGGACATGCGCCAGCGTGCAGATTGACCGATTGAAAGTCATCCACAATGACCTCTGCCACTCGGGGGTCACCCGGCTCGCCCACTACATCAGGGCCCGAAACCTGCCTTTCTCCAACGAGGAGGTAAAAGCCGTCACCAGGGACTGCCCGATCTGTGCAGAGTGCAAACCACACTTCTATAGACCAGACAGGGCCCACCTGGTCAAGGCTTCTAGGCCCTTTGAACGCCTTGCGATTGATTTCAAAGGGCCACTCCCCTCAACTAACAAGAACGTTTACTTTTTAAACATCGTAGATGATTTCTCCCGTTTCCCATTTGCTATCCCGTGGCCCGACAATCTCGGTTGACCTCCCACACAGTCATTAGGGCCCTGCATAGCATCTTCACCCTGTTTGGTTTCCCCAGCTACGCACAGAGCGACCGGGGTTCGTCCTTCATGAGCGACAAGCTGCGTCAGTACCTGCTCGACAAGGGCATTGCCTCGAGCAGGTCTACCAGCTACAACCCCAGGGGGAACGGGCAGGTGGAGAGGGAGAACGCGACGGTCTGGTAGACCGTCCTACTGACCCTCCGGTCGAGAAAGCTCCAAGTCTCCCAGTGGCAGGATGTCCTCCCAGTCGCGCTCCACGCTATTAGGTCCCTTTTGTGCACAGCGACCAATCAGACCCCTCACGAGAGTTTAAACTAATGTGGTAGGGGGATGGGACCTGCACCATTCCCACTCCCTCCCCCAGTTACACACTCTCCCTGTGCCTCCCCCGCTCCCTTCCCCAGTTACACACTCCCCCTGCACCATTCCCACTCCCTTCCCCAGTTACACACTCCCCCTGCACCATTCCCACTCCCTGCCCCAGTTACACACTCCCCCTGTGCCACCCCCGCTCCCTCCCCCAGTTACACACTCTCCCTGCACCATTCCCACTCCCTGCCCCAGTTACACACTCTCCCTGTGCCTCCCCCGCTCCCTTCCCCAGTTACACACTCCCCCTGCACCATTCCCACTCCCTTCCCCAGTTACACACTCCCCCTGCACCATTCCCACTCCCTGCCCCAGTTACACACTCCCCCTGTGCCACCCCCGCTCCCTCCCCCAGTTACACACTCTCCCAGTGTCACCCCCTTCCCTTCCCCAGTTACACACTCCCCCTGCACCATTCCTGCTCCCTTCCACAGTTACACACTCTCCCTGTGCCTCTGCCGCTCCCTCCCCCAGTTACACACTCTCCCTGTGCCTCCCCCGCTCCCTCCCCCAGGTACACACTCCCCCTGTGCCTCCCCCGCTCCCTCCCCCAGTTACACACTCTCCCTGTGTCACCCCTGCTCTCTCCCCCAGTTACACACTCCCCCTGCACCATTCCCGCTCCCTCCCCCAGTTACACACTCTCCCTGCACCATTCCCGCTCCCTCCCCCAGTTACACACTCTCCCTGCACCATTCCATCTCCCTCCCCCGTTACACACTCTCCCTGTGTCACCCCTGCTCTCTCCCCCAGTTACACACTCTCCCTGTGCCATTCCCACTCCCTGCCCCAGTTACACACTCTCCCTGTGCCATTCCCGCTCCCTCCCCCAGTTACACACTCTCCCTCTGCCGCTCCCTCCCCCAGTTACACACTCTCCCTGCACCATTCCCGCTCCCTACCCCAGTTACACACTCTCCCTGTGCCATTCCCGCTCCCTCCCCCAGTTACACACTCTCCCTGTGCCATTCCTGCTCCCTCCCCCAGTTACACACTCTCCCTGTGTCACCCCCGCTCCTTCCCCCAGTTACACACTCCCCCTGCACCATTCCCGCTCCCTCCCCCAGTTACACACTCCCCCTGCACCATTCCCGCTCCTTCCCCCAGTTACACACTCTCCCTGTGCCACCCCCGCTCCCTTCTCCAGTTACACACTCTCCCTGCACCATTCCCGCTCCATCCCCCAGTCACACACTCTCCCTGTGCCTCCTCCGCTCCCTCCCCCAGTTTCACACTCCCCCTGCACCATTCCCGCTCCCTCCCCCAGTTACACACTCTCCCTGTGCCACCCCCGCTCCCTTCTCCAGTTACACACTCTCCCTGCACCATTCCCGCTCCATCCCCCAGTCACACACTCTCCCTGTGCCTCCTCCGCTCCCTCCCCCAGTTTCACACTCCCCCTGCACCATTCCCGCTCCCTCCCCCAGTTACACACTCTCCCTGCACCACCCCCGCTCCCTCTCCCAGTTACACAATCCCCCTGCACCATTCCCGCTCCCTCCACCAATCGGTCGAGAAGCACATGACCGACCAGGGCCAATAGTAAGCCGACGTTCTGGCCCAATGGCAGACAGGTATGCAGATCATATCACCACAACACACTCTCCCTGTACCATCCTTGCTCTCTCCCCCAGTTACACACTGTCCCTGTGCCACCCCCGCTCCCTTCCCGAGTTACACACACCCCCTGCACCATTCCCGCTCCCGCTCCCAGTTACAAACTCTCCCTGTGCCTCCGCCGCTCCCTCCCCCAGTTACACACTCCCCCCACACCATTCCCGCTCCCTCTCCCAGTTACACACACTCCCTGTGCCTCCGCCGCTCCCTCCCCCAGTTACACACTCTCCCTCTGTACAATTCCCGCTCCCTCCCCCAGTTACACACTCCCCCTGCACCATCCCCGCTCCCTCCCCCAGTTACACACTCTCCCTGTGTCACCCCCGCTCCCTCCCCCAGTTACACACTCTCCCTGTGTCACCCCCGCTCCCTCCCCCAGTTTCACATTCCCCCTGCACCATTCCCGCTCCCTCCCCCAGTTACACACTCTCCCTCTGTACTATTCCCGCTCCCTCCCCCAGTTACACACTCCCCCTGCACCATTCCCGCTCCCTCTCCCAGTTACACACTCCCCCTGCACCATCCCCGCTCCCTCCCCCAGTTACACACTCTCCCTGTGTCACCCCCGCTCCCTCCCCCAGTTACACACTCTCCCTGTGCCATTCCCGCTCCCTCCCCCAGTTACACACTCCCCCTGCACCATTCCCGCTCCCTCCCCCAGTTACACACTCTCCCTGCACCATTCCCACTCCCTCCCCCAGTTACACACTCTCCCTGTGTCACCCCCGCTCCCTCCCCCAGTTACACACTCTCCCTGTGCCATTCCCGCTCCCTCCCCCAGTTACACACTCCCCCTGCACCATTCCCGCTCCCTCCCCCAGCTACACACTCCCCCTGCATCATTCCCGCTCCCTCTCCCAGTTACACACTCTCCCTGTGCCTCCCCCGCTCCCTTCCCCAGTTACACACTCTCCCTGTCCCATTCGCGCTCCCTTCCCCATTTACACATGATGTACCATCAATTGTACGTGAGGCGAGTGATTTACCAAAGTCTAGCTTTAATTGACTAGAACACAGCTCTGCGATCGTCTACAATGGAAAGGGACGATCGTCAGGCGTCTGACCATTTACACCTCGTTAATAGAGGCGTGGTTAACTCAGCCTCTCGGCCAATCGGTCGAGAGGCACATGACCGACCAGGGCCAATGGTAAGCCGACGTTCTGGCCCAATGGCAGACAAGTATGCAGATCATATCACCACAACACACACCCCCTGCACCATTCCCGCTCCCTCGCCCAGTTACAAACGCTCCCTGTGCCTCCGCCGCTCCCTCCCCCAGTTACACACTCCCCCCACACTATTCCCGCTCCCTCCCCCAGTTACACACACCCCCTGCACCATTCCCGCTCCCGCCCCCAGTTACACTCTCTCCCTGTGCCACCCCCGCTCCCTCCCCCAGTTACACACTCTTCCTGTGCCATCCCCGCTCCCTCCCCCAGTTATACACTCTCCCTGTGCCACCCCTGCTCCCTCCCCCAGTTACACACTCTTCCTGCACCATTCCAACTCCCTCCCCCAGTTACACACTCCCCCTGCACCATTCCCGCTCCCTCCCCCAGTTACACTCCCCCTGCACCATTCCCGCTCCCCCCCCCAGTTATACACGCTCCCTCTGCACTATTCCCGCTCCCTCCCCCAGTTACACACTCCCCCTGCACCATTCCCGCTCCCTCCCCCAGTTACACACTCTCCCTGTGTCACCCCCGCTCCCTCCCCCAGTTACTCCCTCTCCCTGTGCCATTCCCGCTCCCTCGCCCAGTTACACACTCTCCCTGTGCCTCCCCCGCTCCTTCTCCCAGTTACACACTCCCCTTGTGCCACCCCGCTCCCTCCCCCAGTTACACACTCCCCCTGCACCATTCCCGCTCCCTCTCCCAGTTACACACTCTCCCTGTGCCTCCCCCGCTCCCTCCCCCAGTTACACACTCCCCCTGCACCATTCCCGCTCCCTCTCCCAGTTACACACTCTCCCTGTGCCTCCCCCGCTCCCTCCCCCAGTTACACACTCTCCCTGCACCATTCCCGGTCCCTCTCCCAGTTACACACTCTCCCTGTGTCACCCCCGCTCCTTCCCCCAGTTACACAGTTCCCCTGCGCCTCTCCCGCTCATGTCCTCGTTACACGCTCTCCCTGTGTCACCCCCGCTCCCTCCCCCAGTTACACACTCCTCCTGTGTCACACCCGCTCCCTCCCACAGGTACACAGTGCCCCTGCGCCTCTCCCGCTCATGTCCTCGTTACACGCTCTCCTACCCCCTGGGATAACACACTCGCTTTTCCTCACCCCGGTTACACATTCCCAACTCTCACATGAACCCTTTATAATAATATCAGGCTAAATATTTCTGAAGCGTGCATTTTGTTGCTGATTCTAAGAAACTCTGATGTCTTTTGGCCTCTTCTTTCAAAGACTTTAGAATTGGAAGAGTGGATAACTTTTGTTCTGATTATTGTCACCATGGTAACGGAGATTGTGGACCAATTTGTTTACGTTTTCACTGTTTTTGAGGAAGTTGTGATAATTATCATATACTTGACTGCCACCTGGTGGTGCTGATTGAACTGGCAGCTGTGGGTGCCCATCCCATACAGCCTCTGCCACATTCCCAATCGCTCCGCCATCAGCTGCCAAACTCCTAACCTCTGGAAATCTCTCCCTGACCCTCTCCGCCACACTTTCCTACTTTAAGAGCTATCTTTTAATCCTATCTCTTTGATCAATATTCTGGTAATTAGATTAATACATTACACCGTCGGCCTGAAACTTTGCTTTATGAAAAGCTCCTCTAAAGTGCCTTGGGACATTGTCTTATGTTAAAGGCGCTATATGGATATAGGCTGTTGTTGTCGGTCACAATTTGGGAATGCTGCAAGACCTGATTTCATGTGTGTGTGGGGGGGGGGGGGGGGGGGGGGGGGGTTGCGGTGCAGCGCTGGCAGTAGCCTAGTCATAGTCACCGGTCTCACACAATTGCAGGCAAGCACTAGTCCAGAGGGGAAGCCTGTGGCTAGCTGGTTTCTGTCACCCAACACCACTGGGCTCCTGTTTCACAGCTTACAACTGTATCACCTTCTCGGTGAAGGTGTGTGTGGCAGATCAAAGAACTGATCCTTTAACCAACAGCCTTACATTTGTGCAGATCAATTGGGTGTGACGAGGGACTCAGCCCAGCACTCATGCAGTCAGAAAGCTGGAGGCGGGCGCGATTCTCCGCTGCCCACAACGGGTCGGAGAATAGCGGCAGGGCCTTCCCGACATTTTTCCCGACCTCCCGCTATTCTCCCCCCCCCCCTCACGGCCGCCCCACGACACGAATCGTTGGTCGCCGTTTTTTTACGGCGAGCAGCGATTCTCCCCAGGCCAATGGGCCGAGTTCCCAGGCCTTTACGGCCGTTTTCACGAACGCAAACACACCTGCCCTCACCATTCGTGAAAACGGACGCAAAGTGCCCGTCCCGGACAACCATGGCACCGATTGGCACGGCCGCACCACGGCTGTGCCAAGGGTGGCATGGGCCCGCGATCGGTGCCCACCGATCGCAGGCAGCGGGTCCGAAACCCGCGCACTCTTTGTTCCTCCGCCGCCCCGCAGGATCAGTCCGCGGGGCGGCTGAGGGTCATCTGCGCATGCGTGGCTGACGTCATCGTGCGCGTCAGCCGCCGTGACCCTTGGCGCACGGGCTTAGCGACGGTCGCTAAGCCTGCGATGCCGAGGTTCATGGGGCCCCGCTGCTAGCCCCGACCGGGGGGGAGAATCGGGTCCCGGGGGGGGGGCGCGGAGGCTGCCGTGAAACACGGCCAGTTTCACGGCAGCCTTTACGACTCTCCG
The DNA here is from genome assembly GCF_902713615.1 of Scyliorhinus canicula. NCBI lineage: Eukaryota > Metazoa > Chordata > Chondrichthyes > Carcharhiniformes > Scyliorhinidae > Scyliorhinus > Scyliorhinus canicula. The sequence goes on from NC_052156.1 coordinate 81,935,762, forward strand.
CATTTGCGGAGAATCGCGCCCGAGAAACTCTACTCCAGAGACATGAGAGCATGATCCGAGGTGGGAATGCTTTCCTGTCTGTTGGACAATCCGTTAAACTCTGTGGATATAATAGATGCAATGGATTTAAAGAGCATGTGGATTTCCTGATGTGCTGGCCAATCTTTGCAGTAACCAAAATCACTGAAAAAGATTGTCTGCTCGTTTAACATACTGCTGGTGGGATCTTATTGTGCACACTTTGGGACTCCCCCTTTTCCTATGCTTTGCAACCTTCATTCACCAGAATGATACATAGAATTCCTACAGTGCAAAAGGAGACCATTCGGCCCATCAGATCTGTACTGACTTTCCAAAAGAGCACCACTGGTAGGCCCATTCCCCGCCCTATCCCCAAACCCCACCTAATCTGCACATCTTTGGACCAGAGCTGAAAGTATTGCTTTATAAGGGCAGGTTGCATAAGCATGGGATGTATCCCCGTGAGTATCGAAGTGTTCTGGGTAATCCAATCAAAGTGTTTAAAATGAGGAAAGGATGTAACAGGGGAGATCGGGAGGAACGTTTCTCCGGTTTGAGAACCTACATGGGGGCACAAAATAGGGAAAATACTGGACAATCTCAGCAGATTTGACAGCGTCTGAGGAGAGAAGGAGCTAATGTTTCGAGTCTGGATGACGCTTTGTCAAAGCTCCACTACAGCTACCAGCAAACTACAACATGGGTAACTGTCTTAAAAGGAGAGCCAAACCAATTCAGGAATGAAATCACACACAGTTCTTTCACCCAATCGAATTCTCTATCTTTCCCAAAAGGCTGTGGATGGTGCTGATCACTTGGAACTTGCAAGATGAGACTGACAGATTTGATAAGAGTGAATGGGGTTGTGGTACACATCAGGCACAATCTAACTGCAAGGTGGGACAGGCACAAAGGGCAGATCACTCACACTGCACAGGCATTCTCACAGAGCTGGGGATTGGCTCTTTAACCCTGCTGTGTGTCATCTTTCAATGATCTTGAGTGAGTAGTCTAAACACGGGATGCCAACGGATAGGCAAATTCTGAGCTCAACACGTGAAAATATGCAAGTATTCTGTCGTAACTGCTTGATGCAGACAGACTCTTGGCTCCTCATTGTGTTTGCATTGTGAAAATATTGCAAAGAGAATAACGCTATCTCATCCACCTCTTATCCTTTCCTCTGTTAAGAAAATTATTGAACATCCAGCTCAGAAGGAGGCCATTCGGGCTGTTGTGAATGTGCTAGCTCTTTGAATGCACTGTTCGTTCCTGTCCCTTACTCTTCTGATAATACAGTCTGTTAAATAAGTCCATGTTGAGACTGATAATATATATTTTTTAAAAGAATGGAATCTCCACAATGCCAATGGAAGGAAGACAGGGCAAGATTTCACTTTTAAAAACTTGTACTGAAACAAACCAAAAAAAAATTCAAACATTGATTAATAGGCAAAGACGTAAATTTCACTTTAAATAGTCAGTACCACAAAGATACGCTTCATTTAGTTACATCTATGCGAACCGATGATTGTACGAATTAGGAGCAGGAGAAGGCCACTCGGCCCCTCGAGCCTGCACGGCCATTCAACAAAATCGTGGCTGATCTGATTGTAACCTCAACCCCACATCCCTGCTGACCCCCGATAACCTTTCACCCTCTTGTTAATCAAGAATCCATCCAGCTTAGCCTTTTGGTATTTAAAGATTCTGCTTCCACTGCCCTTTGAGGACGAGAGTTCCAGAGACTCACCAGTCTCTGAGAGAGGACAATTCTCCCCATCGCTGTCTTCAGTGGGTCACGCCTTATTTTAAACTGTGACCCCTAGTTTTAGACTCTCCCACAAGAGGAAACATCCTCTCCATATCCACCCTGCCAAGACACCTCAGGATCTTGTATATTTCAATCAAGTAGCCGCCAACTCTTCTAACCGCGAGCAGACGCAAGCTAGCCTGGCCAACCTTTCCTCATAAGACAACCCGCGTGTATGTGCTTTCAACGGGTCTCATTACTGGCTGTTTCTCACTGCTACCGAGGTGACCTCTCCGCCTCCTCACCCACAGGATTCTCGGCAGGGTGCTGGCAGCTAGATTCCCTGTTCCAGCGACTGGCAATGGGATTTCCCATTGTAGCCATCCCACTCCACCGGGAAACACAGGGGCTGGGGTGCACTGCTGGCAGAACGGAGATTCCGCCAGGTGGGAATTCACCCCATTGTCGAAGGCCAGTTATGGCAAGAACTCCACTTGCTCAGAACAAATACTTCAGCTACAACATTTCTGGTCAGTTTGACTTTGTACCTCAAGCCTTCATTTGTGCCAAGAATGAATATGAGCAAACATGTCTGTGGTAAACCAGGAGACACGAAGATCAAAAGGTTAAATCAAATTTATTTCAACTCAAAAGTAAAGCCCCACACGCGACATACAACACTAGTGTCCCAATCCGGGACTAACAGGAACTCCCAGTTCGGGTCTGGGACGGTATGTAAAAGACTCGATAATGGGTCCCAGCCTCTGCCTGTGACCATGGGAACCCATACTCCATGAACCCCACAGGGAGATCAATGAGTGATCCAACGTGATCCTCATGAGGGTTGTCACAATTGTCATAGAAAGACAGGTAGAATGGGCTATGCAGTTGGCTGAATCAGTAGGTTTTGGGTTCACAACTGGGACACCTCTCCTGCAGCTAATCAGTAATTAGGGATGAGGGACTTCAATCGTGTTAAGAAGTTGAGTTTGTCCTTTTAGGGCCGAAAAGGTTAAGGGGAGATTAAATGGAGGTGTGCAAAATCAAGAGAGAGTAAATTAGGAGAAACAGTTCCAACGTTAGGTGGGACAACGGCCAGAGGACATAAATTTAATAAAATTGGTAAAAGGACCAGAGGGAAGATGAAGGGATCTGGAATACCGGGAAAGATCAGGGTATCAGGATCAGTTAAGACCTCAGGGTGTGGTCATCTTTGCCCTTTTTTGCGGGTTTCCACAGGCCCGGGTAAATGTCCCAATCTCAAGTTTCATGGGATGTGGGCATCGTTGGCAAGCCCAACATCTGTTGCCCACCCGTAATTGCCCTTGACCTGAATGGCTTGCTCGGCCATTTCAGAGGGCAGTTAAGAATCAACCACATTGCTGTGGGTCTAGAGTCCCATGTAGGCCAGACCGGGTAAGGATGGCAGATTTCCTTCCCTAAAGGGCTTTCAAGAATCAGGTGAGTTTTTACAACAAACAATGATAGTTCCATGGTCACCATTACTGAGACCAGCTTTATATTCCAGATTTATTAACTAAATCCAAATTTCACCAGAACTCTAGCCCATTCACCTGGGTCTCTGGATTACTATTCCAGGAACATTCCTACACCACCATCTCCCACAGGAGAGACATTCTAGACTGACACACCCAAAGCAGAGCTTAGGGGGCTCTGCGCTCCCGGATGTCCTCTTTTGGGTGAGACATTAAATTGAGGTGCTGTCTCCCCCCTCAGGTGCACCTAAGATTTCCCATGGCTGTATTCAGTATACCTCAGGTATCCTGGTCAAAGTTTATCCTTCAACACTTAAGACCATAAAGCTTAGAAGAAGAAGTAGGCCATTTGGCCATCGAATCTTTTCGGTCATTCAATGAGATCATGGCTGATGATGATCATGACCTAAAAAACAGATGATTTGATCATTGTCACATTGTTGTTTGTGGGATCTTGCTGTGTAAAGATTGGCTGCCATGTTTTCTGCAATACAATGACTACACTTCGAATACTTCAAAATTGGCTGGAAGGCATTGTGGCCTGCCCCAAGGTCATGGAAGGTGCTATAGAAACGCAAGTTCTTTCTTTAACTGGACTGATCACCACAATCATTCGAACTGTTTGTTTTCAGAATTGCTGCAATACCTCGGTTTCCCTTGACGTGTTGCAGCTTAGTTCAGCGTCCAGGTGTCAAAGCTACGCTTCAGTTCAACATATCATCTCGATGTTCTGCACTGCACTTTTCAAGATTGCACTTGAGAGGTCATTCTATAAATTTACGCCTTTGGCACAGAGCTGCACCTTCTGCCCAGGGGTGGAGGAGGGTGGGTGGACACATCTCGGGTATATAATAATAATAATCTTTATTAGTGTCACAAGTAGGCTACATTAACACTGCAATAAAGTTACTGTGAAAATCCCCTAGTCGCCACACTCCAGCGCCTGTTCGGGTACACAGAGGGAGAATTCAGAATGTCCAATTCACCTAACAAGCAATCTTTCGGGACTGTGGGAGGAAGCCAGAGCATCCGGAGGAACCCACGCAGATACGGGGAGAACGTGCAGACTCCGCACAGACAGTGACCCAAGCCGGGAATCGAACCTAGGTCCCTGGTGCTGTGAAGCAAAAGTGCTAATCATTGTGCTACCCTGCCGCCCTAGGCATAGCGATGAGGGAGAAGGTCTCTTTTCTGCCCCTTTTCACTCTAATGTAGTTCAGAACCGTGCAGGAGAAATCCACTGTTAAGCTGAGCACAGCTGGATGCTTCAATAACCCATTGATTTCAGTACCGATGTGACAATGATTACACTGAAAAATCCTATAAGGTGACTCCTATTTAAACTCTAAATGCATTGTTGAGCACCATAGTGCTAAAGTGGTTGAAATTTCATTATATTTGCTGCTCTCTGTTTGAAATCTCCCATTCTCGGTCTATGTTTTTCCAAGAATATAATAGCAGAGCCCTTAAAGGTAGGGTGGCAATCATGCAAATTGCCAAGCTTAACGCTTGGTGGGAATGGTATGAAAAACCCACAAACAAAAATTGATTTTGTAACTCGAGCAATTTTCCGACTTGCTCAATTATCCTGGCAGCGGGTGTTTTTATTCTTCCTGAGACAGGTCCTTTTAGTCTCGAATTTCTCCGTCTCGCCCTTTCTCGGTTTCCTTTCCCATGGCCTTCTCTCCTGTTTTCAGTTCTGCCGTGGCTCTGTGGTAGTCCCTTTATTTGACACAGAAGGTTGGGGATTCGGGTCCCACCCCAGCGGCTTGGGTACCAAATCAAGGCTGACAACTCCTGTGTGGGACTGAGTGGGATCCTGCTGTGCGCAAATTGGCTGCCATGTTTCCAACGTTGCAACAATGAGTACACTTAAAACAAATGGGAGTTCTTTGGCCATAACGTGTATTTGGACCTCGTCAGGTTGTGAAAGGGTCGATATCAATGCAAGGCTTTTCTTTTCTCTGCTGGTGAAGCTGCCCGTCCCCCACATCTGGGCACAGGAAGGCACAGGAAGTCCAAACAATGACTGGACCATTTCATTTCTTTTACATTTCCCTTTATGGGACGTGGGCGTCACTGGTAGGGCCAGCAGTTGCTGCCCATCCCTAATTGCCCCTGATCTGGGCAACCAGAGCCATTTCTGAGGGCAGTTGAGGGTCAACTACATTGCTGTGGGTCTGGAGTCACATGTTGGCCTTACTGGGTCAGGGCAGCACATTTCCTTCCCTAATGGACATTAGTGACCCAAATGGGTTTTTACAACAAATCGATGAGAGTCTCATGATCATCGTAACTAAGATTAGCTTCAATTCCAGATTTATTAATTGAATTCAAGTTCCACCAGCTGCTGAGATGGGATTTGATGTAGGTTTGAGCTAGCGGATGATGGATGGTTTGGAGCTGTTTTGATGTGCTTAACACCATTGAAAAACATAAACTGTTGTTCTGGGCCAAGGTTTAGAGAACCCCAAAGTGTATCATGGAGTTCACCTGACCCACAACTTTTAATAGATTGTTGTAGGCTGCAAAGAGACATTGATAGGATGCAGAGCTGGGCTGAAAAATGGCAGATGGAGTTTGACCCTGATACGTGCGAGGTGATTCATTTTGGTAGGAGAAATTTGAATGCGGATTACAGGGTCAACGGCAGGGGAATGTGGAGGAACAGAGAGATCTTGGGGTTCATGTCCACAGATCTCTGAAGGTTGCTGCTCAAGTGGACAGAGCCGTAAAGAAGGCCTATAGTGTGTTAACGTTTATTAACAGGGGGCGTGAGTTTAAGAGTCATGGGTTATGTTGCAACTATACATGACCCTGGTGAGACCACACTTGGAATATTGTGTGCAGTCCTGGTCATCTCACTATAGGAAGAATGTGGAAGCATTGGAAAGGGTGCAAAGGAGATTTTCCAGGATGCTGCCTGGTTTGCAGGATAGGTCTTATGAGGAAAGATTGAGGGAGCTAGGGCTTTTCTCTTTGGAGCGGAGGAGGATGAGAGGCGACTTAATAGAGGTTTATAAGATGATGAGGCAGATAGATAGAGTGGACGTTCAGAGACTATTTCCTCGGGTGGATGTAGCTGTTACAAGGGGGCATAACTATAAGGTTCAGGGTGGGAGATATAGAAGGGTTATCCGAGGTAGGTTCTTTACTCAGAGAGTGGTTAGGGTGTGGAATGGACTGCCTACTGTGATAGTGGAGTTGGATACTTTAGAAACTTTCAAGCGGTTATTAGATAGGCACATTGAGCACACCACAATGATAGGGAGTGGGATAGCTTGATCTTGGTTTCGGACAAAGCTTGGCACAACCTCGAGGGCCGAAGGGCCTGTTCTGTGCTGTACTGTTCTATGTTCTATGTTCTATGTATGGGGAGCACACGGCCCACTCTACAGTTGTGGTACAAGTATGTAAAAGTATTTTTAAAGCAAAACAATGTTTATTCTATGAACTCAAGTTAACCTTTTTAAAACATACAGTGAACATCTTAGTAACCATCAATTCAAATACAACCCCCAAAGAATACAACACTAAGTAATCCTTAATAAATTCCTAAACAACATTCAGCAGACAAAAGACCCGTATAACACAAAGATCAGGTTTAAATTCGCTATTGAGAGCAGTTACCACATTGAAATCAGCAAATGAACATTCATAAGTTTGCAGAGATTCACATACATCCTGCTGTGATTTCAGCTTCTCCAAAACTAAAATGAAACCAAACCCACCCTGCAGCAAAAAGCCTAAAGCAAAAGTAAAAAGCTGAGAGACAGCCCAGCTCCACCCGCTCTGACATCACTGCAATAATAAACACCCATTTTTTAAAGGTACGCTCACTACAGATATTTATATACACACCCATTTATAAACACCCATTTCTTAAAGGTACTCTCATATGGCACTGTTGAAACTCCATGCTGGTAAAAGCAGTGCCGTTACCTGAAACCAGAACCGTGGGTACTCCATGAATGCAAAAACACTGACTTAATCTTTCAACCATGTGTAAGAGATAATGGACTTCATCCAGTACATGTCCTTCCATTTTGAATGTACGTCCACCAATAAAAGGAACATTGACCCCCATGAAAGGACCTACAAATGCAATGTGTACTCTTACACAAGGCCTCCCAGGCCACCTCCATGGGTGCAGAGGGGCAACAGCGAGAAAGTTCCGCTGTCCCTGACATTAGTCACATTGCTCAACTATGTTCATTATATTGGCATTGATAGGGCAGCACGGTGGCACAGTGGTTAGCATTGCTGCCTACGGCGCTGAGGACCCGGGTTTGAATCCTGGCCCTGGGGCACTGTCTGTGTGGAGTTTGCACATTCTCCCCGTGTCTGCGTGGGTTTCGCCCCCACAACAAAAGATGTGCAGGGTAGGTGGATTGACCACGCTAAATTGTCCCTTAATTGGAAAAAATAATTGGGTACTCTAAACTTAAAAAAAAATATTGGCATTGATGCCGGGCCACCATACGTAGCTGCTTGCCAACATTTTCATTTTAGAGTGGCACGGTGACGCATTGGTTAGCACTGCTTCCTCATGGTGCCGAGGACCCAGGTTCAATCCCAGCCCTGGGTCTCTAACCGTATGGAGTTTTCACATTCTCCCCGTGTCTGCGTGAGTCTCACCCTCACAACCCAAAGATGTGCAGGTTAGGTGGATTGGCCATGCTAAATTGCCCCTTCTTTGGAAACATTAAAAAATATATATTTTTATTTCAGATATGCCCTGGTGGGCATTATGGGATTCCTCCAATAATAATCGTCTTCCTGGATTGGGAACTTTAATAAAGACAAAGGGAGTCGGACGGGTATCACAAAGAAGATGTTTATTTTTAATATGTACTATTTACAAATGAGCCCAGTTCAATCTCACTGGGCCCTCTCTCTCTGTCGGCCGGTTCCTATCTAGCCCACCGCACTTACAACATGGTTATCAGCTCCGTAGTTAGTTGGGGGAGCTGATACTCCGAGTCACATGGGGAAAATAATCAATCCAGTCCCGTCTGTTCCGTACAGGTTGTTACAGAGACAACCACTCGTGACTCCGAAAGGTGTACACCTTCACTGCTCAGTCTTGTGTCAAATAAGTCTTCATTGCCTCGGAAACGTGACCACAGAAACCCCCGCCTAATACCATATTCTTGATTTTCGACAGGACAGGATCTCTTTGTATCCATGTTCTGATTTGTTTTGCGGATTTAGACAATGTTTCTATAACATTTAGAGTAACTACAATTTCCTCTGGTACCAGTATGGGTGTCGAGCTTACCGGTATATAGAAGATGGCTCAAAGCCTCAGAGTTCTATATCTGGGTCCCAGGTTGACGCTCCAATGTGTAATTGTATACAGAGAGCATTAAAGCTCAGCGTTATAGCCGGGTCGAGGAAAGGGGAGAGATGTCTCATCTTCCTTGAATAACCCTAATAATGGTTTATGGTTCATCACTATTGTGAAATGCCTTCCATATTTGATTTGATTTGATTTATTGTCACCTGTACCGAGGCACAGTGAAAAGTATTGTTCTGTGTACAGTCCAGACAGATTGTTCCATACATTATAAAACATAGGACATACATAAATACACAATGTAAATATATAGACACAGGCATCGGGTAAAGCATACCGAGTGTAGTATAAGTATCGGGGCCATTTTTTAATGCTGAACGGGACTGCCAACCCTTCATTTTCAATTTAGGAGATCCTTTCACTGCCTCGGAAAGGGTTGTGCACATGTAAGCAATCGGCCTCTCTTATCATTCAACATACAAGAAAGAACTACTCCAATTCCATATGGAGATGTGTCTCAGGTAACAACAAGCTCCTTTTTAAGGTCGAAATGGACCAGTAGACTAGTGAACTGAAGTTGTTGCATTACTTGATTGAAAGATTCAGCTCAAAGGCACCGCCAAAACGATTTTTGGTGTTTCTTCAGTAAGATATGCAAAGGGACAAACAAGGTGGCCAAATTTGGAATGAATCTACCTTAATAGTTGATAATCCCCAAGAAGGACTTTAACTCAGTGGTATTTTTGGGGGCAGATTCTTCCTTTCTGGCTTTTACCTTTTCCTCCAAGGGGTGCAGCCCTTTTGCATCTACTTTGTAACCCAAGCAGGTCACCTCGCTGGGCTGAATCATACATTTATCTCTCCTTAAGAACACACCAGTGTTTGTGAACCTCTTTAATTCCTCCTCCCAAGTTGGCTAAGTGTTCCTCTCCCGTGGAACCGGTAATCAGAACATCATCGAAATAAACTGGAACTGCGTAATCCCTGTAATAAATTCTCCATGGTGTGTTGGACAATTGCGTAAGCCGACAATATTCCAAATGGTAAATGGGTATATTCGCACAAGCCCTTGTGCGTGTTGATGGTCACATACTCTCAGGGTGACTCATCTAATTCCTGTTGCAAGTAAGTGTGACTCATATCTCATTTAGTGTAAAGATCCTCAATCTTGGGTATGGGATATTGGTCTAATTTGGTTGCTTGATTGACAGTTTGTCAATGCAGACTGTCTTGTCCAGTTTGATGACAGGTTTGATGATAGGTACGGTCCACTTTGTGAACTGAGCTGGTCTTACGATGCCTAGGTCTTCAAGGCATTTAAGTTCTGCTTCCACCTTTTCTAACATGGAATAGGGGACTGGCCTTGCCCTGTAAAAATCTTGGTGTGGCTTCAGGATCTGTGTTTATCTTAGCCTTTTCCTTTCTGGTTCTTCTTGGAAGATCTCAGGATATTTCCGGATGACTTCTTACAGGTCCCTCCTTGCCCAGTTTGAATATTTCTATCACGACAATAAGCAGGAGCGAACTGACTGCTGTCAGTAAGCTACCTGGGTCATCATGGCCCCCTTGATTTTAAACTCCTCTCCTATATAAGTATCTAGCTTGGCTGCGGTGTTCTCCAGCCTCAATGGTTGGACCTCGTTTTGTAAGTAACAGTAAGTTTCTTCCCCATGACGGTTGCCGAAGCCTCAATGTCCACTTCCATCTTCAAAGGGCGCCCATTTACTAGCAATGCCATGGTTATTGGAGCCACTTTGCGTATGTCAATGTGGTTCAAAATTAACATGGTCCTCCATATTGTGGACCGACGCTGGCTTCTGTCCCCGTCCTGGGCTGGGAAAGCTCTGCTTGTTCCTACATCTATGCCTTAAGTGACCTCCTCTGCTGCACCAGAAACACTCGGCATTCTGAAACCTGCACATCTCTGGGGCATGATTCCCTCCACACCTGAAACACTCTGAAATCCGCTGCCTGATCAAAACAATGGGTTAATCCCAGTTTCTCCCATCAGTAATCCTTCCCCTGTTCGAATAGATAGCCTCTGTCCTGGTGCTGCTACTGCTCGTGGCTCCTCTCCCCAATTGGCGGACCTCGCTCCCCAAGCACGCTTTGCAATTCTTGAGCGCCATTTTTGCACCTTCCATGGACAAGGCTATTTCTATCGCCTTTTCCAAGTCTAGCTGTGATTCCACTCGCAATTTCTATCCCACACACCAGTCTATCCCTTTACATATCATTCAGGGATGTTCCACAGTCACAATATTCTGCTAGTTTCCTTAATCTGGTCATGAAGACCACAATAGATTCTTCTTGGGCCGTCCCGGTTGAATAAAATTTAAACCACTGAAGGATGATAGAGGGTTTTGGATGATAATGATCCCTAACAAATTCCACGAGTTCAGTAAAGGATTTCGAATCAGGTGCCTCAGGGAAACTCAAGCTTCTTATTATACTGCATGTCTGGCTGCCGCAAGACCAAAATAATTCTGTTTTTCTTGCCCTTCTATGTTATTTGGTTGGAAAAGTAACGCCTACATTCTGCTTATTGCACCCAATCCTCTTCATCTGCATTAAAGGTTCAAGCTTACCAAAAAACGGCATGAATGTACCTCATTCATAGAGTGCTGAAGTTGCTTTGAATCAGACTGGAAATGTCTTCTTCCCTTGTCCTTGCAACCAGAGCATTGACTTATTTTCTGCGCTTCCACTATAATAACAGATTTTTCACGCGACCACCAGTAGATGAAAATAACAACTATTTATTTACGGGCAGAAAACTTTTTATAAATAACCATTTTCCAAACAAAACAACAACTCCTCCTCTCCTGCTGTCTAGACCCTGACTGTGCACGCTCCGATTCCATTGGTCAGGGGGGTCATGTGGCCTCCGAGATTTGCCGGACCCTTGGACGAGGAAGTCATGTGCTCTCCGATTTCACCGTGACGGGCCCTAAATATAAGTGAACGTGTGGACATGACAGACTGATGTCCCGCATCACCTTTGGCACCATCGTTGCCGCAGTAATACTGGTGCACTAAATGTTGCCGGGCTTCCTGTTGGCTGGGGGGGGAGGGGGGGGATTTAACTGTGAAACACTCCTGTCTTAAGGAATACATTAAATCCCACAACCCTGTAATTTTCTTTTAACGTTTTCGAACTTCCTGTCTCCAGCTGTGCTGTATTTTCTTCACCGTTGTCGCTGGCATCCAAGGTCTGAAGCAATCATTTTCTTCCCCTCCCACCTCTGCTCTCTACTCTCTGCTGCAAACTAGGTTGGACCATTTGTTTGTTAAGAGGTCTTAATCATGGTCTCTCATGCTTCAGTCATCTGGTATTTCAGCACATGAAGAATTTCCAAATGTCAAACAACTTTGAGTTTTAACCCTACACTATTTTCTCTTGGTATTCCTGCACTACCTCTCCAATTCACTGCAACTGGCAGGAAAGACTGAACACGCCGGGGATTTTTTCGCTAGAAAATGAAGTCTTGGGGGTGACCTCTTTAAGGTCTTCAGGTAGATGTAGAAAAGATGTTCGTCACACGTGGAGCATGTCCAAAGTTTTCTTTTAATTTGTTCATGGGATGTGGGCGTTACTGGCTGGGCCGGCATTTATTGCCCATCCCTGAAGACATCTAAGAGTCAGCACTGATTTGGTCCGGAGTCACATGTAGGCCAGACCAGGTAAGGATGACAGATTTCCTTCCTTGAAGGACATTGGTGAACCAGATCGGCAATGGCTTAATGGTCATCATTAGACTATTAATTTGACATATTTTTATTGAATTCAAATTCCCCCATCTGGCATGGTGGGATTCGAACCCAGGCCACAGAACACTATCCTGGGATTATTGGTCCAGTGGCAATACCTCCACGCCACTGCCTCCCCTATTAGAGCACCATAAATATAAAAGCAGATATGCTGGAAATACTCAACCAGTCAGGCAACATCTGCAGAATGTGACGACTGAGAAATGTCAGGAAATTGGATCGAAGATGTGACATAAGGAAGACTTTTTTCCGCAGAGGGCAGTGGGAGTCTGGAATTCGCCGCCCAATTTGGTGGTGGAGGAAGGCACCCTAGAAGCTTTTTTACAGTACCTGGATCTGCACATTAAATGCTGTAAGATACAGGGTTATGGCCTCCTTCTCTGCAGATGAGCTGGTGAGTAGGGAAGGTATTCAGTGATGTAATTGAAGTGGAAGTAGACAGTCCTGGTTATAGTATGGATATGTGGTTGGAAGCACCTCAAGGTCAGATACGGTACCAAGTTTGTCAATGGTCTGGTTCAGTCTCCGGCAGTTGCCAATGCGAGGTAGTTAGAAAATTGAGCCTGCAGCGCGAACTGAAGAGACCAATTTTCCAATATTGAGACCTAGACGAGGAACAATCAAATCCAATTTTAATCTGAGCAAATAGGAACTCATCATTTTTGGCTACAGCCAGTATTTCTGTGCCTTGCGATCCGAGCTCCATTAATCTTTCTTGGTCATTTCCCTAGATTGAGCCTGTGCTCAACCCCACCTCTGATCCCTTATACAAATCTGTTTCTTTCAACCTTCAGAGTTTGCATTTGTTTAAATTTCCCCTTCCATGCCTTTCAACAGCTGGTTGCCCACTTTTCAGCAGCAAGCCCTGAGTTAACCCCGTAACTCCCTCCCCTCCCCCACCCGTCCTCCACCCCCCTCCCCATCTCCACCAGGTTGACAAATCATTTAGCAGTCTGTGTGAAACAGGGGTGGGCAAACTTTTCCGTGCAAGGGCCACATTCAGAAATTCACAATTTTAAAGGGCCGCATAGTATTAATAGTCCCGGTTGTAACCAATTAGCGTGCGGCATATACCTCAGCGCTTCCCCCGGCGGCATCCTGTCTTTAGCCCTCTTTATCTCTACTTTTCAAAAATGGCGCTTCACCCGGTTATGATTCTGGGCGCCTCATATAGAACATAGAACAGTACAGCACAGAACAGGCCCTTCGGCCCTCGATGTTGTGCCGAGCAATGATCACCCTACTCAAGTCAACGTATCCACCCTATACCAGTAACCCAACAGCCCCCGACATTAACCTTATAAAAAAAAAATTTTTTAAATTAAAAAAAAAACATTTTTATGACTTGGTCTTGGTGGGCCGCATAAAGACCTTTAGCGGGCCGCATGCGGCCCGCGGGCCGTAGTTTGCCTGGTGTGAAAGGATGGTCACGGGTGACTGTTTTTCCCTTCACAAACACTGCTTACCCGTGAGAATTAGACTGCAAGCTTCTGTTTTCTCCAGGGAGTTTATTCTAAATCTGCACAATAGCTCATTACGTTTGCTGTGTAGTATTGATTATTGATCAAACTAAAATGCTCATCAGGAAGATTAAGGTTGAGCACAGAGGGAAGTGTATTTGAACTGTTACTTGCAATGACCAAAATGCACATCGAGATTTATCAGTAACACCACTGAGTTACAAGGTAACAGTCAACAGTGTGGCACAGTTTAATCACTGGTGATTGCAATGTAGGTCAGTAGATCTTAACAACGATCAAACAAACCTAAATCATTCTAAATGTACTGGTCACTTAACTGTAAGTTTTACACTGTCTCCGTATTAGCTGCCCTCCGCTTATTAATCTTCTTCTTTCGTATGGCTGGGTGTGGAGCAACACCGAGGTGGTCAAGCCATGATGTTGCATGGGGAGTGATGGTGTGTATTGCTGTAGAACCTCCTTTGTATTTATGAGTTGGGTGTTGAGTCATTATGTGACTTTTTCCCCGGGTGGAACAAACCATTACAAGGGGACATAAATTTAAGATAAATGATGGAAGATATAGGGGGGATGTCAGAGGTAGGTTCTTTACCCAGAGAGTAGTTGGGGCATGGAATGCACTGCCTGTGGAAGGAGTTGAGTCGGAAACGTTAAGGACCTTCAAGCGGCTATTGGATAGGTACATGGATTATGGTAGAATAATGGAATGTAGATTAATTTGTTCTTAAGGGCAGCACGGTAGCATTGTGGATAGCACAATTGCTTCACAGCTCCAGGGTCCCAGGTTCGATTTCGGCTTGGGTCACTGTCTGTGTGGAGTCTGCACATCCTCCCAATGTGTGCGTGGGTTTCCTCCGGGTGCTGCGGTTTCTTCCCACAGTCCAAAGATGTGCAGGTTGGGTGGATTGGCCATGATAAATTGCCCTTAGTGTCCAAAATTCTATGATCTATGATTAACCTAGGACAAAAGTTCGGCACAACATCGTGGGCCGAAGGGCCTGTTCTGTGCTGTATTTCTCTATGTTCTATGTTCATAGGGGCTGGTTTAGCACACTGGGCTAAATTGCTGGCGTTTAAAGCAGACCAAGGCAGGCCTGCAGAACGGTTCAATTCCCGTACCAGCCTCCCTGAACAGGCGCCAGAATGTGGCGACTAGGGGCTTTTCACAGTAACTTAATTGAAGCCTACTCGTGACAATATGCGATTTTCATTTCATTTCATGATCGGTTCTGGGTGAGCACAGTCGCACACAAGAGAGTTTTTAATTTTCCATTTGTGCATTGGATATCTGAATCTGCAATGGTTTGTTGGGATGTGGTTTAGAGATGTCCATGAGCTCTCGGTGGGAGGTTGAAACCAGGGACCTTCTGCGTCGGGTCTTTCACGAGGTGTTCGTCCGTGATTTCTTGCAAGGACCGTTCAGTTTTCCCGAACTTCTTAAGGGTTAAATTCACACTGCCTGAGGCTGTGTGCACGGGTCCAAAAGGATTTGCATAACTTCAAGCAGAGATAAGCGTTGCCGCATCTTCGTCCGCACACTTGGCAGGTGTTTCCGGAAGGTGGGATCGATCTTTGGACTCTAGACCGCTGGTATTCCTTTCTCAGGCTCCTTTTCCAGGCCTCCTCATGCTGTCGGATGACCTCAAAAGAATTGTGTCCCTTCAATCAGGCAGTTCCTTCAAATAGGTCTCCTCTGAGCAAGGGCCTGCCATGCATTTGACATCCATATTGCATTTCTTGAGGCAAGCTTTCAGGATGAGAAGCGTTCCTTTCATCCTCCTCTTGTTTAGAAACCTTCCATGAGCTGGCCGAAGAAGGTTTGCTTCGGCAATTGGGACTCTGACATCATGAAGCACAAGGCTAGCCCAGCAGAGTTAGGCCTGGTTTAGCACAGTGGGCTAAACAGCTGGTTTGTAATGCAGAACAATACCAGCAGCGTGGGTTCAATTCCCGAACCGGCCTCCCCGAACAGGCAATGGAATATGGCGACTAGGGGCTTTTTACAGTAACTTAATTGAAGCCTACTTGTGACAACAAGCGATTATTATTATTTTGAAAGATCATGGCCCTGATGCTGGTGCTCTTGGCTCCTTCAAGGACATGGATGTTAGTATGCATGTCCTACCAGCTGGTGCAGGGAACACATCTCAGATAGCATTGATGGTACCTTTACAGGGCCTTGAGGTGGTGTCTGTATGTAGTACAAGTTTCTGAGCTGTTAGAAGAGTTTCTCTTCCATACTGTAGTTGGGAGGACAACTGCCTTGTACATGAGGATCTTGGCGTCCACACAAATGTTGCGGTCAGCAAAGACTCTCATCCTTAAGCTTCTGAAGGAGGTGCTCATGGATTGGATACAATATTGGATCTCCACATCAATGTCAGCCTTAGGTGAGAGATAGTTCCCCCGGTAGGGGAAATGTTCCACATTTGGTAGAGTTTCTCAGTTGATGGAGGGAGAGACTGGATCTTGTCCTGGGATAGGTTGGTAAAGGGAGACCAATTCTTTGGTATGCTTCCACGATGGTGTCAAGTATAGCTTGGAGATTCTCTTCTCAAAAGAGGAAATGGCGATGTCATCCCCGTACTGAAATTCCATGAGTGATGTCAATGTCGTTTTCTTGGATTTCAACCGATTGAGATTGAAAGGTTTTTCTTCCATCCTGTAGACGATGTCCACTCCACTGGGAAGCCTGTTCTCGACAAGGTGAAGGATGGTGGTGATGAAGATGGAGGAAAGGGTGGGGCAATGACACATCCCTGTTTGACTTCAGTCTTGACCTCAAAGATTTGTCTTTTTTCCGTCGGTGAGGACTGTTGCCGACAACTTGCCATGAGGGTGTTGACAATTTTTTCTGGACAGCTGGCCTTTGACAGGATCTTCCATAGCACTTCTCGATTGACTGAGTCAAAAGCCTTGGTCAGATCGATGAAGGCCATGTAGAATGGTTGATGTTTCTCCTGGCATTTCTCTTGAAGTTGCAGAGTGGTGGAAATCACGTCCGCTATTCCACCGTTTGGTCGGAAGCCACGTGACCTTCTGGAAGGATTTCTTCAGAGACTGGGAGAAGGCGGCTGGCGAGGATATGGGCGATGACCTTCCAAGAAATGGAGAGTAGGGAGATTCCTCGATTGTTCCCAGAGTCCGTTTTGTTTCCTTTCTTGAAGATGGTGGTGATGATGGCAGCCCTGTGGTCAGCAGGAATTTCTTCTTTGTCCCACATTTTCAGGAACAGCTGATGGAGATGATAGGTGATCTCTCCTCCTCCAAGTTTGAAAATCTGTGCTGGAATCCCATCCACCCCTGTGGCGTTTCCACTCTTCATGTGTTTAATGGTGGCTTTGACTTGGTCCACACTTGGTGGAAGTCCAAGATCATATTTGATGGGGACTTGAAGGATTTCCTCAAATACATCTTCATCTATGATTGCTTAGCAGTTCTTTGAAGTGTTCTCTCCATCGAAGGTTGATGTTTTCTCCGTCTCTCAAGAGGGTTCCATCCTTACTCTGCACTGTTTTGAGGCCGAGGGTATTGGGTCACCAATTGCCTTGGTGGCACTGGTGTCATTCCTGTCAATGAGGAGTTGCAGCTCCTTAGCTTTTTCAGTCCCCCAGTGGTGCTTGCTCTCCCTAGTTCAGTTTTGCACCTTCGCCTTGGCTGATTGATGAGCTCTCCTCTTTGCCTTCCGGGTTATGTTGTTTTGCCAGGCGTGGAGAACTTTCCTCTTCTTATCGATGAGGTCTTGAATGATGTGGTCATTCTCCTTGAACCAGTCTTGATGGTTACTGGTCTTGTAGGCGATGGTTTCTTCACAGCTTAAGATGATGGCTGACTTCAGCTCTTTCTGGTTTTCCTCCATTCCATTAGAATGGCCACTTTGGAGGAAACATTGTTGGAGGTTCACCAGCATGCTTGGCTCTATTATCATGTTTGATGATAAACTGGTGTTCTGTGCATTTAGTGAGCAAGAGGAGGCCATTGGAGTTGTAATTACCAACTCCATCCTTTCCGAAGAATCTTTTCCAGGTTTGCGAGTCATTTCCAATCCTGGCATTGAAGTCCCCACTGTCTGCAGAATTCTCAGCCTTTGACCTGCTCTCGTAGCCACAGTATTTAGAACATAGAACATAGAACAGTACAGCACAGAACAGGCCCTTCGGCCCTCAATGTTGTGCCTAGCCATGATCACCCTACTCAAACCCACGTATCCACCCTATACCCGTAACCCAACAACCCCCCCTTAACCTTACTTTTATTAGGACACTACGGGAAATTTAGCATGGCCAATCCACCTAACCCGCACATCTTTGGACTGTGGGAGGAAACCGGAGCACCCGGAGGAAACCCACGCACACAGGGGGAGGACGTGCAGACTCCACACAGACAGTGACCCAGCCGGGAATCGAACCTGGGACCCTGGAGCTGTGAAGCATTTATGCTAACCACCATGCTACCCTGCTGCTAGTTCAGTTTCTGGTCAATCGTAACTCCCCCAGGATGTTGATAGTGAGGGATTCAGTGATGATAATGCTGTTGAATGCCAAGGGGCAATGGTTAGATTCGCTCTTGCTGGAGCTGGTCAGTGTCTGGCACTTGTGTGGCGTGAATGTTACTTGTCAGCCCAAGCTTGGCTGTTCAGTCCTTGCTACATATCGACATGGACTGCTTCAGAATCTGAGGATATGCTCACATTCCCGGGTAATTTGTGAAATGTCCCAATGAGAGGATTGCTATCATCATCTTTCTGTCTCACACTGGAACTTTTCACCTGCGCTTACTCATGAAGCCAGATGCTGGAAGTAAGAGACACTCGGAACATTATCATTTAGACAATGATGGTGCTAATAAAAGCAAAGTTCTGTGAAAGCTAGAAATCTAAAACGAAGCTGGAAATTGCTGAAAACATTGGGCAGCTCAGACAATCTCTTGAGGGAGAGAGAAAAGGTTAACATTCCAGGTTGATGACTGATTACGAGAATTTTAGCTGTTGGCAGATCACAGTAAGTACTGAGTCCGCCTCTGATGCCCAAGCTCATCTCAGTCTGTCCTTCCTGATATAGAAAAATCTTTTTGTACACCTTGAGCTTTACATGAGGGAATCCTACTAAACCAATCAAAGGTCATTTCAGTGCCAGACACTCTTTCAAAAAAGGTCATTTGTATTTCAGCTATAACTGTTTATCTTTGAGAACCTTAACAACAGAGGGCAGAATTTTTAGTCTCTTCCTATGGCGAGTTTCGAGGTGGGGGGGGGGGTGAGGTGGGAGGGGGGGTGTAAAATGACATGGATGGGATTCTCTCCGGGAAACCATCCACCCCGACCCAGATTTAATTTCACGCTTGGTTGGGCAGGCTTTGGGCAGGATACCCATCCCTTCAATTATTAAGGCCCTTAAGTGGTCATTTAAAGTGTGGAAAAGGTGGGAAGGAGGGAAAAAACTTTTCTCCATCTTCGGCCGGAAGGTTGGGGGGGGGGGGGCGGAGAAGCTTCAATCTGAAGGCCCCTTCAGGTTTGGTACGCCCATCCCTCTGGGATATTCAGCCCTCTTCTCCCCCCCCACCCAACCCACCGCTCCGCAATGTCCCCCCATCCCCAATCCCCAGGATGTCCCCTACCCTCCCACTTCTGGGATCCCAGGACATAGTTCGACACAGAACGCTGTGGTACCACTTATGGCCAATGCCGCGCTGTGCTTGCATGTGTAAAGGTCTCCGTTTTCTCATCAAGACATCACTTTTACGGTAATAACATACTGGTATACTCTCAGATTCCTCTTCCGTATATGCTTTCTGATACATCCGTTTTATTTCTACATCTTTGTGTTGTAACTCCGCCAATTTTCCTGAACTAAAACTATCCACCTAATCCTCCACCTGTTCTTGTTCTTTTTCAACCATCTGCTCAAAAATTGTTTCTGATAATTGCACTTCAACTTCATCTTCACTCTTTGATTTCTCCTCTTGTCTTAACCTGTGACTTTGCGACCTTGTTACTACACAATCCGGAAAAATCTCAGGATATTTGTTATTCAACACTTCAGTTGTCTGATTTTCCACTGGCTTATCAACCACAGTAGGCATCACTCCCACCTGCGATCCAGCTATATCATTATCCAAAATAAACTGTATTCCTGGACAAGATAATTTCCCTATTACTCCTACTACCACTTCACCACTCTTCACTGGACTTTGCAACCTTACCTTTTATAATGGAACACTACTCCTCTCACCCTGAATTCCACATATTACCACCTTTTCTGGCAACATTCTTCCCAAACTACATAACTCCTCATCTCTTACCATTAAAGATTGACTAGCTCCCGTATCTCTTAAAATTGTGACTTATTTACCTGCTCCTCCTGATACACATGAGTAAACTTTACTCACACAAGTAAATTCTTTAAAGAGATCTGGCACCTTATCAATCACTTCTTGATCAGGCTGTACAATCTTTTGCACCTACTTCACTTCACTTGGGCTTTCCTTTACTACTTTAACAAACCCCACTGTCTTATCTTGTTTTACCACATCAGCCTTCCCAGTGCTTTTGTTCAACCACCAACACTGTGACTTTACATGGCCTAGTTTATTACAGTGAAAACATTTGAAACTTTTCATTTATTTTCCACCCTCCTGGATTTCTTTTTCAATCTGAGGTGCACTCACCTTATTATCTCCCATCAGATCACCTTCACATTTACCACTTGAGTATTTCTCATGTCCCCAGTTTCTATCCCTCACAGGCTGAAACTGAAGCCGGAAACCAAACTTTGATTTATGAACTAATTCATAATCATCTTATGCTGCTAATCTCACAGTTTTAACCCTCTGCTCTTCCACATGAGTTCTCACTACATCAGGAATTGAACTTTTAAACTCCTCCAAAAGCATAATTTCTCTGAGAGCTTTATACGTTTCGTCTATTTTCAAAGCCCTTATCCACCTATCAACTCTGTTTGATCCTTTCAAACTCCATGTATGTTTGACCAAATTCTTTCCTTAAATTTCTAAACCTTTGTCTGTAGGCTTCAGGCACTAGTTCATAAGCACTTCAGATGGATTTTTCACCCATTTAAATAGATATATTTAATAGATATATGGACATATTTAAATAGATCCCCACCAAGCCTTTGACTATGACGCTCTTTCTCACTATCCTCATCACTATCATCTAACTGTACGTTTCCATATACGTCTGCCAATTTTAACTGACTGTCATGTTTCATGGCCATTTACTGAAGTTCAACTCTCTCTATCTTTTTCCCTGGTCTTTATCTCCCTTTCTCTTTCCTTGTCCTCTCTATTTCTTTCACATTCAAGCTGCTTTAGTTCTTTCTCATGTTCCACTTGTTTAATTCATAATTGAATTTTTGCCATTTCCAATGAGTCAAACTGTATCTCAGGCAACTTTAAATGCTTAGCCACCGCCATAATTACCTCATCTTTTCGCATTTTGTCAGGTAATGTTAACGGCAATGTCTTTGCCAAATCTAACAGTCTGCTTTTAGTCTCGGTGCATAAGGCACTGTGTGTGACCGTCTCCACCCCCAAAAACTTCAGAGCCTCTGAAAGAGCCATTGCCCACAACACACTCCCCTATTTAAACTAGAATACCACACCTTGTTGGTCGTTCTGGGTGAGTGTGCTTAACACTCAATTTGGCTCTGTTTCTTTACTTAGCTCTGGAGTCACCAGGTACCGTTAAGATACCGCCACAAGTTCAAGGTGAAGTTCAAAGCAATAAAACCATACACCAATTAGTAAGTTCAAACAACTGAGTTTATTATAATACAATTATGATAACTACCCATGCACACGCTAAAAGGATTAAGCTATTCCTACCTCTAAATAAGCTAATACTTATCTCGAAGGAACTGCCAGGTCAGGGAACAAGGCCTCTTGCTCTGCTCTGGTCTGCAGACTTCAGGTTGGTATAAGTTAAAAGGGGTCAGGAGTGTCTATCTCTGGTAGCGATCGTTGTGAGACACTTACTTGCTGGCGGCTGCTGTCCGAACCTCTCTCTCTCTCCTTCAGGGTCTTCTTGGCAAAAGCTGGTCGAGGTGCTGGTCCACGGAGGAGTGTTGGTCAAAGAGAGAGGAGGGCTGGACGAGAAGACTGAACCATGTGTGGGACCTGTCTTTTATAGGTCCCAGGGTTCCGCGCCCCTTTGGGCGGACTCCCTTACCTGCTTGGAATCGATTGGGTCTCTTCCCAATCGATATGTTTGAATCCCCCCAATACTGAGGCTGTTCCTTAGCTACTGGGTGGGCTCTCAGGCTCTTTGTTTTTGAACCCTGTTGGTGCCTGAGTGTCTGGTATCCTTTACAATGTTGCAGTTGCTTCCCCATTTGTGTCCATTGTATCTGGAATTGTTCCATTAACATGCTAATTATCCCAGTGATTGCCTCATTAGTATGCAGAATGTTCGTTTCAGTGCTGTCTGCTTTCTTAGCAGACAGAATCCACACCTGCTTGGTGCAGCCTGCTGGTGCTGCAAACATTGTCCATTTTATCCTATATGCTTTGCGTTCCTCCATTTTGTATTCAGGGAAATGGCCAACTTCGGTGGCTACAACCTGAAAAGCAACCACAATATGCTCACCCTCACTGTCTTTAAGTTCACTAAATCAATCCAATAGAGAGACTTTTATCCCAGACGAGCCCCTAATTTGTTATGGGCCAGGGTTTAGAGAACCCCAAAGTGTATCATGGAGTTCAACTGACCCACAACTTTTACTAGATTGTGGTATGTGGAGCTCACGGCCCACTCTACAGGTGTGGTACAGCAGAAATGAAAAAGTATTTTTTGAAGCAAAATAATGTTTATTCTATTAACTCAAGTTAACCTTTTTAAAACAAACAGTGAACATCTTAGCAGCCAGTAAATCAAATACAACCCCCAAAGCATACAACATTAAGTAATCCGTAAGCTTTCCTTTTAACATCCAGAAGACTTAAAGAACACCTTTAAACAGAAGCACATCAGGTTAAAGTCACTACTGAGAGCAGTTATTCGTTTTAAATCACCAAAGGATCGATTTACAGTTTTTGTATTACAGAGAGAGAGACTAAGACCACTTCCAGCTGTGACTGCAGATATCCAGCTCTGAAAACGAAACTAAAACACACCCTGCAGCAAAGAGCCTAAAACAAAAGAAAAAAGCTGACAGGCAGCCCAGCTCCACCCACACTCTGACATCACTGTTAAACACACATTTCTTAAAGGTACGTTTCTTAAACACCCATTTCTTAAAGGTACTCTCACCTGACAGCCACTAAAAATCGCAGAAAAGCAAATGAGTAAATTAATAAACTTGTATCTGGATGCATTTACTGAACAATATCATCATTCTTTCTGTCGCCAGTCCTCTGCAACTCTTTAGCCAACTCGCTTCACCTCTTTTCCTCCTTTCCAAAGCCATTGGACTCTTCTCCTAATTGATATCTTATTGCCCTCCCTGACTTTCATGTTGAGCTGGTGCTCAACCCTCTTCCTTATTTGAGATATCCATGTTTTCCCCCTCTTTCAGAAAAGTGCACATTCTTATCAGCCACATTGGATCTATTTCATCCCCAAACAGTGCAGGTTCCACGTAGATCTGCCAGAAAGTTAGATTGTATTTCACGCTGAGCTGATTGCAATTCACTGTTGCGCAAAGGCCTGAAGAAGATCTAACAACTGGTTCAAGCACAAAAAGAAAGTAAACAACTAGCTCTCATCAATGGATCCTGATCTCTTCTCCTGCATCAGGGTTCAAGGGCCCTTCACAAACATGTGAAGGTCCTTGAGTTCAATGCCACATATAAAGTGACGCTGATTGCACGCGGTCATTGATATTCAATCTCCGCACTATTCTACATAATTACCACCGCTGTTCTATAATTAACATTACTTTGATTTAATTTTCCTTTGTAGAGAGAGTGTGTGCATGTTTGTGTGTTTGTTTGTGTGTGTGCGCATGCCGCGTGTGTAGGAGAGCATTTCATAGCTCCTGTACACAACACCAAGTTCTCGTGTTTTAACCCTTTGGTTGCTAAATTTGCAACGTGCTTCTCAGATTGTACTTTTTTTCAAATGTAATATTGTTAGAACCCCTACAGTGCAGAAGGAGGCCATTTGGCCCATCGTGTCCACACAGACCCTCTGAAAGAACATCCTACCTAGATCCACTCCCCCGCCATATCCCCTTAACCCCACCTAACTGGCAATTTTAACACGGTCAAGCCACCTAACCTGCACATCTTTGGACTGTTAAAGGAAACAGGAGCACCTTGAAGAAACTGAGGCAGACACAGGGAGAAACTGCAAACTCAAGGCTGGAATTGAACCCAGATCCCTGGCGCAGTGAAGTTGCAGTGCTAACCACTGTGCCACTGTGCCTTGGATCTTACCTTGGCACCTACTACCTTATAAGCTTTTCATTTGTAATGTTTTTGTCCATGTTCCAAGTGAAATCTGCCAATGTGATCTCATCAGACAGTAATTACACCCAATCACCCTCTTCCCTCACCCAACACTGGAGGTTTTACAGGATGTGATTGCTCTTGAAGGGGTGCAGAGGAGGTTCACTAGGATGTTGCCTGGGATGAAGAGAGGTTGGATAGGCTTGGGTCGTTTTCATTGGAGCAGAGAAGATTGAGGGGCGACCGTATTGAGGTCCACAGGATTATAAGGAGTGTGGACAGGGTGGATAGGGCACTGCTGTTCCCCTCAGTTGAAGGGTCAATCACGAGGGGACGCAAGTTTAAGGTGAGGGGCAGAAGGTTTAACGGGATATGAGGAAAAACCTTATTACCCAGAGAGTGGTGATGGTCTGGAATGCACTGCCTGGGAGGGTGGTAGACGCGGGTTGCCTCACATCCTTCATAAAGTACCTGGATGAGCACTTTACACAGCATATCATCAAGTGCTAGCAAATGGGATTGCGTAGGTAGGTCAGGTGTTTTTCATATGTTGGTGCAGACCCGATGGGCCAAAGGGCCTCTTCTGCACTGTACTTTCTCTGAATCTGTGATCCATCACTGGCTTGAAGGTCGAACTACATTGTGACAGGTTTACATAGGCAATTTCCATTCCATACATTGAACTAGGAATTTATAATGGGTTATAGGAATAAAGATTGTATATCTGCCATTGCGATAGGGACAGGTTGTGTCTACATGTTGTGATGTCTCTTCCTTTACTCACAATTCATATGAAGACTACACTTGGTCTCGACAATCGAGAGCTACAGAACGTTGGCTCGTCAAATTGTAAAATCCCTGGGTTTGTAATGCTGTCCATGGGTGATAATGTAATATTATACCTGTTCTTACCTGCCACGGTGGAGTCATTGCAACCTCCAAAGAACATAGAACATAGAACAGTACAGCACAGAACAGGCCCTTCGGCCCTCAATGTTGTGCCGAACAATGATCACCCTACTCAAACCCACATATCCACCCTATACCCGTAACAACCCCCCCCCAACCCCCCCCAACCCCCCCCCCCACCCCCCCCCAACCCCCCCCCACCCCCCACCCCCCCCCCAACCCCAATGCACGAGTTATCTGTTGAGGAAAACTTGGACGTTCTCAGCTGATAGCCACTGGAGTTTAGAAGAGTCAAGAGGGAACTTCATTGAAACATATAAGATCTTGAAGGGTTTTGACTGGGTGGATGTGGAAAGGATGTTTTCTCTTGTGGGAGAGTCTAGAGCCAAAGGTCACTGTTTAAAAATAAGGGGTTCCCATTTAGGGCAGTGGTTGAGGAGAAATTCTTTCTCTCAGAGGATAGTGATTCTTTGGAACTCTCTTCCTGAAAAGGTGGCTGAACTACAGGTGGAATTCTCCCAGCCATCTGCAATCTGGCAGGAGGCAAACAGTCAGAAACCTGCCGGTGTAAAATCACATTGCAATTCGCACAATGGCGGGTTAGTCACGGACAGCATCATGCTGACCCATGGACCCTCCTGTGTCACTGTTTCAGTTCAGTACTGTGCCTGGAGTGGAGGGGTTCGGGGTCTCCTACTTCCCGGTGACACGCACCAGTGCTGATGTAGGCAGCAGCGTGCCGATGGACTCATGCAGCCACCGCAACAAAGATTCGAAGTTCAACCAGGGGGGTGGAGTACGAGGTGAGGCTGTGGATGGGGGCAGGGGCGCATGACAAAGACAAGTGAAGTCTCGGGGGGGGGGGGGGGGGGGGGGATGTGGGAGGAGGGCTAAGCAAGATGGGAAGTGGTGGACACACAATGGCAGGCAGAGGAGCATGGAGGTGGATAAAAAGGTCGAACAATGGAGGGCAAAGGTGAGACTGAGAGGAGGGAAGCTGGACCCTGACAAGGCTGTATGAGTAACCTACAAACAAGGGGGTGTAACGGTGAGCACAGGTATTACTGAATGGGGTGAATACAGACTGTAGATAATGGAGTGGGGCCTGTCAGTGTGGCACATTATAGATGGTTCACACAATCATTCAGCAGGTCGGGCTGCAGTGCTTTGTGAAGGTCACTGTTATCTCTAGTCCTCTTTGGAAATGGGAAATGTCAAGGCTCCCATTGAAGTTAAGGGGCGGGCAGGACAGCACGGTGGCGCAGTGGTTAGCACTGTTGCCTCACAGCACTGAGGACCCGGGTTCGATCCTGTCCCCAGATCACTGTCCGTGTAGAGTTTGCACATTCTCACCGTGTCTGCGTGGGTCTCACCCCAACAACCCAAAGATGTGCAGTGTAGGCGGATTGGCCACACTAAAATTGCCTCTTAATTAGAAAAATGAATTGGGTACTTTAAATTTTAAAAACAGAAATGAAGGGGCGGGCAGACAGGAATCACAGAGTGCAGGCATTCCTGCTACAAAATGAAAAGGAGTCATAGATGATAGGAAACCATGGGGCTATGTGGACAGATCAGCCACGATCTTATTGAACAGTGAAACAGGCTCAGCGGGCCGAGTGGCCTACTCCTGTTTGTGCATATCCATCACTTGTTATTCCTAGATGCTCCAGGTGTGGTGCTGTAACCTCGGTTGCCCTGGTTACAACAAAGATAACTCTGCCCGACCATGAGCAAAATCACTGGAGATTTACTAGTTTAAAAATAAATGTTTTCGGAGGATCTGCCATTTTTCAGAATCCCCAGTTTAAACGTCACACTTTGGGAATTGTAAGATTTCACATTCTCGGCAGGATTTTCCCATCCTCAGTGGGAGACGGTGTTAGGGTTAGAGTGAAGCCACACTGGAATAGCTGCTTCATGCAGACGCAATGCTGGGCATGGGTCCGAGCAGAACGACTGGCTGTGGAGCAGCTGACCGTCAAGCCAACTGAAATATTTAACTTTGCTATACGAATCGATTCCTGGGGCCCGCGGGCATTTTGCCAACCGTGGGACATCCCTGCTCACTGCAAGGAGAGACTCCCGACATCATGGAAACACTCTTCCCCGCAGGGCCCCGAGGGACTATTGGAGCTGGAACTGGAGCCTCCACAAAAGGCACAAAGGGGAAGCTGCAGCTACCCCTGTCATTGGTCCCAAAGGGCCATCTGGAGAGGCGTCTAATTTCAAACTCATGTCTTCTGGGGCATCACAACACATTGATTCCCCCACATTCACTGATTCTAATTTTTTTACGTACACTGTCAGCACCCTCCTTATCTTTAATTACCCCAATTCACATATCTTTTGTCATCTGTCCTCGACATCTTTATCAATCTCCACCTATCACTGGCCTGCTATCCAGTCCCACCGGTCCAGGCCCCCCTCACGACAGTATAAATCTGATCCTATTTCCAGTTCTCTCCAGCTTTAACAAAGAGCCAGCCCCCACACGCGGAAACTTCCACGGCAGTTAAGGAGCTATTCCAGTGCAGCTCCACTCTCTTTTCTTGACCAACACACTACCCCATCCCACCTCACCACCTGCACATCTCTTGGCATTATGGGGCAATTTAGCATGGCCAATCCACCTAACCTGCACATCTTTGGACTGTGAGAGGAAACTGGAGCACCCGGAGGAAACCCACGCAGACACGCGGAGAATGTGCGAACTCCACACAGCCAGTCACTCAAGGCCAGAATCGAACCCAGGTCTCTGGCGCTGGAAGGCAGCAGTGCTAACCACTGTGCCACCATGCCTAGTCATGGGGGCACCAATCAAGCAATACGCTTTGATAGACCAGTCTCATATGCGTCTTGGATGTTGCGCCCCATGCAGAGCTTTGGATGTTTTATGACAATATGGGCATTATATACATTATATTTCAACTTATGATTCCATTCAGGCAATTGGAGTACTTGAGCCTTATAGATGCTGGATAGTCTCCGATGAATTAGCTGAGAAACATTTTGTGCAGCTTTAACCCTGCTCTCGTAGTCAAGGTTAGTCCATGGAAACCCTGACTGCCTCCCCACCCCCTTCACCACATCACTCTGCCCATCATCTCTCTCCGCACCCCACAAGACGTTGACGGGAATGGGCGTTGTGACGGTGGTACCATTGCTGATGAAAGAGAAATGACTGGTGGCG
This sequence comes from Scyliorhinus canicula, assembly GCF_902713615.1. NCBI lineage: Eukaryota > Metazoa > Chordata > Chondrichthyes > Carcharhiniformes > Scyliorhinidae > Scyliorhinus > Scyliorhinus canicula. The sequence continues at coordinate 81,964,089 of NC_052156.1, forward strand.
CAGTTGGTGTACAAGGAAAGGTTTGAGATTGTGATTACCCATTGACCTGGCACAAATTTAACCCGTTACCTGTCAGCCCAAACTTGGATGTTAACCAAGTCCTGCTGTGGGGTGGTGTGGGCTGCTTCATTACCCAAGGAGCTGTGGGGTGGTGTGGGCTGCTTCATTACCCAAGGAGCTGTGGGGTGGTGTGGGCTGCTTCATTACCCAAGGAGCTGTGGGGTGGTGTGGGCTGCTTCATTACCCAAGGAGCTGTGGGGTGGTGTGGGCTGCTTCATTACCCAAGGAGCTGTGGGGTGGTGTGGGCTGCTTCATTACCCAAGGAGCTGTGGGGTGGTGTGGGCTGCTTCATTACCCAAGGAGCTGTGGGGTGGTGTGGGCTGCTTCATTACCCAAGGAGCTGTGGGGTGGTGTGGGCTGCTTCATTACCCAAGGAGCTGTGGGGTGGTGTGGGCTGCTTCACTATCCAAGGAGCTGTGGGGTGGTGTGGGCTGCTTCATTACCCAAGGAGCTGTGGGGTGGTGTGGGCTGCTTCATTACCCAAGGATCTGTGGATTGAGATGGACACTGTGCGTTTGCCAGGGAACATCGACATTCAACTGCTCCGTAGCAGCCATTGCACATTGTGCTGCTGATGCTGTTTTGCCCATCAGACTTAAAGATGGCTGCTAAAAACGCCCTTCCAACGTAGCTATTTACTGAGCGGGTGCCCAAGATGTTTCGATTTAGAGCAGTTACTTGTCTGTTAAGCTAAAGTTGATTTAGAAAAGAAACTGTATTGGAAAATGGAATGTGATTACGGTTTGTTTAGAGATAGAGACAGAACTGGAATATTATCCTGTTTTCCATAGAAATAGACTTCACTGGGGGAAAAAAGGAGTTAAAATTAAGTGGATATACTGCAATTACTGCATTTTTGCAGAGGTATGCTTACCAAAGAAAGCCTTTATTTAATATTCAGTAGCGACTGATTTGTGCCAACCACAGAGTGTTAGATGTCTAACAGTCTGCAGGTGTCTGCTATTGTCTCGGTCCAGCTGCATCTATTGCCGCTAATTGCACTAAGCGGCGTGTTCCGCTCATTACTTTTGATTTATTTCCAAACTCCTAGACGTCACAGAAGGGTTTTTTCTAAAGACTTCTGTTTCTCCTAGATCTCTTATCTAACTCGGATCTTCTTCCCTTTTCCTCCCCTCTGCACCCTCCCCACCCTTCCGCTCAATGATCTTCGCTGGTGTACAGTTTAATAGACCCCTCCCCTCATGGGCCTGTGTGGCCTCCACAAATCCCTGAAAAGATAGCGTGGTAATGCAGTGCGCTGCTTAACCCCAACAAACCCACTCCAGTCCTCTACCTTTCAAAAGGGCACTGGGATGGAGAAAAAGGAAAGACTTGCATTTATATAGCGCTTTCCGCAATCACTAGACCTCTCAAAGTCAATGAATGAAGAGTTTTTGAAGTGTAGTCACAGTTGTACCATAGGAAACATGGCAACTGAGCACAACAAGCTCCCACAAGCAACAATATGATAAGGACTAGATCATCTGTTTCTGTGATGTTGACTGAAGGATAAATCTTGGCCAGCGTACTGGGGATAACTCTCCGCCTTATCCGAATGATGGCTCCTTCAGCAGGGTAACACTCCCTCAGTACTGTACTGGGGCACAACCCTTGATTTTTTTGGTGCTGTGGTCCTGGAGGAGACCCACGGTTGTCCTCACCAGATGCCCATTCGGCAGGAGAAGAACACTGCGGACAACATGAGAATGAATAGACCATAAATGCTGGGTTTGCCAGTGACACCTGCATTCTGAAAATGAATTAAAAAGAATATAGAGAGTGGGAAATATCCCAACCCATAAGAGGCAGTCCCTGACCGGCTGGTCTGGTTGTGACAACAAACCAAAGTATTGAACTAGGTCCTTATGGGTCCTGATAGCTCATGACACAGCAGGGCCAATTTTAGCTCCCAGCGCCTCGCCCATTCTTGCTTGGTGTGAGGACTGAGTCTCACCTACATTCTGCTGGCGAGCGTCAGACGACAAATGCTACTTCACTGCAGCTCACCGGTTCAGGGAGAGTGCGAAATTGGACAGTTCCCATTTTGAGCCTGGGGGAATAGGAAGAGGTTATCCTCAGAGGTTTTGGGGTTTGAGGTGTGAACCCTCTGCTCCTCCTCATACCGAGGAAGAAAATTTCATGAATCGTTTTGTGAACCGCTTCCAGTGTCCCCTTTAAGAGGACAGTGCGTAATACGAGCTGGGAGACTGTCAAGAAGGTAAGAACCCATGGGATCCAGGGTAATTTGGCAAATTGGATCCAAAATTGGCTTTGTGGCACGAGGCAGAGGGTGATGGTTGAAGGTTATTTTTGTGACCAGAGGTCTGTGTTTAGTGGTGTACCACAGGGACCGGTGTTGGGTCCCTCACTGGTTGTAGTGTACATTAATTATCCAGATGGTCAGATGGCTGGTCAGATGGTCAAAACAGTGGCAAAAGAATTTAAAGTGTGAGGTGATGCATTTTGAGAAGAATAACAATGCAAGGACATACATAATGAACGGTAGGACCCGGAAGTACAGAGCATCAGAGAGGGTCCTTGGGTATGCATGTCCATAGATCCCTGAATGCACCAGGACTGGTAGATAAGGTGGCGAAGAAGGCCTGTGAGATTTTACATAGATTTACATAGAATTTACAGTGCAGAAGGAGGCCATTCGGCCCATCGAGTCTGCACCGGCTCCTGGATAGAGCACCCTACCCAAGGTTAACACCTCCACCCTATCCCCATAACCCAGTAACGCCACCCAACACTAAGGGCAATTTTGGACACTAAGGGCAATTTATCATGGCCAATCCACCTAACCTGCACATCTTTGGACTGTGGGAGTAAACCGGAGCACCCGGAGGAAACCCACGCAGACACGGGGAGTATGTGCAGACTCCGCACAGACAGTGACCCAAGCCGCAATCGAACCTGGGACCCTGGAGCTGTGAAGCGATTGTGCTATCCACAATGCTACCGTGCTGTCTTCATTAGACGAGGCATAAAATATAAGCACAAGGAGGTTATGATGGAGCTGTAGAAAATGCTCCTTAGGCCACAACTAAAGTACTGTGTGCAGATACAAATATTTTCTCTCTTCTTACAATGTCAGATAAGCACAACAATGTCATTAGGGAAGCACCAGCTCTGGTCCCAGTCTCAGCCCAGTGTAATATCTCCACCTGAGACCTACACTTGCACCTCAAAAAATACCAATAACCTGAATCGAATTGGTGCAAAATAGCAATGGCAATTCATGTTTCGACAACCAAATAGAAAGATTGAGATTATTCAAAGCTTAGTCTCAGGTTGGTTCCTGAGAGGCAGAATAATTTGGTGACTCTTGAACAATGGCTAAAAAAGAGAAAGCTTAAACCATGCATAACTCAGGAATGTTAAATGCATTCTTATTTTTAATCCATGCTTTTTCACAGCGCACTTGTCAAAGTGAGGGCTGTCCATGCTGGGAATGAGAAATTATATTTTGCACATTTAGCAACAAGGCTCGAGTGTAACGCTCTCCCACTCAGATATAACAACAACAACTTGCATTTGTGTAGCACCGTTGGCATTCGCGACTTGTCCCAAGGTACTTCACAGAAATATTATCCAACAATATCTGACGCTGAGCCACATAGAGGGGATGTTAGTCCTTGGGACATGCATCTTAAAGGATGAGAGAGTGAGGCAAAGAGGCAGAAGGCTTGAAGGTTTAGGTTTAGCTCTGGAATTCTCTCCTTAAACCTCTCTATCTTTCTCTCTCCTCTTTTAAGAAGCTTCTTCAAAACTATCTCTTTGACCAAGCTTTTTCTCACTTGTCTTAATCCCTTGTCGAGTGTCTAGGTGTAAAATGTTGTTCGATAACTATCCTGCATTGTACTACATTGAAGGTGCTATGCAAATGCAAATTGTTATTTTTGACCATCATTTGAAGATTAGTCATTACATAGTGAAACATGTTTGTTTATTTGAGCATAATACCGGTTCCGGCCTACCCAGCCTCCAACCCTATCCATTAACCCCTACTACCTTCAGAAACATATTTTGTTGTCTTTTGACCCTAAATTATACCGTCTTCTTCAATTGTCTTTCATAGTCATTTATTCCCAAGGTGCTAAAAATATAGTGGGTGGGATTCTCTGTTCTCCCAGCTACATGTTTCTCAGCAGCACACCATTCGCTGGCAGTGGCATCTTCTCTTCCTGCCAGAGTTCCCATTGAAACCATCCCACACTGTCGCGAAACCCTAGCGTGGGGGTGCACTGCAAACTGGAACAGAGAATCCCAATGGCCGGAAAATTCCGGGCAGTATGGTTCCCATGCAGCTCACTTGAACCCCTTTAAGCCTGGCTTTGGAGCTGCACTGAATCCCCACTGGCCTGGATGAGTACAGCTTCAACAACACTTGAGAAGCTCAACATCGTCCTGGACAAAGCTTGATTGGCATCCCATCAACCACCTTTAACATTCACTCCCTCCAATCACTGATGCACAATGACAGCCATGTTTACCATCTACAAAATGCAATGCAGCAACTGACCAAGGCTCCTTCGATAGCACCTTCCAGATCCACAACCTCTACCACCTAGAAGGACAAGGGCAGCAGACACATGGGGACACCACCATTGGAGGTTCCCACCATGCCACTCATCATCCTGACTTGGAAATATATGACCATTCCTCAGGGCCGGCCCAAAGTACCGGCAACTCGGGCAGTCGCCCGGGGCGCCATGTGCCAGGGGGCGCCAGAGACTCGGGTCCCGCGCATGCGCAGTTGGGCCGGTGCCAACCAGCGCATGCGCGGTGGCCGCCCTCCCCCAGGGCGGCCCCTTCCGCCCCCCCCTCCGTCCGACCCCCCCCTCCGTCCCCCCTCCGTCCGCCACCCCCCCCCCCTCCGTCCGCCGCTCCGTCCGCCCCCCCGGCCCCGCCCCTCGGCCTCGGCCCACCCCCCTCGGCCTCGCCCCCCCCAGCCCCGCCCCCCTCAGCCCCGCCCCAAACCCCCTCGGCCCCGGCCCCGCCCCCCCTCGCCCCCCCCCGGCCCCGCCCCCTCCCCTCGCCCCCCCCCCCCCAAGGGCGCCGAAGTTCAGCTTGCCCGGGGCGCCAGCAACCCTAGGGCCGGCGCTGCCGTTCCTTCACTGTTGCTGAGTCACAATCCTGGAATTTCCTCCCGGGCAGCACTGTGGTGCACCTGTGCCTCAGGATTTAAGAAGGTGGCACCCCACCACCTTCTCAAGGGCAATTAGGGTTGGGGAATAAATGCTGGACTCATCACAACAATGAAAAAAAAAAAGGTTGAGGCCGTTCCTTTGATTTAAGATGCACAGTAGCAAGGAAAATAACTGAGGTTTAATGTTAGATTTGTAAAAGAAAAAGCCTAACTGTCCCTTTTGCTGAAATCTAGTTTGAATCATGCGGAGGCGATTTCCTTCAGGCAAAATATGCTGAACATAAAGTGCACCGTTGTTGTTTGGTTACACAAAATGGGCAGAAAAAAACCCTACCAGCAGAAAATCGCTCTCTTCGAAGAGCCAGCCCCTTGTTTGAGCTTGTGCATGACACGCTATCTATTGCACATAAAGACTCGAATCGGTACAAGAGAGGCTTTATTACCGTGAGATGTTTATCATTCGACTGCAGCTGGTAGAATGGCAGCTCAGGAGAACTCATGCATATTTATACTGCTCCCTGTGGGCGGAGCTAGCTGGCAGGGGCTACCGACAAACCTGTAATGCAGGTACTGCTGTACATCCCCTAATACAGGCACACATATATTTACACAGTGGTGGATTAACACATTCACCTCCTGTTAAAAATGAGTCCGGCGGGGGTGACGTGGAACTATATACATCATCCGTGAATTATTTACAGAGGGGAGGGGAAAAAGAATTAAGTGTCCATCTTGCAAAGCGGTGCCCGTCAGAGGTTGAGTCTGACCGGTGGTCTGACGGTGCGTTGAGAGCGACGCAACAGTGGTGGCGACGTCTGTGCAGGCGGTGTCGGTGTCGACGGCATCGGTGCTGGCGGTGTTGGTGCTGGCCAGTGGCTGGACGACTCTGGGAGCATTCTGAAATCTTCCATGTCCTCTAGTGTGGGCAGGGGAATGAGGGATGGACCTGGTGGGGCTGATGCTGGGGGCACCGGGGGAGGGGAGGGTGGTGCGTGGGTGGGGAGGTGGGTGGAAGTGGGATCAGCACCCGAGGGAGCCAGGTCCCTGAGCGAGACTGTATCCTGGCGGCCGTCGGGGAACTCCACGTAGGCATGCTGGGGGTTTGCGTGGAGCAGGCGTATCCTGTCCACCAGAGGGTCCGCCTTGTGGAGTCGGACATGCCTACGCAGTAGGACCGGCCCTGGAGCTGCGAGCCAAGTCGGGAGCGACACCCTGGATGTAGATTTCCTAGAGAAGGTAAAAATACATTCATGGGGTGTGTTGTTAGTCGCGGTGCACAGCAGTGACCGAATGGAGTACAGTGCATCCGGGAGGATCTGCTGCCAGCGAGCGGCAGGGAGGTTCCTGGACTGTAGGGCCAGCTGGACGGCCCTCCAAACTGTCCCGTTCTCCCTCTCTACCTGCCCGTTTTCCTGGGGGTTATAGCTGGTCGTCCTGCTGGAGGCGATAGCCCTGCTGAGCAGGAACTGACGCAGCTCATCGCTCATGAATGAGGACCCCCTGTCACTGTGGATATAGTCGGGGAAACCTAACAGAGCAAATATAGAATCCAGGACCTTGATGACGGTGGCAGACATCATATCCGGGCATGGGATGGCGAAGGGGAACCTAGAGAATTCATCGACCACACTAAGGATATAGGTGTTGCGGTTGGTGGAGGGGAGGGGCCCTTTGGAATCCACGCTGAGGAGTTCAATGGGGTGGGACGCTTTCACCAGGTGCGTGCGGTCTGGCCGGTAGAAGTGCGGTTTGCACTCCACACAGACATGGCAGTCTCTGGTGAATGTCCGTACTTCCTCGACGGAGTAGGGCAGATTGCGGGCTTTGACTAGGTGGTACAACCGAGTGACCCCCGGATGGCAAAGGCTATCGTGCAAGGCACGGAGCTGGTTCACTTGTGCGCTGGCACATGTACCTCGGGAGAGGGTGTCTGGAGGCTCGTTGAGCTTGTCGGGGCGATACAAGATCTCGTAATTATAGATGGAGAGCTTGATTCTCCACCGCAAGATTTTATCGATTTTGATCTTGCCCCGCTGCGTGTTGTTAAACATGAAGGCTACCGACCATTGGTCAGTGAGGAGAGTGAACCTCCTGCTGGCCAGGAAATGCCTCCAGTGCCGCACCGCCTCAACGATTGCCTGGGCCTCCTTTTCAACAGACAAATGTCGAATTTCGGAGGCATGGAGTGTGCGGGAAAAAAATGCCATGGGTCTGCCTGCCTGGTTTAGAGTGGCGGCAAGGGCGACATCTGAAGCGTTGCTCTCTACTTGGAAGGGCAGTGTCTTATCTACTGCGTGCATCCCAGCCTTGGCTATGTCTGAGCGAATACCGGCGAAGGCTTGTGCCTCGGCCGTGAGGGGAAAATGCGTGGACTGGATCAGTGGGCGGGCCTTGTCCGCGTATTGTGGGACCCACTGGGCGTAGTAAGAAAAGAACCCCAGGCATCGTTTGAGAACCTTGGGGCAGTGGGGGAGGGGAAGCTCCATGAGGGGCGCATGCGGTCGGGATCGGGCCCCAGGAGTCCGTTTTAGACTATGTAGCCGAGGATGGCTAAGCGGCCTGTGCTGAATACGCACTTCTCTTTGTTATAAGTGAGGTTGAGGAGAGATGCGGTGTGGAGAAATTTGGCAAGGTTGGCGTCATGGTCCTGCTGGTCGTGGCCGCAGTTGGTGACATTGTCTAAGTACGGAAACGTTGCCCGCAGTCCGTACCGGTCAACCATTCGGTCCATTTCTCGTTGAAATACCGAGACCCCGTTAGTGACGCCGAAGGGAACCCTAAGATATTGATAGAGGCGACCGTCCGCCTCGAAAGCAGTGTAGGGACGGTCCGATTTACGGATGGGGAGCTGGTGGTAGGCGGATTTCAGGTCAATTGTTGAGAAGACCCGGTACTGTGCAATCTGATTGACCATATCAGATATGCGAGGGAGGGGGTACGCGTCGAGCTGCATGTACCGATTGATGGTCTGGCTGTAGTCCATGACCATCCTGTGTTTCTCCCCAGTTTTAACCACCACCACTTGGGCTCTCCAGGGGCTATTGCTGGCCTTGATGATACCCTCCCGAAGCAGCCGCTGGACTTCGGACCTGGTGATGGTCTTGTCCTGGGTGCTGTACCGTCTGCCCCTGGTGGCGACGGGCTTGCAATCTGCAGTCAGATTGGCAAAGAGAGAGGGAGGGTCAACCTTGAGGGTCGTGAGGCCGCCAACGGTGGGTGGGGGTAGGGGTCTGCTGAATTTGAGAGCGAGGCTCTGGAGTTTACATTGGAAATCCAGGCCCAATAAAAGTGTCGCACAGAGGGTGGGCAGAACGTACAGGCGGAAACCGCTGAATTCAACGCTCTGTACGGTGAGGTTGACCAGACAGAAACCCCGGATCGGGACAGAGTGGGATCCGGAGGCCAGGGAGATCCGCTGGTTTGCGGGATGGACCGCGAGGGAGCAGCGCCTTACCGTGTCCGGATGGATGAAGCTATCGGTGCTCCCGGAGTCTAGTAGGCGGTAGGTCGCGTGGCCGTTGATGAGCACCATCGTTGAAGCGGTAGCCAGGTTGTGAGGACGGGATTGGTCAAGCGTCATGGAGGCGAGTAGCGACCCGGGTCCCGTGGTCCAGTCCCGAGGGGAGGACAAAATAGTGACCTGTGGGGGAGAAGATGGCAGCGCCCATGCAGTGCATGTTGCGGGGCAGGGCAAGATGGCGGCGCCCACTGGCCGCACGTGGATCTGGGGGGAAGATGGCGGCACCCATGGTGCGCACATTGTGGGGCAGCGCAAGATGGCGGCAACCACGGGCCGTACGTGGACCTGGGGGAGAAGATGGCTGCGCCCACTGGTCGCACGTGGCCCCGGGAGCAGAGGACAGCGGCGCCCATTGCGCGATCGGCTGAGGAAAGGGGGAGATGTCGGGCGCGATAGCGGCAACTGCGCGGGCCTGACACACCGCTGCAAAGTGGCCTTTCTTGCCACAGGATTTACAGGTCGCGGCGCGGGCCGGGCAGCGCTGGCCGGGGTGCTTCTGTTGGCCGCAGAAGTAGTAGCGGGGACCCCCAGAGTGCGCGGTGTGGCGAGCAGCGCAGGCATATTGTGTGGAAGCGGACCCAGTCGGGGGGTCAGTTGCGGGGTCCACGAGGGGTAGGATGGGTGGGTCGCGCGGCGGGCAGGGTAGGATTGCACGTTACGGGAGGCGACCATCATGGAGAGCGCTAAAGTCTTTGTCGCCGCTAGATTGAGCACGGCCCCTTCCAGCAGTCATTGCCGGATGGGGTTCGATGCAATCCCCGTCACAAATGCATCCGCATGAGGAGATTGGAATGTTCCGTGGCCGTGACGGCCTGGCACTCGCAGTCCCGTACTAGAGGGGTAAGGGCCCGCCAGAAGTCCTCAATCGACTCACCCGGCAGTTGGACACGAGTGGTGAGTACATGCCTCGCAAACAGAGTGTTCATCGACTGGACGTAATTTTCTTTGAGAAGTTCCATGGCACGTGCGTAGTTCGGCGCATCCTGTATCAGCGGGAACACTCTGGAGCTCAACCTTGAGTAGAGGAGTTGAATTTTCTGAGCCTCCGACGGTGCGGGGTCTGCTGAGGTGATGTAGGCCTCGAAGCAAGCCAGCCAGTGATTAAAGTCTTTTCTGGCGTTTGGCGATAGCGGATCCAGTTGCAAGCGATCGGGTTTTATTCTGATGTCCATGATGAGGAAAATAAATTCCACGGTAATAAATTGATACGCTCTCAATTGCACATAAAGACTCAAATCGGTACAAGAGAGGCTTTATTACCGTGAGATGTTTATCCTTCGACTGCAGCTGGTAGAATGGCAGCTCAGGAGAATTCATGAATATTTATACTGCTCCCTGTGGGCGGAGCTAGCCGGCAGGGGCTACCGACAAACCTGTAATACAGGTACTGCTGTACATCCCCTAATACAGGCACACATATATTTACACAGTGGTGGATTACCACAGTGCAATATCCATTGAAAGTTTGCAAAGCAAAAGTTGTCAATTTAGATTAGTTTTACTTTTCTATATTAGTAACCGGTGCAGCCACTCAAAAGCTTTGAGATGAATGGCACGGCTAAAAGGACAAAGGAAATTAGGTAGGATTTTCTTATATTGTCAGTGACTGAGTAAATAGCAATTTGTGGGCAGGAACCTGAACAAATGCCCCAATTTATGTTGTGGCATCTTGATAGCTAGAAGTCAACTCTGAACAGCCCGCCTTTCACTTTTCCTGCTGATGCACCACCTCCCCCCCCCCCCCCCCCCCCCCCCCCACCCACCCTCTCCCCCATTGATCTTTATTACAAAGTTATGCTGAAATATTAAATCCACGCAGATCAAAGGAGTAATTCGAAAGGATTGGGCTGACTCACTGACACCTTAATGCTTTATGTTGTCAGGAATATTTTAAGCATATTAGTTATGTGCTGCTCTGACACCACGGAAATATTGGAACAATACATCACTGTTGCTGGATAACTTTCAGCGACTGCTTACTATTACACTACCCCATCAAGTGGACATGGCCTTCCAACTATTCCGATTCACTTTGCGAGCTACTTAGGGATCCAATTTCTCGTGCTTTGCAATTTGTATATTATGAGGAGGTTTTCTGAAACCAGGAAATGAAGTCTCTGACCAAGTGTAATGATTTTATATTAAAGTAAACGTTTCTTGAAAAAATAAAGACATTTCTAAAAAATTATACTTGAACACAAGAGTAGCTTCACGCAGTTAACTGTACTTCAAAACAGTTCCAAAAGATCTTCACTTCAGCTGCACTTAGAGATAACCTTTCCTTTTCTGCTTGGCAAAAATACTTACAGATTTTAAATCGATCGAATTCCAGTAATTTTGGGCGTGTTTCTCGGCTGTTCACTGGTGGTGGCATTCTTACTTCCTGCCGCTTCCCGAGGGTGCCCAACTGGTTCTCCAGTTCTGGCCTTGTCCACATTGTTTTCTGGGAGATCTGACCAGTTAACATGCTGCCTTCGGGAGATTTAAACAGCTACCCCCCACCTCCCACAAACTTCAGTATTTTCTTAAATGTGTTCCTTCCCTTTGATCCCTCTATCCCTAATGTTTCATCCACTGTCACAGAACAGGGTGGCGCAGTGGCACAGTGGTTAGCACTGTTGCTTCACCGCACCAGTGTCCCAGGTTCGATTCCCAGCTTGGGTCACTGTCTGTGCGGAGTCGGCACGTTCTCCCCATATCTGCGTGCCTGGTGCTCCGGTTTCCTCCCACAAGTCCCGAAAGACGAGCTTGTTAGGTGAATTGGACATTCCGAATTCTCCCTCTGTGCACCTGAACTGGCGCCGGAATGTGGCGACTAGGGGCTTTTCACAGTAACTTCATTGGAGTGTTAATGTAAGCCTACTTGTGACAATAATAAAGATAAAGATTATAGAAGTGCCCTTTTCCCAGAACTTATAAGACTCCCTTCTTTACTTTAGCTCCGATATTTAGCTATCCTATCGTTGCCAATCTGTACAATTTTTAAAAACTTTTTGAACTAAAACTTCAAAGCTACTCTTTTATTGCCTTATGTAATTTTGATTGAAATTCCCCTTAGTTCATTAACATATCAAAACCACTTCTTCAACCCTTTCAGTCACTCTGTCTCTTAATCCGATTACAATAATCACACCCCCATCAGCCTTTTTTCTAGTACATGAGAAAGATGACAGTGATTACCAAAAGACAAATATTATAATTCCTCATTTTTCTCACAGTCTGTCCTGCAAAGGTAGGTTGAACATTTCATATATCAGCATTGTTAAATGTTGAGATGTATTAGAGTGCTTTTCCCAATGGAAAACTCTGCTTGAGATCTCAAGTCTAATAATATGAAATGACATAAATGCCCTGGTCCTTTTAAAATTGAAAAACAACTTACTTAGTGAAAGAAACGCCCCACCTGCACCTCAACAGCATTGATTGACAGTACATCTGAGGTAGCTTAAAAAACACCTTCTGATTTTTCGGTTTCAAATGACCCCATTGTTTCCATTTCCCAGAGTTTATTATTATAGCTGAGTTTGATTTGATTTATTATTGTCACATGTATTAGTATGCAGTGAAAAGTATTGTTTCTTGCATGCTGTACAAACAATGCATACCGTACATAGGGAAGGAAGGAGAGACTGCATAATATAATGTTACAGTTAGAACATTGTTAGAGAGTTTAAAAGAGTTAGAATGAAGTTTTAGAAGCATAGAACAAGAGTACAAGATAAAATTAGAGGGTATGCTGGGCACAGCTTGCAAGAAGTCGCCTCGCTCCAGCGCCATCTTTCTTTCATGGAGTTTTTGGAGTTTCAAAAACTCCAGAAACACTTACCTCAGCAAGGGGCTGAGTTCAAATTTTGATTAACAGTTTGAAAAGGTAATCAAAGGGTTAAGGATATGGTTATTGAAAGAGATGTTTGTTTTAACAAGAGATTAATCACTTGAGAAAATTTAATTTTTGAATGAGTTTTATAAATGATAGTTTTTATCACTATGTCGTGTCTGAGAGAGAGCTCTATTAGGTTGTTTGAAGTTTAATTTTTCTCAACTCAATTTCAAAGACATGGCCATAGTGGGTACAAGGTGAAGGGAAATGAGGGGTATGAAGAAGCATGGCTAAGTCATGAGTGGTATGGGAGAATATTTCATGGACTAAATGATCTATTTGAGCTGTGCGCAGAAAAATACTTTTCACTGTACCTGGGTACATGTGACAATAAACAAATCCAATCCAACCCAAGTATGGGAAGGCCATGAGGAATTTGGGGCCATGTGAAAGCATTAGAGTCTGGGGGCAGGGAGGCAGCATCGGGTATAAGAAAGGACATGGAGGGGGCATGTGGGATGGGTGAAGGTTGACGTGTGAGGATTTGAAGGCCTGAATCTTTTCTTTAAAACTGGCCAGTGCCCCAGTAAACGTAGGTGGGTGTTCTAGCCTGCCAGTCTGGGCATTCACTCATCACCATTGCCATCTTCCAGAGATGGCAGACCCAATTCCATCCCATCCCTGGTTCTTCTGCCTCGCACCTTTACAAAAACCTCAGCTACATATTTTCAACTCATTTCCAGCATACAGGGCCTTTTGCGGAGTGCGCATCAAATACCATCCACTACATGCTTCCAAATTTCAATGCTAAATTACTTATCACTAACTTTAATATTATGACCATCTGTCCGATACTCCCACCAGAAGAAACAGTTTCTCTACTTTTTTTATTAGTTCATGTGATGTAAGCATGACAAGAGAGGCCAGCATTTATTGCCCATCATCAATTGCCCTTGAGAAAGTAAACCAACTTCTTGCAGTCCATGTAGTATAGGGACATCCACAGTGCTGTTAGGAATGGTGTTACAGGACTTTGACCCAGAGACAGTAAAAGAATAGTGTTATATTTCCAAGTCAGGATAGTTTGTAACTTGGAGGGGAAGCTGCAGGTGTTGGTGTTCTTGTGTTTCTGCCCCTTCCTGTTCTTCTAGGTGGTGGAGATCGCGGGGTTGGAAGGTGCTGTCGAAGGAATCTTGATTAATTGCTGCAGTGCATCTTGTAGATGGTACATTCTGCTGCCAAAATACACTGGTGGTGGAGAGAGTGATGTTTAAGGTGATGGATGGGGTGCCATTCAAGTGGGCCAAATTGTCCTGGATGGTGACAAGCTTCTTGGGTGTTAGAGCTGCACTAATTTAGGCAAGTGGAGAGTATTCCCTCACACTCCTGACTTGTGCCTTATATATGGTGGACAGGCTTTGGGGAGTCGGGGGGTGAGTTACTCTCCACCGGTTTCCCAGGCTCTGACCTGCTCTTGTAGTCACAGTATTTATATGGCAAGTCCAGTTCAGTTTCTGGTCAATTGTAATCACTGCCCTCAGCCCTCACTACCTGCTGCCCATGCCCCACCCAATATAGTGGTAGTGTAGATTCAGCGGTGGTAATGCCATTGAACATGAAGGAGAGAATGTTAGATTGTGTCCATTTGGTGGGGCTTGTGAATGTTACCTGCTACTTATCAACCTAAGCAGGAATGGTGGCCAGGTCTTACTGCACACAGGCACAGACTACTTCAGTTTCTGAGGTGTTGTGGATGGTACTGAACATTATGCAATCACCAGACAACATCCCTGCTTCAGAGAGAAGGCATTAATGAAGCAGCTGAAGACTGTTGGGCCTGGAACCATGCCTTGCTTTGTCCTGAGGAATGCCTGTTGCAATGACCTGGGGGTGGGATAAATGGCTTCAAAACAAAGATCTTCCTATGTGCGAGGTATGACTCCAGCCAGTGGAAAGTTTTGTCTTGACGGTTTTCCAAAGGCTCCTTGATGCTGCCCTAAGTCAAATACTGCCTTGCTGTCAAAGGCAGTCACTCTCACCTCACTATTGGAATTCAATTCCTTTGTCCAGGCTTAGACGAAGGCAGTACTGAGTTCTGAAGTGGACTGGTCCTGACTGCACCCAAGCTGAGCATCAGTGAGCAGATTATTGCAGGGTAAGTCCCGTTTGGGTGTGCTGTTGATGACCCCTTTCATCACTTTGCTGATGATTGACAGTAGACTGATGGGGCGGTAGGTAATTGGCTGGGTTGGATGTTTCCTGCTTGCTCTGGACAGGACATTGCCTGGGAAATTTTCCACTTTACATGTCGGTAATTCCCCTTTTTCTCAGGGATCGCCAAATAGTGCAGGACACCTCAATGTTTCTCTCAATCCTTAGTGTCTCCAAATGCTGCCCAGTTGGGATCATCTAACTGGAATCTAGGTCCTTCTTGGGGTGGATTCCATGGTGAGCAGAGCAGCGAGAAACCGAATGATTGTGGAGGGTGGATCTCCACTGTCTTGCCTTTCTTTAGAACAGAACAGTACAGCACAGAACAGGCCCTTTGGCCCTCAATGTTGTGCCGAGCCATGATCACCCTACTCAAACCCACGTATCCACCCTATACCCGTAACCCAACAACCCCCCCCTTAACCTTACTTTTTTTATTAGGACACTACGGGCAATTTAGCATGGCCAATCCACCTAACCCGCACATCTTTGGACTGTGGGAGGAAACCGGAGCACCCGGAGGAAACCCACGCACACAGGGGGAGGACGTGCAGACTCCACACAGACAGTGACCCAGCCGGGAATCGAAACTGGGACCCTGGAGCTGTGAAGCATTTATGCTAACCACCATGCTACCCTGCTGCCCTATTCTCTTTGTTTAATGTTGAAAATCAACTTGAGAGGATGTGGTAGAGGAGAGTGAAGTTACGGTTCAGGGCATATAACCAGCCACCAGCATTGACGTTTAGATTTCCCCTGTCGAAATTCTTACTTGCTCCCTTTGGAACTCTTCAGCTTTTCTTACTGGCTGGTGTTGTAAAACATGGAGCTACTGGCTTATACCAAGTCCAAAAACTAGGTGAGATAGGACATTACAGACTCTGTTCTCATACTGTAACTCCAGCCAGAGACTGGTGGTTCCAGGGACACCTCCCAGAGGACTATAACATTACGTGCGCAGGCAGTAAAAGAAACAAAAGATCTTGGGCTGGATTCTCCGGTTTCCAGAGTATCTGTGGCGTTTTATGTGGGAAAAATCGGTGGCGCCCCAGCACTGATCCTCCAACCGGTGAGGGGTTAGCAGCTGCACAACATAACAGACCCGGCCTTCACGATATAAATGGCCAGAGAAATCAGCAACGACCTGCAGCGGCCGCGCTGTACAACATGGGGCTAGACATGCGCGGACCCAGCCTGCCAGATAGTGCCCCATTGGACACTTCCTCACCACTCCTGGGCCACCCCCCACCAGTCTCCCCATCCCTCGCAGAAGCCTCCCCGGCTAGCGGAAGGGTTCTCCCTACCAACTGTAGCAGCGCTGGAACAGTCCTCATCCGACACGCCGGGTTCCTGCCACTGAAAACATGTGTCAACTGCGTGGTCGGGAACTTGGCCCATCGAGGGCGGAGCATCTGGGGAGGGCCTTCAGGTGACGTCCTGAGGCTGTCCCAACAGTGTGCGGCGCACTCCCCAATGATGCCGTTTTGGAGGGGGCGGAGCATACGAAAACAGGCACCGCCCCCGATTCCATCGTAAAAAGGATTCTCTGCCCGATCGCCGATCACGAAATCGCCATCGGGGAACGGAGAATCCAGCCCGATGCATTTCTCTAGAGCCTTTCAGGACCCCAGGGTCCCCCAAGGGCTTTACAGCCAATTAAATACTTTTGAGCTGTGGTTGCTGCTGCAAAGTAGGGAATGCTGCAATATTCGCACAACACAATCCCACACACAGCAATATAGAACAAAGAACAATTACAGCACAGGAACAGGCCCTTCGGCCCTCCAAGGCTGCGCCGATCCAGATCCTCTATCTAAAACTGTCGCCTATTTTGTAAGGATCTGTATCCCTCTGCTCCCTGCCCATTCATGTACCTGTCTAGATACATCTTAAATGCTGCTATCGTGCCCGCCTCTAGCACCTCCACCGGCAATGCGTTCCAGGCACCCAACCCCCTCTGCACAAAGAACTTTCCATGCATATCTCCCTTAAACTTTTCCCCTCTCACTTTGAACTCGTGACCCCTAGTAATTGAGTCCCCCACTCTGGGAAAAAGCTTCTTGCTATCCACCCTGTCTATACCTCTCATGATTTTGTAGACCTCAATGAGGTCCCCCCTCAACCTCCGTCTTTCTAATGAAAATAATCCTAATCTACTCAACCTCTCTTCATAGCTAGCACCCTCCATACCAGGCAACATCCTGGTGAACATCCTCTGCACCCTCTCTAAAGCATCCACATCCTTCTGGTAATGTGGCGACCAGAACTGTCCGCAGTATTACAAATGTGACCGAACCAAAGTCTTATACAACTGTAACATGACCTGCCAACTCTTGTACTCAATACCCTTCCGATGAAGGAAAGCATTCTGTATGCCTTCTTGACCACTCTATCGACCTGCGCAGCTACCTTCAGGGTACAATGGACCTGAACTCCCAGATCTCTCTGTACATCAATTTTCCCCAGGGCTTTTCCATTTACCGTATAGTTTGCGCTTGAATTGGATCTTCCAAAATGCATCACCTCGCATTTGCCCGGATTGAACTCCATCTGCCATTTCTCCGCCCAACTCTCCAATCTATCTATATTCTGCTGTATTCTCTGACAGTCCCCTTCACTATCTGCTACTCCACCAATCTTAGTGTCATCTGCAAACTTGCTAATCATACCACCTATACCTTCCTCCAGATCATTTATATATATCACAAACAACAGTGGTCCCAGCACGGATCCCTGTGGGACACCACTGGTCACAGTTCTCCATTTTGAGAAACTCCCTTCCAATACTACTCTGTCTCCTGTTGCCCAGCCAGTTCTTTATCCATCTAGCTAATGCACTCTGGACCCCATGAGACTTCACTTTCTCCATCAGCCTACCATGGGGAACCTTATCAAATGCCTTACTGAAGTCCATGTATATGACATCTGCAGCCCTTCCCTCATCAATCAACTTTGTCACTTCCTCAAGGAATTCTATTAAGTTGGTAAGACATGACCTTCCCTGCACAAAACCATGTTGCCTATCACTGATAAGCCCATTTTCTTCCAAATGGTAATCTCTTTACTGACATTGGTTGAAAGATAAAGATTGGCCAGGGCACTGGGGAGAACTTTCCTGCCCTTTTTCATGGGACAGCCAGAGGGACAAAAGCATCAGAATATGTCGCTGGTTGAGGGACAGGAAACAAAGAGTATTGGGGACTTTGGTGTGCAGGGCACAGTTTCAAAATTTGCAGGTAACACAACATTTAGCAGCATTGTGAACAGTGAGGAGGATAGCATTAAATGTCAAAAGGACAGAGACAGGTTGGGGAACTGGCAGATAGGTGGCAGATGAAATTCAAAGCAGAGACGTGTGAAGTGATTACTTTTGGTAGCAAGCACTGGGAGAGACAAAATCAAATGAAGGGTTCAATTCTAAAGGAGCTGCAAAGTCAGTAGGACCTTGGAATATATGTGTGCAAATTATCGAAGGGGCAGATCAGGTTGAGCGAGGGATAAAAAAATAGCGCACAGGGATCCTGGGCTTTATAAGTAGGGGCACAAAGAGTGCAAAAACAAGGAAATTCTGTTAAACCTGTTTCAAATACTGGTTTGGCCTCAACTGGGGTATTGCTTCCTGTTCTGGACACCACACTTTAGGAAGGATGTGAAGGTATTAGAGTGGATGGAGACAAGATTCATGGGAATGATTCCAGGTTAGAGGGACCACAATTATTTAGATAAATTGGAAAAGTTAGGTCTGTACTGCTTCGAGGAGCGAAGGTTGGGAGGAGATTTGATAGAAGCATTCAAAACCATGAAGCGTCTGGACAGAAACTGCTTCCATTGGTGGAAGGATCTAGAACCAAAGGATTCTGTTTAAATTGATGAGCAAGAGGAACAATAGCAACATGAGGAGAAAACATTTTCACACAGCGAATGGTTAGGATGTGGAGTGAGCTTGAGAGTGTGGAAGGCAGATTTAATTTTGGCTTACATTTTTTTTAAATTTACGAGTACCTAATTCGTTTTCTCCAATGAACAGCCAATTTAGCGTGACCAATTCACCTACCCTGCACATCTTTTTGGCTTGTGGGGGTGAGACCCATGCAGACACGCAAAGATTGTGCAAACTCAGGGCAGTACGGTGGCCTAGTGGTTAGCACAACCGCCTCACGGCGCTGAGGTCCCAGGTTCGATCCCGGCTCTGGGTCACTGTCCGTGTGGAGTTTGCACGTTCTCCCCGTGTCTGCGTGGGTTTCGCCCCCACAGCCCAAAAATGTGCAGAGTAGGTGGATTGGCCACGCTAAATTGCCCCTTAATTGGAAAAAATAATTGGCTAATCTAAATTTATATTTAAAAAAAAAAAAAAAGATTGTGCAAACTCAGATAGTGACCCGGGGCCGGGTTCGAACCCAGGTCCTCGGCGCTGTGAGGCAGCAGTGCTAACCACTGCACCACCGTGCCGCCCTTAATTATGGCTTTCAAATGAAAATTGGATTATTACCTGAGAAGGGAAGATTGGCAGAGTTACAGGGAAAAGGCAGCAGATTAGGGCAAGGCAGCTCTTGTGGAGAGCTGGCACGGACTCATGGCTCGAATGATTCTATCCTTTTGTGTTCATGTCAGATAAGATAGGACCTCAGTTTATCGTCACATCCAAGAGATGAGACTGTTAACAGTTTAGCATTCCCTGAGTACTCCACTGAGATGTCAGCCTGGATATGTGCTTAGATCCAAATGCAGCAATATCCAGGCTTGGGCTGACAAGTGGCAAGTAACATTTGTGCCACATAGGTGGCAGGCAATGACTATTTCCAACAAGAGAGAATCTAACCATTGCCCCTTGACATTCAGTGGCACAACCATCACTGAATCCCCCACTACCAACATCAAGGGAGTTACCATTGACCAGAAACTGAACTGGACTAGCCACATGAATACTATGGCTACCAGAGCAGGTCAGAGGCCAAGAGTCCTGCAGTGAGTAACTCACCTCCTGATAAAGCCTGTCCACAAACTACAAGGCACATGTCAGGATTGTAATTGAATACGCTCCACTTGCCTGGATGATTGCAGCTCCAACAACACACAAGAAACTCAACAACATCCAGGACAAAGCAGCCCACTTGATTGGCACCCCATCCACCACTTTCAACATTTACTCCCACCACCACTGACAAAAGCGACAGCCATGTATACCATCTAAAAGAAACAATGCAGCAACACACAAAGGCTCCTTGTACAGCACCTTCCAAACACACAACTACTACCATCTCGAAGGATAAGGGTAGCTGAAACATGGGAACACCACCAGCTGGAGGTTCCCTTCCAAGCCACTCACCACCCTGATTGGAAATATATCGCCGTTCCTTAACTATCGCTGGGTCAAAATCCTGGAATTCTCTCCCTAACACAATGGGAGTGCACCACAGCGTTTTAAGAAAGCAGCTCACCACCCCCTTCTCAAGCGCAATTGGGGATTGACAATAAATGCTGGCCGCGCCAGCGACACCCACATGAACGAATAAATGAAAATAAGTTGAATATTGCTGAAAAGAAAGACATGTTGCTGAAACTTTTCATCTTGCTCTCATCGGGACAAATGGAAGAATACCAAATTTCAAATGATCACAACAATTGATACTATAGGTATCGGAGAAAGGGGTGCTGATTCTTTACCAAGTCGGCCCTGATTGGCCAAGGCATCACCCGTGGCTTTCTCCCAGGCAGCCAATCAGAATGAACAATGGCATTATGAAGCATATTGCATATTGGAAGTGAAAAAATGATTTTCTAACAATCAACATCAGCAGTAATGCTCATTTCAGAGTCATAACAAGGCTCAAACATCTCTGCAAGGATTGGGACTACGGTGAATATTCTCAAGAACACGAAAGCTGGTGCACAATAATTTACAGACAGGTGCTGGCATTGCTAATTTATATTCATTAAGATGATGCCTTGTACTCAGTGCTGGCACAGCAGTAGTTTGGAGCTGTGAACTTCGCTCCACAGGAATCCCAGTTGACCGATTTTCAATTTAAAGTGAAGCTGGTTCTCTTTTTTTTTAAAGAGAAATCACTTATCATGGCCCTCAGAGATTAGTAGATAAATCAGCACACAGAGGTGTTAAAATACTTCCTTTCCCCAGATATCAAACACTTATACACTCCAATAATCTAGTTCAGTCGAGATGAGCAGAGTGCACATACCACCCAAACGTAGAAGTAACTGGTTAGCTGCCAGCACAGAGGCTTCTCTGTGTACATAAGTCGGCCCCCAGATGTGGCAATGGACTGAGAGTCTGCCACTCATTAGTAGAAATGCCCCCAGACCAGATATTTTCTGTATTCTCCATGTGTGGACCTCCTGTGAACTGGACGGGTGAGAATCTCATGTGAAACGCATTAATATAGAATGTCTCATCAGCGTTATTGCTGAACGGAATGTAATTAAGACTACCATTGAAGACGGAGGGTCGCTTTTATAATAATCTTTGTTGTCACATGTAGGCTTACGTTAACACTGCAATGATGTTACTGTGAAAAGTAACCTAGTCGCCACATTCCAGCACCTGCTCGGGTACACAAAGGGAGAATTCAGAATGTCCAAATTACCCAACAGCACGTCTTTCGGGACTTGTGGGAGGAAACCGGAGCACCCGGAGGAAACCCACGCAGACACGGGGAGAACATGCAGACTCCGCGCAGACAGTGACCCAAGCCGGGAATCGAACCTGGGACCCTGGCGCTGTGAAGCCACAGTGCTAACCACTGTGCTGCTGTGCCACCACCCATCTAGTCGAAACTGCTTCTTCTTATGCCTTTGTCAAGCAGGCTGAGTTCTCTAAAGGAAAAGGATTTGATCAAAATCCCTCCCCCGCAGACAGATAGTCATTACATGATTGTATCTTACAGATAGGTGGAGATCAAACTGCTGATCTCCAGGATTTGGATGGAATTTGATTATTTGAACATTGACTGGCAGACCAATTTCCAGGTTCCCCTCAGTGCCAAGCTTGCATACATTGCTACATCATAAGGTGTCAAACAATCTTGGTTTGATCAAGCAAAACAGGAAATGATTCCAAGGTTAAACAACATTAGCTATGAGAGTAGATTGGAGAGGTTGGGCCTGTTTTCATTGGAGAAAAGAAGGCCGAGAGAATACTTGATAAAGGTATTCAAAATCTTGAGGGGGTATGGAAAAGGTAAATAGTGAGAAACTGCTGCCTCTCAAGGGAGCATCAAGAACTAGAGGGAATAGATTCCAAATAATTGGGAAAAGGAGTAAAAAATGAGGTGAGGAAAAGTTTCTTCACCCCGAAGATGGTTGGAGTCTGGAAAGAACTTCCTAAGAGGGTGGCGGAAGCAGGTTCGATCGAGGTATTCAAAAGGGAATTGGATTGCTGTCTGAAAATAAAGCATGTGCAAGGTAACTGGTACAAGGCGGGGGTTGGCAACGAGGGAGAATGCTCTTTCAGCGAGCTGACTCAATGGGCCAAATGGCCTCCCTCTGCGTTGTATGAGGTCAGGCAACATCAGAAGGGAGAGAAACAGGGTAAACGTCACAATTCAGAGACCCTTCATAAGTACTTGGATGTTTAGAGGTATAATCATTTTGAAACAAGGTGGGAAAAGGTGGTAGTGGAGGGGAAGGAAGAAAAGAACAAATTGGAAGATGCGATCCCGAGTGAAAGACAGGAGAGCTTACATGACAAATGGGATGATAGTGAAAGGCAAGAAGAGTCAGTCATGGAATAAGTAAAGACACAAAAGATGTGTTTTGGGGAGGTATAAATGGAAAGAGCATAACCACCACTAACAGCTGCTGTCCAAAAAAAAGAAAGGGAATTTCTTCAACTCAGCACTGGTTTTAGAAGGCGTGAAGAGCCAATAAAGGGGCAATTTAGCGTGGCCAATCCACCTACCCTGCGCCTTGGGTTGTGGGAGTGAAACCCACGCAGACACGGGGAGAATGCACAAACTCCACATGGACAGTGACCCAGAACCGGGATCAAACCTGGGTCCTCAGGACCTTAGGCAGCAATGCTAACCACTGTGCCACCGTGCTGCCCTTATTCAAATTTCTTGAGCCTATCAGCAGGCAATACAGAACAAGATTGGGCTCTGATTGGTGGGCTCCCCTTTATCGCAGAGAAACAGTTTGCCAGACGTTGAGAGGTGGTGGAGACTTCGAGCAGTTCATACACAAATCTCCCAAATTGGTGTGAAGTTTCTGAACTTTCACTGAGTAAAGGTGCAAAGCAACAGCCAGGCCTCTGCTATTCAGTCTGGCGGGCAGCCTGAGGCAATCAGAGTGTGAGCCCGCAAATCCTTCAGCAAGGTGATGAGGAGGCTCTGACCAAGGGTCTTCAAGGAGAGAAGCGGGTGATTCTTGATCTCCAGACCAAGGCTGAGAAGGGCATGTGGGCAATGGACCAAACAGAATAGGAGCACTAGGCTAGCAGCCAGACAGCAAGCCAGGTGCACATGCGGTTGTTGAGGCTTAAGACCTGCCCACTTGAGCAAGAGCCAAGAGGTGAGCAGGGCACCAGTCGGGATGTATGAAGAAGGCCATTTGGGGTGGGGCTTCATGTAATTGGGGGCAGGGCTTGATGTAATTGGGGCGGGGCTCTATGTCATTGTGGGTGGGGTGTGACATCATTTGGGTGAGCTGTCACGTCACCAGGGGCCGGGATGTGACATGGGAAAGAGAGAGAGTGCGGGGCCCCCAAAAGTGTAAGCCCGCCTCTGGTCAGGAGTGGTTACTCCTGCTCTGAGCACAATGTGAGGATGGATTGAAGATGCAATTAAGTTATTTCTTATAAGTGAGGAGTGAAGGGAAGATTTTCCATGATCACGCATCCCATTTGGCAGCTTTGTCAATAATGTGTTGGATGGTATCGTAAAGGTCAACAGCTTCTGTTCTGATCACTCCAGGAACATACCCCATTGAATGGCAGAGCAGACCTGATGGGCCAAATGGCCTACTTTTTCACCTACGCCTAATGGTCTTATTCCTTTCATAGCTGATAACTGATTTGTTGCTGCAGTAGCCATTTTGGTTTGATGGGCAGAGTCATTGTCAACTCTCTAGATATGACATATAAAATGCATGGGAAATGTGTACAAAATATCAAATTATCCTGGAGGTGGTTGGGAAGGTTTTCTTCACTGGATCTTCTGTGATCACCATCACCCATTCAATTGATCAAAAAGCATAACTTAGTTTCCTGCCTATAATACAACTGTTGGAATGCTGGGTAAAGTGTAGCTTACGTCGTGACATTCTCATGTCCCATTGCTCCCTCTCAGCACAAATACTACTTTTCATATGCCATTTCCTTGGGGGTGGGCAGGAATTTGCCAGCTTTCGTGCATTTTTTTGGATGGCAGGTGTGTTAAGGAATGCTGATGCCCAGTTATGCCCCATACCCGCACGCGCTCGCGCGCACACACACACACACACACACACGCAACATGCAAACACACATGTACACACACATCATACAAACACATATACACACAACATACACAGCCAATATACACATACATACACACACACTCAAGCACACAACATACACACACAACATATACACCCAACATACACACACACACAGACAATATATGTACACACACACACACAGACACACGCACACTCCCGCATACACACACACAAACTCAAACACACAACATATACACACACATATGGCATACACAACAAACATACACACCTACACGCACAACACACAACATACATGCATACACATATGCATACACAACATACAAACACATACACCGATATAGACACAAACTGGGTCTGCAAGGGTTTGAAATTCATTAAGAATATTATGTGCTGCTGCCCCAGAGACAGAAGGCTGATTGCTCTGTTCAAAGTCTTTTATTGTCCAGAGCTGAGCAGCACTATTCTGCTAAATGTGTTTTGGCCCATCGCATTGAGTGCCTTTTTCTAATATATTTGTAGATTTATCAGAGTTTCAGTTGAGAGGGAAGCCAAGGAGTGCTGTTTTGCCTGATACTGCATACAGTGGGTGTGTGAGACATGGATACGCAGCAGGGACTGGCCTGTAGCTGCTACTTATTTACCCAGTGTGGCTGAGTGTGTGTCAGATTGTTAAACGGTCTGGTTAATACTTTGTTCTGTTTTGAGGGAGGATATATGGCGTGCAGTGCAGATTAACCAGAATGATACCAGTCCTAATTTAGAGGGGAGGTTGTGTAGACTGGGATTTTCAGCCCTGCCGTGGTGGGGTGGGGGGGGGGGGGGGGGCAGTGCGGGGGATGCAGCAAGCCAGCCAAAAGTCGGCAGGACTGAACGATCCCAGCAGCGGGCGAGACTGGAAAATCCCACCCTCGGTTTGTATTCCTTTGAGTATGAAAGAGTAAGGAGTGATCTAATAGAGATAATTGAAGGATTTGATGGGGTAGATGAAAAGAAACTATTTCCACTGATCAGGGAGTCCAGGACAAGGGGCCTACATGGGTGGCATGGTAGCACAGTGGTTAGCACTGTTGCTTCACAGCTCCATGGTCCCAGGTTTGATTCCCTCCTTGGGTCACTGTCTGTGTGGAGTCTGCACCTTCTCCCTGTGTCTGCGTGGGTTTCCTCCGGATACTCCAGTTTCCTCCCACAAGTCCTGAAAGATGTGCTGTTAGGTGATTTGGACATTCTGAATTATCCCTCCATGTACCCGAACAGGCGCCAGAGTGTGGCGACCAGGGGCTTTTCACAGTAACTTCATTGCAGTGTTAATGTAAGCCTACTTGTGACAATAAAAATTATTAACGGTCTTAATCATGATGGCAGTTAAGTCCATTACCTTCATGCAGTTCTTGGAGGTGAGGATAGAGATTGCAAGGATGATCCCCGGTATGGAGGGATTGCCTTATGACCAAAGGTTAAACAGGTTGCAATGCTACTCATTGTAATGTTTATAGAATAAAATGTGATCTCATTGAAACATACAGGATTCTTAAGGGTCTTGACAGGGTAAATGCTGACAGGATGTTTCCCCTCATGGGAGTGCCGAGGGCCAGAGGGCACGGTCTCAAAATAAAGAGGTGCCCATTTAAGACTGAGATGAGAAGAGATTTCTTCTCTTAGAGGGTTGAGAGTCTTTGGAAATCCTTGCAACAGAGAGCTGTTTGAGGTTGAGATAAATTCTTGATCTGTAAGGGAATCAAGGATTATTGGGAAAGGGCAGGAAAGGGGACATGAGACGGATCAGCTATAGTTCTGTTGAATGGCAGGGCAGATGCAAGGGGCCGAATGGCCTGCTCCTGTTCCAATTTCTTATGGTCTTATGCATGTATGGAAGATTAATGGAGAGAAGGATGCTGGACTGATCCCAGGGTGCTGAGTAGTTTTAGCAGAGGAAAATTATGCCCTTGAGTACATGACGTGGTCCAGTCAGCTCTAGTGAAGGTGATCCACCTGTGAGTCTTTCCAAGGGTAAGCACTCGAGGAGGTGGGCTTGGAAGGGGGTTAGAGAATGTGGGGGTGATGTAATGGTCAGAAGTGGGCTTGTCAGGAACTAGGGCCATTGGAGTACAGGGACCACAGGTGATGGCACAGCACTGTGGTACAGTGATTGTTAACACTGCTGCCTCACAGTGCCAGGGACCCAGGTTCAATTCCAGCCTTGATTATCTGTCTGTTTAGAGTTTGTACTTTCTCCACGTGCCTGTGTGGATTTCCTCCGGGTGCTTCGATTTCTTCCCACCGTCCAAAGATATGCAGGCCATGTTACATTACCCCCAAGATATGCAGGTTAGGTGGGGTTACGGAGATAAGGCAAGGGAGTGGGCTAGGTAGGAAGCTCTTTCAGAGGATTGGCGCAGACTCGATGGGCCAAATGGCCTCCTTCTCCACTTTAGGGATTCTATGGCAAGTCCCTATGGTTGTCTAGTTGTCACCTCTGTCGAACATTCCGGAAGATGTATCTTTAATCTAGGTGCTTCACAGGAACACGACCAAACAAAATTTGGCAATGAGCCACATAAGGCGACCAAGAACCTCGTGATCAAGAACCTCGATGAAAAGGTGGGTTTGACAGGGCAACTTAAAGAGAGAGAGAGGTAGAGAAGCAGAGAGGTTTAGAGAGCTTGTTAGGGCCTCGGCAGCTGAAGACACAGGCATCAATATTGGGTTAAGGAAACTCAGGTATAGAGAAGAGGCCAGAGGAGTGCAGAGATTTCGGAAAGGTGCAGGGCTGGAGGAGATTTCCGAGATGGAGAAGGGTGGGTTGGGCAGGGATTTGAACACAAGGATGAGAATTTCAAAATTGCAATGATGCCAGACCTGGAGCTATTTCCAATCAATGAGAAATTACTAAAATAGGAGCAGGAGGAGGCCGCCCGCCTCTTCAACATGGGGGTTCTGTGCGAGCGGGATTTTGTACGAGTCAGAATAAGAGCAGTGGAGCTTTGGATGAGCTCAGGTTTGCAGAGTATGAGGGCTTCAGAAGAAGATGAAAAGTACAAATATATAATGATAAACAGCCCTTTATGCTATGGGCGTAACCTCCCTATCCTTTTACAAAGAAGGGGATGATGTGGGTTATTAACCCTTTGTGTTTGAGCAGGCCTCTTGCTGACTGTTTCAGTGACTATTTATCATTAGTAAAGGCGGTGTCACAAAGTCTCCATCATTGCTATGGTTCCCTGCCCTCAGCAGGCCTATAATAACAGGCTTCACCTTTTGCTAATGGATATAATGGTTGCCATTCAGCAGGCTGATAAAGAGCCTATGGCAATCTGCTATGTAAATGCTTTGCTAATGAAGGTTGATGGCACAAAGGAGAACCTTCACTCAATTTATTTTTCCATGTGATGGCAGGACAAGGTCACCTCCACTTGTCAGCCTGTCTCTCTCTCTCTCTCTCATGACGGAGATCAGGAGGCACTGACCACTCCTCGCTGGCTGAACTCTGCAGAGCAGTTACTGAGCGGCATTTCCAGTCACTAAGGGGGAGGGAGGGAGCTCAGAGAAATGGCAACGATGGTCGAAGACAATTTAAATCTTTCTTTCGCTTTGCAATTGCTCCCTACTTTCACACACGCTGCTGACTTAACAGGGTGGCGTTGAAGAGTACAAAAAGGGGTTTTTAAGGTCATTTTTAAAGTGCACTCAATTCCCCATTTCAAATGTTATTATCTTGCCTGGAAGGTTAATAAAAAAAAAAATTCTAACACATTGGCTGTGTCATTTACAGGAGGGGGTGAGCTGAGGTGGGGAGCGATGGAATGGGGTGACATGAGGCTGGGGGTGGGGTGCAGTGGTGTGCGGGTGGGGTGGAGGGTGAGGCTGCAAACAACAGAGAAACCTGGCAAGGTGAGAGGTATGGAGAAATCGCCACACCGAACAACAGGGCCTCAGTTACAGTCTCTGGCCCCATTTCCCA
This sequence comes from Scyliorhinus canicula, assembly GCF_902713615.1. Classification (NCBI taxonomy): domain Eukaryota; kingdom Metazoa; phylum Chordata; class Chondrichthyes; order Carcharhiniformes; family Scyliorhinidae; genus Scyliorhinus; species Scyliorhinus canicula. Next base: position 81,992,263 of record NC_052156.1, read on the forward strand.
CCGGTCAAGTGACCCTCTTATGGACTGACCTCATTAACACTACACCCTGTATGCTTCATCCGATGCCGGCACTTATGTAGTTACATTGTATACCTTGTGTTGCCCTATTATGTATTTTCTTTTGTTCTCTTTTCTTCCCATGTACTTAATGATCTGATGAGCTGCTCGCAGAAAAATACTTATCATTGTACCTCAGTACACGTGACAATAAACAAATCCAGTCCAATCCAATTGGACAGTCTACTTGACCGGGGGAAGGTGGGAGAGGGGAGAAGGGACCTGTGACTGGTGCCCACAGCCAGGGATTCCTGAAGTAAATTGGGAGGCTAGAGAGGCTCAGGATCAGGATGGGGCGAAGTCTCGAGTGGTGATAGTGGATGGTGAGGTGCTGGGGGGGGGGGGGGGGGGGGGGGGGGGGGGGGGGGGGGGGGGGGGTCCGCAAATGGAAAGGAGGAAGGGGGAAGCTGATTGTTTTCTTGAAGGGTTGGAGAGGCTGGGTTCTCCTGGCCCATACTGAGTGCTGGAAAAGACTCTCAGAGCCAGATCCCATTTTCACTGGTAGGTCCCACACCCGGAGGAACCTTTGCAGCATTGGCAGTGAATTTAAAATCAGGTTCCCAGTTACATTGTTGGAGTCCAATTTGAATATGTAAATTAGCCATTCCGGCTTCCCCACATCGGGACATTCCGACTACCTGATATTCAGCACTATGAGAAAAGATAACAGGGGCGGCATTCTCCATTTCTGAGTCTAAGTGTTGATGCCAACACAGTATCTGTGGACTTTTATGACAGAAAACCGGCGCTGCACCTGGACCGATTCCGATACCATGGAGGGGCTAGCACCAGTGCCGCGTGGAACACACTCGATTCCAATGAAAACAGTGTGGGATTCGCCAGCTCTGTGATTGACACTCAGGAGGCTGACAAGCTGCAGCTGCACATACACATTACAATCTCCACGCACACTTATCCCAGCCAAAAAGATAGCACTGGTTGTGCTGGAGTGCACCCATACAGCTGATGGGCCGGCTGGGGCCAGAGGGCAGCTATACGGCCCGAAGCACTAGGTTGAAAGTGGGCTGTTAGCGGTGTGCGCAGCTGTATGGCTGCCTTGCCGGCTGCGGCAATGGTGTTCCATTCCCATCCACCCCTCCCTCACAGCCCACGTCCTGGCCATCCACACTACTCCCCCGGCCCTGGCAGAAGCCCCCTAGCCAGCGGCACAACTGTCAGCAAGCTATGGCTATGCTGGACACCTTCCGTACCCTCTCTCACTCCCTCAGCAGCCGCCATGCCGCTTTCATGATTTTTCTTTTTATAAACATTTTGTTGAGGTATTTTTGGTATTGTAACAACAACTAAATAAACAATGTACATGAAACTATAAACATAGTGCAAAAGCCGTCTCGCTTCCTTACAGGTCCCACCTTTATTAACCGGTTCCATGATTTTTAAAAGCACCCGTGAACCACACTGTTGGGAACTCGGCCCTTTTGGAGGCAGAGAATCGCAGAGGCCCTGGAGTATATTGGGTCAGGCCCGCTAATGATATGCAAATGGTGTCTACTGTACGTGCGTTCTGGAACGCGTTGACGCCGCTGTAGAGGTGCTGGAGCATTGCGATTTGGTGCCAAATCAGCCCCTGCCATCATTTCGGCATTGTAACCGATTCTCCGCCCAATTGCCTTTGCCGATTTCGGCGTCGGCTAACGGAGAATCCTGCCCCAGGTGTCTGTGGGACATGATGGAGACACACACTCTCAACATTCAATTTCTTTGATCCTTCCGATCCATGGCGCACACTCGTCAATTCACAATGGCGTTAATACTGCGGTTATTAAATGGAGAAGCCCTTCCTAACATGAGTTTTGTAAATTTAAATTAATGGCTTCTGGCCCTGCTAACCTGATTTGCATTTAAAACAGTATTCCTCTGTCGCCTACGCAGAAGTAGGACTGTGACGATGAGGGATTGATTTCATTCAGAGCGCGGTAAATCTTTGGAATTTTTTAACTCAGAGGGCCGAACAGGCTAATCCTGTTCCTATTTGCCTCCACTTACCTGATGTGGTCACCATTTACCCTGTCTGCATTTCTCCAATCTTTCTTTGTAGCTCATTGTATTTCCAGCCGGAATTATTTCTGCTATTCTCTTCTCCCTGCTTCCCAGTGCACTTGCATCTTTTTAGTGTTATGGGGAGGGAACCTGAACAGATCACAGTGCCGACCGTACCAGGATGAGTGGGAGCTACCCACTGTCTGGTACCTCTTGGTTTTTTTGTGTGAGAACCTTTGCAGTGAGTGTCGGATATATATTCATCAAGGAGGAGGAATAGGCATCACAGCACAAGTCAATTCTCCTAATTCCCCACCCCCAAATCCACCCATCCCCTCCTTCTTTAAGACACTCCTTAAAATCGACGGGTATGGTATTCCGGCCACTCACGCTGGTGTGATCTTCTGGCCCTGCCAATGGCGACCACCCACCACGAGTTCCCCGGCAATCGAGGGTGCGGACATGGGAAAACCCATTGACAGCTATTGGAAGATCCTGCTGCCAGCCAATGGAGAGTCGCCTCCACATATCATGCCACAGGGTGGGGAGGAGGTCGGTGGGGGGGGGGGGGGGGAGAGGTGGGGCAGAAAATCCCACTCTGCCTCTGTGACCAAGCTTTTGGTCACCTGTCTTAATATCTCTGATGTGTTGGGTATTCTGGATCCGTAGAGACTGCGTTTACCTCAGCAGTAACACATACAGGCTACCAACACTTGAAATAGTACAACACTATTTTATTAAGCTAGAAACTGTTGAACATACTTTCACCGTGGGTCGACACTATGTCAGATTAAACTAAAGACCTCTGCCTATCCTAACCAGTCTGTGCACTCAGCACATGGTGAAGATCTGTGCTGTAAATTGTGAGCTCTGTCCTTCTGAGAGGCTGCATCCCGAATGAGCGGGAAAACTGATGCCCTCTGTCTTTATAGTGAGTGTGCGCTCACTGGTGATTGGCTGCGGTGTTGTGTGTGTTGATTGGTCTTGCTGTGTGTCAATCAGTGTGTGTGTGTCTGCACCATGATATACTGGTGTATATTATGACAATCTCCTTATTTGGCTCAATGACAACCCTTGTCTATGCCGCTCCTGTTAAGCACCTTGGGACATTTTTGTATGTTGAAGGTACCATATAAATGCAAGTTGTTGTTGTCAACCTTGTTCTTACCCAATAGAAATTTCCTCCAAGTTAACCCTATCGAAACTAAGATAATCAACTGCTGTACTGCTGAGACATGCTAACTGGATTGATTGATTGATTGATTTATTGTCACATGTACCGAAGTGCAGTGAAAAGTATTTTTCTGCGGCCAAGAAATGTATACAGTACGTACACTGTAAACAAAAAGAATAATCGACAGAGTACATCGACAAATAGTGATTGATTATAGTGCAGAGCAAGGGACAAACAAAGCAAATAATTCAACACAGGGAGGGGGAATTGAAATTTTAGCACCTGCTAGCCCATGTACCTCATTACCACTGTATATACAACATGCGGTAGCACAGTGGTTAGCACTGTGGCTTCACAGCGAATGGGACCCTGGTTCAATTCCTGGCTTTGATCACTGTCTGGGCGGAGTCTGCACGTTACCCCTGTGTCTATGTGGGTTTCCTACATGTGCTCCGATTTCCTCCCACAAGTCCCGAAAGACGTGGGGCGGGATTCTCTCAGCCTGGGGCCGGGCCGGAGAAACCCCACAACCGACGCGAATCGCGTCACACCGCCCCGATGCCAGCACGCGATTCTCTGCAGAGCGGAGAATTGCCGCCATTGGCACCAGCATGGTTGGCGCGGTCGTAGGGCTGCTCTACGCAGCCAGCCCGCCAATTCTCAGCCCGGGATGGGCCGAGCGGCCGTCATAAAAACACCGAGTCCCGCCAATGCCATCCACACCTGCTCTCAGCCGGCAGGAACTCGGCATGGCAGGGTCAGGGGGCGGCCTGTGTGTGTGTGGGGGGGGAGGGGAGGAAGACACCGGGTGGGGCCTCCAATGTGGCCTGGCCCGCGATCGGGGCCCTCCAATTAGCGGGCCGGCCTCTCTGGCTGGCCGCCACCTTTCTTCTGCGCTGGCCCCTGAGGTCCTGCGCTATGTTGCGTCGGGGCCGGCACTGCACATGTGCGCATTGGCGCTGGTGCCATTGTGCATGCCTGGATCCCGTGGCACACAGTTCGCGCTGGGATCAGCAGCTGGAGCAGCCTGAACCACTCCAGTGTTGTGCTGGCCCCCCTGTAGGGGCCAGAATTGCTGATCCTGAGGCCATGTTGACGCCGTTGGGAAACGCGACGGTGTTTCCGACGGCGTCAACACTTAGCCTCAGGATCACAGAATCCCGCCCGTGCTGTTAGGTGAATTGGACATTCTGAATTCTCCCTCTGTGTACCCGAACAGGCGCTGGAATCTGGCTTTTCACAGTAACTTCATTGCAGATTTATTGAGACACACCAGTGCGATGGCCGATGGGCTCCGACTGGATGCTGCTGAATTTTAAATCGCCCTGAAGCGGTCTGCAATATATGCCTACTTGTGACAATAATAAAGATTATTATTATAAAGGGAGTATCGCATGAATATTGGCGGACGTTATCCAGAAGTCTGGAGCCATGAGTTCAAATCCCTCCATGGCAGCTGTAGCAGGGCGATGGGAGGGGGGGGGGGGGGGGGGGGAGGGGGAGGGGGGGGTGGAAGGGGAAGAGCTAAGATTCAATTAATCCACAAATATGTAATAATAAGAGCTAGTAAGTTGTATGAAGGGGAATTCTAGAGCTCAGGCCCGTTAATAATGGAACTGCCAGATTGTCCTGAGAGCCCGTCTGATTCATGAATCATAATCACGGAAGGAGATTTACTATCCTTACCCAGTCCGACCGACATGTTTCTCCAGATCCACATCAATCTAGGTGACTCTTAACTTCCCTCTTAACTGATGTAGCAAGCCACCCAGTTGCACCAACATCCATCGATAGCATTCTAAACGTACCTACGCCACATGGACTGCAGCAGTTCCTACAAATGGCTCAAATTCTCAAAGGCAACTAGGGATGGGCATCAAATGCTGGCCTTGCCATCCATGCCCACATGTCAAGAGTGAACAATAAACAATTCACATTTTTTAAACGTTCTTTTCCCTTCCACATAACGAGCACATTAATTCCCTTCCACGGTAAACTGAGAGGCCCCTCCTACTGATCAACGCTGAGGGGTGGTTTTACAGTGAAACACCACAAGGCCCCGAATGACAACGGGCCCCACCCTGACTGATTCTTGAACAAAGCTGTGAAGCTGCTCATCCAATCACAGGCTCACCAGTTTGAGGCTATCAGCAACAAATGCAGAACAAAACCAGGCTGTGATTGGATGAGAAGCCAAGAGTGCGAGGGAAGGTCCCAAGAAGGAAAAACGGTTGAGTGGAACTTGGACCCTTGGACCCTAGCAGCAGGCGGGGGAAAAGCGCAGAACACCATGCCAGAGAGAAAAAGCACTGAGCACCTTATGAACAGGGGAAAAGCATTGAGCGAGGGAAAAACACCGACTGAGGGAAAAGCACCGAAATAAATCAGAATTGTACAGCAGCCGAAGGCTTGCTCCCAAAATGTCTATGCCTAGAGCCTTTCTCACCATGGGGTGATTCCACACTCTGAGTCCCGATTGGTCATTCAGGCCAGGTGACCCTTACTCTGCTGTGTTGCACTTAAAGGGACAATCACCACAGCCCTCCCCCTTCAAGTCCTTTATGCAATCTTAAATAACTAATTTACTTATTGCTATGAATATTAACTGATCGCTATGAACAATTATGCGTTGAATGTTTGAGGAGGTTTTCTGTTTCTTGTAGAGCAATGAGATTTTGTAACCTGAGAAGCTCCCACAGGATTGACATTAACAGGCGCTGTAACAATGGGTACCGCTTCTGGTACAAACAGTTCATTACTATTCGCTTCCACGGAGACATCAGTTACATCTACAACAGTTCGATCAGGTACTTACGTGCTTACAGGTTCGAAAACATTACTGCTGGAGCGTCACTCTACTCCCCAAATGATTCACGTGTTTACAAAAGCTCCACCCCTCCACGTCCACCTAGCATGAAAGGGATCTGATCTCGGAGTCAACGATTTCAGCAATCCAACTTGATCCACTATCGAAGATTCTCACGTTTACGACTTCATTTACCACAAATGATCATGCTGTCCCATGTGAATTAAGGTTTGCTTTCTGATTACTTTGGCTGGCTCCTACCCTCCTTGGCTAATTTGGAAACACAAGGCTCAGTCTCGTTCTGAGGTGATGTTTCATTAGCAGTTCTGCTGGTGGAACTCCCATTGTTGCATGTGGAGTGGTACAATAGTGAAGGAGGAATCGTGAGGTTTTGGTCTCCAAGGTTCCTCCTGACAGTTTCTTTAGGCCAGACTTGGAAGTTTGGATGACTCTCTTGGCTAGTCCATTTGATGCTGGGTGGTAAAGCGCATTCTCAATATGGTGGTTAGCATAAATGCTTCACAGCTCCAGGGTCCCAGGTTCGATTCCCGGCTGGGTCACTGTCTGTGTGGAGTCTGCACGTCCTCCCCGTGTGTGCGTGGGTTTTCTCCGGGTGCTCCGGTTTCCTCCCACAGTCCAAAGATGTGCGGGTTAGGTGGATTGGCCATGCTAAATTGCCCGTAGTGTCCTAATAGTAAGGTTAAGGGGGGGAGTTGTTGGGTTACGGGTATAGGATGGATACGTGGGTTTGAGTAGGGTGATCATTGCTCGGCACAACATCGAGGGCCGAAGGGCCTGTTCTGTGCTGTACTGTTCTATGTTCTATGTTCTATTGGGAGCTGTGAAGTTTTGAAATTCAGCACTTACGAATACGGTTCCATTGATATCATGGCTTCAGGTAATCCGTGAGCTGAAAGGCATTGCTGTAATCTTTTGATGCTAGCGCACGATGTAGGTGACGTCACCTCAAAAATGTCCATCTGTTTAGAGTCTGCATCAATCTTGAGCAAAATCATTGTGCCCAGGAATGGACCAACATAATTGATATGGATTTGTACTCATGGCCGGCCAGGCTATTCCCAAGGGTGCAATGGGGCTGGAGCAGGCAACCTTTGCTGCAGTTGGCACTGTTGACAGTACTTGACTAGCTTCTCGCTATCAGCGACCAATCAATACCAGGCCACCACACACAATTCCCTCAGAAACTGGCTCATTTACCCATCGTATTTGTCCCTCGCTTTGGAGAGAAATGGATCTCCATTAGTCCAGGTCCTGATCTGTTTCATAGAGACTGGCAATGTGTCTAAAAACTTTAATGCCATGATGATTTCTTGTGGTACCGGAGTGTATGTGATACTTTCTTTTTAATTTAGAGTACCCAATTCAGTTTTTCCAATTAAGGGGCAATTTAGCGTGGCCACTCTACCTACCCTGCACATCTTTGGGTTGTGCAAACACAGGGAGAATGTGCAAACTCCACATGGACAGTGCCCAGAGCCGGGATCGAACCTGGGATCTCTGCGCCGTGAGGCTGCAGGGCTAACCCACTGCGCAACCATGCTGCCCTCATGTGATACTTTCTTGCAAGGGTAGGCAGCTAAGAGCATCCACATTCGCTATGTGTGTTACAGGTCAGTGCTTGAAAGTGAATTCATAGGCTGACAGAATTAACGCCCATCATTGAATTCTTGCTGAGGCGATCAGCGGGATAATCTTGTCCTCGTTGAAAAGATCCAAGAGCGGTTTATGGTCAGAAACGATGGTAAAGTGTCTAACATGTAAGTACTGCTGGAATTTCTTGATGCAGACCTTCCTTCCTTCTCGATTTGTGAATAGCCTTTTTCAGCCTTTGAGAGGGTTCTTGACTCATACCTTATCGGCCTTTCAGAGCCGTCGTCCATCTGATGGGACGACACCACACCAGCTCCACATGGAGAGGCTTTGCAGGTTAATATCAGTCATTTGTGTGGGTTGAAGTGGTCTAACAGGTTTGAGGAATGCATCAATTGCTTTGCTCTTTTGAAAGTTTCCTCCTGGGGAGCTATCCAAGATCACCGATGGTGCTCCTTTAGCAGAATATACAAGGGGGGTAATACCATTGATAAGTTTGGTAAAAAAACATCCATAATGGTTTACCATCCACAAAAATGAAATGAGTTCAGTTGTGTTTGTGGAGGCAGGCCCTCCTTTATCACCTTGACCTTGTCTTCCACATGGGGTAATCCTTGTGCGTCTACACGGTGTTCCAGGCAGGTCACCTCAGTGGCTTGAAAGGTACACTTTTTTTTCTTAAGTTGAATCCCAGCCTCGTGAAATATCTTCAACATCTCCTCTCAGTTTGCTAGATACTCAGCCTCTGTCGATCCTGATAAAAGGACATCCTCAAGGTATACTGCAACGTGCAGTAGCCCCTGTAGCAGACTCTCCATTGTCCTTTGGAATATTGTGCATACCGCAGACATGCCAAAAGGCAGGTGCATGTACTAGAATAGGCCTTTGTGTAATTTTATTGTGACATACCCCACGGAATGGTCATTTAATTTGAGTTGCTGGCACCGCAAGACTCATATCCAGCTTTGTGTAAGATTGACCTACTGCCAGCTTTGCTTACAGATCTCAGGATTGCATATTTATCCAGCTTGGCCTGATTAACTGTTAATTTATAATCACTGAAAATGTGGACGGTCTTGTCTGGTTTTAATACAGGGACTATAGGTGCTTCCCATTCAGAGAACTGAACTGGCTGGATAATGCCTAGTTCTTCCAATCTGGTTAACTCAGTATCCACTTATTCTCAGGCCTAATTACCAATCTTGCCCTAAAGAATCGGGGATTTGCCTCTGAATCCACATTAATCTCAGTTTGTAGCCCTTTTATTTTGCCTCATTCATCACAAAAGACACTTGTATTTTCCTATCAGTTTGGGCAGTCTCCCTTCTTGCACATGAAAAATCTAGGTCCACTTCAACTTGATTACTTTAAGCCATTCGCAGTCGCGAAGTCTTGGTCCTTCACCCATCACTATTATCACTGGAGCTGGAAGACTGTTGTCCATAGCTTACAGGTATTATCGTGGTGCCTTTTATTTTTATTACTTAACCGCAGAAGTCTTCATTTTGGCAGAAATGCTCTTCAAGTTCAACGGTTGGACTCCCTCTCTTAGGTACTGAAATGTATGTTTGTACATCACAGTGGCTGATGCCCATGTATCCACTTCCATTTTCAGAGGCCTCCCATTTACCTGGATAGTTACAGTAATTGGTCTATCTTGCCTGGTTTTTAGATTAAACAGAGTGAATACCAGAATCACTGGTGCTAGGCTCTTCCGCATTGTATACTTGTAATATCTTAGTTGATTGATTACTCAGCGATCTTGATTTAGCTCTATTCTGTTTTATCAAATTTCTCTTTAGTGATAATAAAAACACTCAGCCTCCTTCAACCAACGTAATTCAGGAGTGCGGTTACCTCCACATCGGTAACATTCCACTTTTAACATTACTGACTGATTGTCTATTCTGCAGCTTTTTGTTTTGTTGCTGACTGAAATTATTTCTTGCTTCATGGCTGCTTTGGTGGTTTTGGCTGACTGCAGATTCCTGCTCTAACATTTGTGCACTCTGCAACTCCTGTGCAACTTTTTCAGTGCTTTCTACAGCCAGCACTGTCTCCATTGCTCGTTTAAAATTTATGTCAACCTCTGCAAGTAATCAACATCGATGAGCACTGTTTTACATGCCACTGACCAACCGATCCCATAACATGTCATTTAAGGTGGCTCCAGAATCACAATACTCTGATAATTGCTTCAGTTTAGCAATTTACGTCATGATCGATTCACCTGAGGCTCTCATTCTCAAATTAAATTTGAACCTCTGGAGTATGACTGATGGTTGAGGTTGCAATTGAGCCTTCACTAAATCCATGTGCTCACTAAATGATTTGGATTTGGGCTTGCTTGGAGCTATAAGACTGCGAGTAAGGTTATAGGTCTGAATTCCACAAACACTGAGAAGATTTTGCCTCCTCCCCTATTTAATTTGCTTGGAAATGATACCCAAGCCACTTGTTGTGTTGAGTCCTGCGTGGAGGAGTCAAAGGTCTATTTACCCAAAGAGAGGCATTCAGGTGAATACTTTTTTTTTCCAGACTTTGATTAAGCCAGGTGACCCTTACTCTGCCTTGCTGCCATTAAAGTGACAAAAGCACCAGGCATGGAGCGAGGGAAAAGCACAGAGTGAGGGTAAAGCAACAAGCTGGGAAAAGCACCGAGCTGGTGGGAACAGCACCGAGCGAGGGGAAAAGCACCGAGCAGGAGAAAAGCACCGAGCGAGGGGAAAAGCACCGAGCGAGGGGAAAGGTACTGAGCTGGTGGGAACAGCACCGAGCGAGGGGAAAAGCACCGAGCGAGGGGAAAGGTACTGAGCTGGTGGGAACAGCACCGAGCGAGGGGAAAAGCACCGAGCGAGGGGAAAGGTACTGAGCTGGTGGGAACAGCACCGAGCGAGGGGAAAAGCACCGAGCAGGAGAAAAGCACCGAGCGAGGGGAAAAGCACCGAGCGAGGGGAAAAGCACTGAGCTGGTAGGAACAGCACCGAGCTGGTAGGAACAGCACCGAGCAGGAGAAAAGCACCGAGCGAGGGAAAAGCACAGAGCGAGGGGAAAACACCGAGCAGGAGAAAAGCACTGAGCGAGGGGAAAAGCACCGAGCGAGGGGAAAAGCACCGGGCGAGGGGAAAAGCACCGAGCGAGGGGAGAAGCACCGAGCGAGGGGAAATCACCGAGCGAGGGGAAAAGCACCGAGCGAGGGAAAAGCACCGAGCTGGTGGGAATAGCACCGAGCGAGGGGAAAGCACCGAGCGAGGGGAAAACACCGAGCGAGGGAAAAGCACCGAGCGGGGGAAAACACCGAGCTGGAGAAAAGCACCGAGCGAGGGGAAATCACCGAGCGGGGGATAAGCACCGAGCGAGGGAAAAGCACCGAGCGGGGGCAAAGCACCTAGCGAGGGGAAAAGCACCGAGCGAGGGGAAAAGCACCGAGCGAGGGAAAAGCACCGAGCGAGGGAAAAGCACCTAGCGAGGGGAAAAGCACCGAGTGAGGGGAAAAGCACAGAGCGAGGGGAAAAGCACCGAGCGAGGGGAAAGCACCGAGCGAGGGGAAAAGCACCTAGCGAGGGGAAAAGCACCGAGCGAGGGAAAAGCACCGAGCGAGGGAAAAGCACCGAGCGAGGGAAAAGCACCGAGCGAGGGGAAAAGCACCGAGCGAGGGAAAAGCACCGAGCGAGGGAAAAGCACCGAGCAGCAGAAAAGCACCGAGCGAGGGGAAAAGCACCGAGCGAGGGAAAAGCACCGAGCGAGGGAAAAGCACGAGCGAGGGAAAAGCACCGAGCGAAGGGAAAAGCACCGAGCAGGAGAAAAGCACCGAGCGAGGGGAAAGCACCGAGTGAGGGAAAAGCACCGAGCGAGGAGAAAAGCACCGAGCGAGGGGAAAGCACCGAGTGAGGGAAAAGCACCGAGCACAGAAAAAGCACCGAGCACAGAAAAAGCACCGAGTGAGGGAAAAGCACCGAGCGAGGGGAAAAGCACCGAGCGGGGGAAAAGCACCTAGCGAGGGGAAAAGCACCGAGCGAGGGAAAAGCACCGAGCGAGGGGAAAAGCACCGAGCGAGGGAAAAGCACCGAGCGAGGGGAAAAGCACCGAGCGAGGGGAAAAGCACCGAGCGGGGGAAAAGCACCGAGCGAGGGAAAAGCACCGAGCGAGGGGAAAAACACCGAGCGAGGGAAAAGCACCGAGCGAGGGAAAAGCACCGAGCGAGGGGAAAAGCACCGAGCGAGGGGAAAAGCACCGAGCGAGGGAAAAGCACCGAGCGAGGGAAAAGCACCGAGCAGGAGAAAAGCACCGAGCGAGGGGAAAAGCACCGAGAGAGGGAAAAGCACCGAGCGAAGGAAAAGCACCGAGCGAGGGAAAAGCACCGAGCGAGGGAAAAGCACCGAGCGAGGGAAAAGCACCGAGCGGGGGAAAAGCACCGAGCGGGGGAAAAGCACCGAGCGGGGAAAAGCACCGAGCGAGGGAAAAGCACCGAGCGAGGGGAAAAGCACCGAGCGAGGGAAAAGCACCGAGCGAGGGAAAAACACCGAGCGAGGGAAAAGCACCGAGCGGGGAAAAGCACCGAGCGGGGGAAAAGCACCGAGCGGGGGAAAAGCACCGAGCGGGGGAAAAGCACCGAGCGAGGGAACAGCACAGAACGAGGGGAAAAGCACCGAGCGAGGGAAAAACACCGAGCGAGGGAAAAGCACCGAGCGAGAGGAAAGCACCGAGCGAGGGAAAAGCACCGAGCGAGGGAAAAGCACTGAGCGAGGGAAAAGCACCAAGCGAGGGGACAGCACCGAGCGAGGGAAAAGCACCGAGCGAGGGAACAGCACCGAGTGAGGGAAAAGCACCGAGCGAGGGGAAAAGCACCGAGCGAGGGAAAAGCACCGAGCGAGGGAACAGCACCGAGAGAGGGGAAAAGCACCGAGCGAGGGAAAAGCACCGAGCGAGGGGAAAAGCACCGAGCGAGGGAAAAGCACCGAGCGAGGGGAAAAGCACCGAGCGAGGGAGAAGCACCGAGCGAGGGAAAAGCACCGAGCGAGGGAAAAACACCGAGCGAGGGAAAAGCACCGAGCGAGGGGACAGCACCGAGCGAGGGAACAGCACCGAGCGAGGGAAAAGCACCGAGCGAGGGGAAAGCAACAAGCTGGGGAAAAGCACCGAGCGAGGGAAAAGCATCTAGCGAGGGGACAGCACCGAGCGAGGGAAAAAAACTGAGCGAGGGAAAAGCACCGAGCGAGGGGAAAGCACCGAGCGAGGGGACAGCACCGAGCGAGGGAAAAACACCGAGCGAGGGAAAAGAACCGAGCGAGGGAAAAGCACCGAGCGAGGGAAAAGCACCGAGCGAAGGGAAAAGAACCGAGAGAGGGAACAGCACCGAGAGAGGGAAAAACACAGAGCGAGGGAAAAAGCACCAAGAGAGGGAAAAGCACCGAGCGAGGGAACAGCACCGAGCGAGGGGAAATAACTGAGTGAGGGAAAAGCACCGAGCGAGTGAAAAGCACCGAGCGAGGGGAAAAGCACCGAGAGAGGGAAAAGCACCTAGCGAGGGGACAGCACCGAGCGAGGGAAAAACACCGAGCGAGGGAAAAGCACCGAGCGAGGGGAAAGCACCGAGCGAGGGGACAGCACCGAGCGAGGGAAAAACACCGAGCGAGGGAAAAGCACCGAGCGAGGGAAAAGCACCGAGCGAGGGAAAAGCACCGAGCGAAGGGAAAAGAACCGAGAGAGGGAACAGCACCGAGAGAGGGAAAAACACAGAGCGAGGGAAAAAGCACCAAGACAGGGAAAGCACCGAGCGAGGGAACAGCACCGAGCGAGGGGAAATAACTGAGTGAGGGAAAAGCACCGAGCGAGTGAAAAGCACCGAGCGAGGGGAAAGCACCGAGAGAGGGAAAAGCACCGAGCGAGGGGAAATAACTGAGTGAGGGAAAAGCACCGAGCGAGTTAAAAGCACCGAGCGAGGGGAAAAGCACCGAGAGAGGGAAAAGCACCGAGCGAGGGGAAAAGCACCGAGAGAGGGAAGAGCACCTAGCGAGGGGAAAGCACCAAGCGAGGGAATAGCACCGGGCGAGGGAACAGCACCGAGCGAGGGAAAAGCACCGAGCGAGGGAACAGCACCGAGCGAGGGAAAAGCACCGAGCGAGGGAAAAGCACCGAGCGAGGGGAAAAGCACCGAGAGAAGGGGAAAAGCACCGAGCGAGGGAACAGCACCGAGCGAGGGAAAAGCACCGAGCGAGGGAACAGCACCGAGCGAGGGAAAAGCACCTAGCGAGGGGAAAGCACCGAGCGAGGGAAAAGCACCGAGCGAGGGAAAAGCACCGAGCGAGGGAAAAGCACCGAGTGAGGGAAAAGCACCGAGCGAGGGGAAAAGCACCGAGCGAGGGAAAAGCACCGAACGAGGGAAAAGCACCGAGCAGGAGAAAAGCACCGAGCGAGGGAAAAGCACCGAGCGAGGGGAAAGCACCGAGTGAGGGAAAAGCACCGAGCGAGGGGAAAAGCACCGAGCGAGGAAAAGCACCGAACGAGGGAAAAGCACCGAGCAGGAGAAAAGCACCGAGCGAGGGGAAAAGCACCGAGTGAGGGAAAAGCACCGAGCACAGAAAAAGCACCGAGCACAGAAAAAGCACCGAGTGAGGAAAAGCACCGAGCGAGGGAAAAGCACCGAGCGGGGGAAAAGCACCTAGCGAGGGGAAAAGCACCGAGCGAGGGAAAAGCACCGAGCGAGGGGAAAGCACCGAGCGAGGGGAAAAGCACCGAGCGAGGGGAAAAGCACCGAGCGAGGGGAAAAGCACCGAGCGAGGGAAAAGCACCGAGCGAGGGAAAAGCACCGAGCGAGGGGAAAAGCACCGAGCGAGGGAAAAGCACCGAGCGAGGGAAAAGCACCGAGCAGGAGAAAAGCACCGAGCGAGGGGAAAAGCACCGAGAGAGGGAAAAGCACCGAGCGAAGGAAAAGCACCGAGCGAGGGAAAAGCACCGAGCGAGGGAAAAGCACCGAGCGGGGGAAAAGCACCGAGCGGGGGAAAAGCACCGAGCGAGGGAAAAGCACCGAGCGAGGGAAAAGCACCGAGCGAGGGGAAAAGCACCGAGGGAGGGGAAAAGCACCGAGCGAGGGAAAAGCACCGAGCGAGGGAAAAGCAACGAGCGAGGGAAAAACACAGAACGAGGGGAAAAGCACCGAGCGAGGGAAAAACACCGAGCGAGGGGAAAAGCACCGAGCGAGAGGAAAGCACCGAGCGAGGGAAAAGCACCGAGCGAGGGAAAAGCACCACGAGCGAGGGAAAAGCCCGAGCGAGGGAAAAGCACCAGCGAGGGAACAGCACCGAGCGAGGGAAAAGCACCGATCGAGGGAAACAGCAAACCGAGTGAGGGGAAAAGCACCGAGCGAGGGGAAAAGCACCGAGCGAGGGAAAAGCACCGAGCGAGGGAACAGCACCGAGAGAGGGGAAAAGCACCGAGCGAGGGAAAAGCACCGAGCGAGGGGAAAAGCACCGAGCGAGGGAAAAGCACCGAGCGAGGGGAAAAGCACCGAGCAGGAGAAAAGCACCGAGCGAGGGAACAGCACCGAGCGAGGGGAAATACACAGAGCGAGGGGAAAAGCACCGAGCGAGGGAGAAGCACCGAGCGAGGGGAAAAGCACCGAGCGAGGGAAAAACACCGAGCGAGGGAAAAGCACCGAGCGAGGGGAAAGCAACAAGCTGGGGAAAAGCACCGAGCGAGGGAAAAGCACCTAGCGAGGGGACAGCACCGAGCGAGGGAAAAAAACTGAGCGAGGGAAAAGCACCGAGCGAGGGGAAAGCACCGAGCGAGGGGACAGCACCGAGCGAGGGGAAAAACACCGAGCGAGGGAAAGAACCGAGCGAGGGAAAAAGCACCGAGCGAGGGAAAAGCACCGAGCGAAGGGAAAAGAACCGAGAGAGGGAACAGCACCGAGAGAGGGAAAAACACAGAGCGAGGGAAAAAGCACCAAGAGAGGGAAAAGCACCGAGCGAGGGAACAGCACCGAGCGAGGGGAAATAACTGAGTGAGGGAAAAGCACCGAGCGAGTGAAAAGCACCGAGCGAGGGGAAAAGCACCGAGAGAGGGAAAAGCACCTAGCGAGGGGACAGCACCGAGCGAGGGGAAAAACACCGAGCGAGGGAAAAGCACCGAGCGAGGGGAAAGCACCGAGCGAGGGGACAGCACCGAGCGAGGGAAGGGAAAAACACCGAGCGAGGGAAAAAGCACCGAGCGAGGGAAAAGCACCGAGCGAGGGAAAAGCACCGAGCGAAGGGAAAAGAACCGAGAGAGGGAACAGCACCGAGAGAGGGAACAGCACCGAGCGAGGGAAAAGCACCGAGCGAGTGAAAAGCACCGAGCGAGGGGAAAAGCACCGAGAGAGGGAAAAGCACCTAGCGAGGGGACAGCACCGAGCGAGGGAAAAACACCGAGCGAGGGAAAAGCACCGAGCGAGGGGAAAGCACCGAGCGAGGGGACAGCACCGAGCGAGGGAAAAACACCGAGCGAGGGAAAAGCACCGAGCGAGGGAAAAGCACCGAGCGAGGGAAAAGCACCGAGCGAAGGGAAAAGAACCGAGAGAGGGAACAGCACCGAGAGAGGGAAAAACACAGAGCGAGGGAAAAAGCACCAAGAGAGGGAAAAGCACCGAGCGAGGGAACAGCACCGAGCGAGGGGAAATAACTGAGTGAGGGAAAAGCACCGAGCGAGTGAAAAGCACCGAGCGAGGGGAAAAGCACCGAGAGAGGGAAAAGCACTGAGCGAGGGGAAATAACTGAGTGAGGGAAAAGCACCGAGCGAGTTAAAAGCACCGAGCGAGGGGAAATGCACCGAGAGAGGGAAAAGCACCGAGCGAGGGGAAAAGCACCGAGAGAGGGAAAAGCACCTAGCGAGGGGAAAGCACCAAGCGAGGGAATAGCACCGGGCGAGGGAACAGCACCGAGCGAGGGAAAAGCACCGAGCGAGGGAACAGCACCGAGCGAGGGAAAAGCACCGAGCGAGGGAAAAGCACCGAGCGAGGGGAAAAGCACCGAGAGAAGGGGAAAAGCACCGAGCGAGGGAACAGCACCGAGCGAGGGAAAAGCACCGAGCGAGGGAACAGCACTGAGCGAGGGGAAAAGAACTGAGAGAGGGAAAAAGCACCGAGCGAGGGAACAGCACCGAGCGAGGGAAAAGCACCAAGCGAGGGGAAAAGCACCGAGCGAGGGAAAAGCACCGAGCGAGGGAAAAGCACCGAGCGAGGGAAAAGCACCGAGCGAGGGAACAGCACCGAGCGAAGGGAACAGCACCGAGCGAGGAATAAGCACCGAGCGAGGGGAAAAGCACCGAGCGAGGGAAACAGCACCAAGCGAGGGAAAAGCACCGAGCGAGGGAAAAAGCACCGAGCGAGGGAACAGCACCGAGCGAGGGAAAAGCACCGAGCGAGGGGAAAAGCACCGAGCGAGGGAAAAAGCACCGAGCGAGGGAAAAGCACCGAGCGAGGAACAGCACCGAGCGAAGGGAACAGCACCGAGCGAGGAATAAGCACCGAGCGAGGGGAAAAGCACCGAGCGAGTGAAACAGCACCAAGCGAGGGAAAAGCACCGAGCGAGGGGAAAAGCACCGAGCGAGGGAAAAGCACCGAGCGAGAGAAACAGCACCAAGCGAGGGAAAAGCACCGAGCGAGGGGAAAAGCACCGAGCTAGGGGAAAAGCACCGAGCGAGGGAAAAGCACCGAGCGAGGGAAACAGCACCGAGCGAGGGGACAGCACCGGGCGAGGGAAACAGCACCGATCGATGGAACAGCACCGAGCGAGGGGAACAGCACCGAGCGAGGGAAAAAACACCGAGCGAGGGAACAGCACCGAGCGAGGGAAAAGCACCGAGCAAGGGGAAAGCACCGAGCGAGGGGAAAGCACCGAGCGAGGGGAAAGCACCGAGCGAGGGGACAGCACCGAGCGAGGGAAAAGCACCGAGCGAGGGGAAAGCACCGAGCGAGGGGACAGCAACCGAGCGAGGGAAAAACACCGAGCGAGGAAAAACACCGAGCGTGGGGAAAGCACCGAGCGAGGGAAAAGCACCGAGCGAGGGGAAAGCAACAAGCTGGGGAAAAGCACCGAGCGAGGGAAAAGCACCGAGCGAGGGGACAGCACCGAGCGAGGGAAAAAAACCGAGCGAGGGAAAAGCACCGAGCGAGGGGAAAGCACCGAGCGAGGGGACAGCACCGAGCGAGGGAAAAGAACCGAGCGAGGGAAAAGCACCGAGCGAGGGAAAAGCACCGAGCGAAGGGAAAAGAACCGAGAGAGGGAACAGCACCGAGAGAGGGAAAAACACAGAGCGAGGGAAAAAGCACCAAGAGAGGGAAAAAAGCACCGAGCGAGGAAAAAGCACCGAGCGAGGGGAAATAACTGAGTGAGGGAAAAGCACCGAGCGAGTGAAAAGCACCGAGCGAGGGGAAAGAAAGCACCGAGAGAGGGAAAAGCACCTAGCGAGGGGACAGCACCGAGCGAGGGAAAAACACCGAGCGAGGGAAAAGCACCGAGCGAGGGGAAAGCACCGAGCGAGGGGACAGCACCGAGCGAGGGAAAAGCACCGAGCGAGGGGAAAGCACCGAGCGAGGGGACAGCACCGAGCGAGGGAAAACCACCGAGCGAGGGAAAAACACCGAGCGTGGGGAAAGCACCGAGCGAGGGAAAAGCACCGAGCGAGGGGAAAGCACCGAGCGAGGGGAACAGCACCGAGCGAGGGAAAAACACCGAGCGAGGGGAAAAGCACCGAGCGAGGGAAAAGCACCGAGCGAGGGAAAAGCACCGAGCGAAGGGAAAAGAACCGAGAGAGGGAACAGCACCGAGAGAGGGAAAAACACAGAGCGAGGGAAAAAGCACCAAGAGAGGGAAAAGCACCGAGCGAGGGGAACAGCACTGAGCGAGGGGAAATAACTGAGTGAGGGAAAAGCACCGAGCGAGTGAAAAGCACCGAGCGAGGGGAAAAGCACCGAGAGAGGGAAAAGCACCGAGCGAGGGGAAATAACTGAGTGAGGGAAAAGCACCGAGCGAGTGAAAAGCACCGAGCGAGGGGAAAAGCACCGAGAGAGGGAAAAGCACCGAGCGAGGGGAAACGCACCGAGAGAGGGAAAAGCACCTAGCGAGGGGAAAGCACCAAGCGAGGGAATAGCACCGGGCGAGGGAACAGCACCGAGCGAGGGAACAGCACCGAGCGAGGGAACAGCACCGAGCGAGGGAAAAGCGCCGAGCGAGGGAAAAGCACCGAGCGAGGGGAAAAGCACCGAGAGAAGGGGAAAAGCACCGAGCGAGGGAACAGCACCGAGCGAGGGAAAAGCACCGAGCGAGGGAACAGCACCGAGCGAGGGGAAAAGAACTGAGAGAGGGAAAAAGCACCGAGCGAGGGGAACAGCACCGAGCGAGGGAAAAAGCACCGAGCGAGGGGAAAAGCACCGAGCGAGGGAAAAGCACCGAGCGAGGGAAAAGCACCGAGCGAGGGAAAAGCACCGAGCGAGGGAACAGCACCGAGCGAAGGGAACAGCACCGAGCGAGGAATAAGCACCGAGCGAGGGGAAAAGCACCGAGCGAGGGAAAAGCACCGAGCGAGAGAAACAGCACCAAGCGAGGGAAAAGCACCGAGCGAGGGGAAAAGCACCGAGCTAGGGGAAAAGCACCGAGCGAGGGAAAAGCACCGAGCGAGGGAAACAGCACCGAGCGAGGGGACAGCACCGGGCGAGGGAAACAGCACCGAGCGAGGGGACAGCACCGAGCGAGGGGAAAAGCACCGAGCGAGGGAAACAGCACCGAGCGAGGGAACAGCACCGAGCGAGGGAAAAGCACAGAGCGAGGGGACAGCACCGAGCGAGGGAACAGCACCGAGCGAGGGAAAAGCACCAAGCGAGGGGAAAAGCACCGAGCGAGGGAAAAGTACCGAGCGAGGGGAAATCACCGAGGGAGGGAACAGCACCGAGCGAGGGAAAAGCACCTAACCAGGTAAAAGCACCGAGCGAGGGAACAGCACCGAGTGAGGGAAAAGCACCGAGCGAGGGAAAAGTGCCGAGAGAGGGAACAGCGCCGAGCGAGGGAAAAGCACCGAGCGAGGGGAAAGCACCGAGCGATGGAACAGCACCGAGCGAGGGGAAAAGCACCGAGCGAGGGAAAAGCACCGAGCGAGGGAAAAGCACCGAGCGAGGGAAAAGCACCGAGCGAGGGAAAAGCACCGAGCGAGGGAAAAGCACCTAACGAGGTAAAAGCACCGAGCGAGGGAACAGCACCGAGCGAGGGAACAGCACCGAGCGAGGGAAAAGCACCGAGCGAGGGAAAAGCACCGAGCGAGGGGAAAAGCACCGAGTGAGGGAAAAGCTCCGAGCGAGGGAAATGGGAAAGGCAAGGAGCGGGGGGGGGGAGGCACGGAGCGGGGGGGGGGGGGGGGGGGGGGGGGGGGGAAAGGCACGGAGCAGGGTAGTAAAGGCACGGAGTGGGAGGTAATGGCCCGGAGAGGGGGGGGGGGGGGGGGGAAGCACCGAGCGTCGAGGTGAGGGAGTAGTTTCCACCCCAGCAAGAATATACTCGCCAAATGTGCTTTCATAGCTCTCTGGGGTGGAGAATTGCAAAGATTCACATCTCCCTGGGAGAAGAAAATTCCCCCAATACTCTGTTTGATTATCCTGAACCTGTTGCCCCCTCATTCTAGACTCACCAATGTGGGGAAACATACAATAGTGAGGCTGGAGAATCAGGACCCAGAGTGGGACGGGAGACTCTGTAGGAATTTGTGTTACGCTTTTATAAAGCCCTCTTTAGACAACGTGGAGAGTACTGTGGTCAGGTCGGGGATATATTGGCCTTAGGGTGGGTGAGTATGGAATGATACCAGCGTTAAAAGGGCAAGGGGCTGGATTTTCCACCCATCCCACGAGGTGTTTCATGGTGGTGGAGGCGGCTCACCATTGGCTGGCTGCGGGATCCTCTGTTCCCGCCATTGTTAATGGGGTTTCTGATTGAATGCATCTCTTGTCACTGGAAAACCAACAGCGGGGGTACAATATCCCGCCAGCACGAATAGCCAGAGAATTTCAGCCATATGACTAGGTTGCATAGACTAGACTTGTATGAGCTGGTGTAAATGGGTTTCTAAACCAGGTGTATAAGGTGATTAACCAGGTTTGTTAAGGAGAAACTATTGTCTGTGGAGTCTAGAACAGGGGCGCATAACCTTAAAATAGAGCTCAAAGGGTGATGGGAATCTGGAACTCTCTTTCCCAAGGAAGCTCTGTGCTGCCGTAGGGGGGAGAAATCAATTGACATTTTCAAAATGGAGATTGCTAACTTTTTTTTAATAGGTGTGGGTAGTAAGGGTTACAGAAGGCTAGTAGATGGAGTTAAAACAGGGATCAGGAATGATCTATTGCATGGTGGAACAGGTCTTAAAGGCAATGGCCTACTCCTGCTCCTCCCAGGGCTTAACCCCAGCACATCAGCAAAAATGGAGGTTCTTTGGCGGCGATCGTGTTGAGGGCCAACAATATTTTCTACTCAAATGGGATTTGTCTGCTGTAGTGCTGATGGAGAGCTCTTCAATAAGCACAAAAGGTACTGCAGCATATTAATGTGATTCTGGCTTTTAACATCATTTTGACACTTGAATTTAGAAATAGTCAAATAGAAGAGAGAGTGATGACTCAGTGTGTGATGGCGAGTGCTGGGGATAGGGACTGAGGATAGAATCCCTGCTCAAACAGGAACAATGGACAGACACATCAACCAGGCAACAGTGAGAAATTGCCCTCTCGATCAGGATTGTTGCTGCATTAAAGGACGAGGCCATTCCACGGGCAAGTATTAATTTGCAAGTCATGCATGTGTGTAGGTGTAGATTTTATTGAGCCAATGTATAATGTCCTCCTTTGTGTGTGTATGTGTGTGCGCGCAGGTGTGTGTGTGTGTCGGGGGGGGGGGGGGGGGGGGGGGGCAGGCCCGGTAGGGAGGATAATAGGTAAATACACATTGGCATATCTGGATCCTAACAGGAAGGTTCTGGGTTCATTCCTTGGCCGATTTCAGTTTTCCAATTCACCAGGACTTACATGTAGTCTCCAGGAATTAACTATTACTGTCCCAGACAATGACACAAGGAGATCTGGAGAAGGAAGCATCACCAGGGCATAAAAAAAAGGTATTTTACTTCTTTTGAGGATTTTTGTTTATAAAAAAACATTGTGGATGGGAAAATCATTGAGCTGTTTGGGTGGGCAAAGCAATCTGAAGTGAGCGATCAACCCCCACCCCACCCCAGGAATTTGTTAAGCAGATCTGATGACTCCAGGTCTATGCAGAGGAAACCCCAACTCAGCTGATGATATGAATGTCGTAATACTGGGGTTTCTGGAAATCTAAAATAAAAACAGAAAGTTCTGGAAGCTCTCAGCATCTGTGGAGAGAGAAACAGAGCGAACATTTCGAGTTGGATATGATTCTTTTTCAGCTTTGGTGGTTTCAAAGAACGGCCAGGTTTTGTGTTGATGATCATGGACCACTGACCAGCCACACACACCTTGGGCGCGATTCTCCGCTCCCCACGCCGGGTGGGAGAATCGCGGGAGGGCCGGGCGACTCACGACACGCCGCCCTGGCACCCCCTGCGATTCTCCCACCCCCGCTCTGATGAATCGCCGCTCGCCGTTTTTCACGGCGACCGGTGATTCTCCGGCCCGGATGGGCCGAATGGCCTGATGTTCCCGACCGGTTCACGAGGGCGGCAACCATACCTGGTCGCTGCCATCGTGAACATGGTGCCAAATCTTCGTTTGTGGCTTGTGGGGGGCCGGTGCCCACCGATCGTCGGGCCAGCGTCTCCAAGGGATGCACCCTTTTCTTCCGCCGCCCCGCAAGATCAAGCCGCCCGTCTTGCGGGGCAGCGGTGGGGAAGACGGCAACCGCGCATGCATGGGTTGGAGCAGGGAGCCGTCGTGACATCAGCTGCGCATGCGTGGGTTGGAGCCGGTCAACCTGCGCATGCGCGGCTGATGTCACTTAGGCGCTGCCGCCGCATCACTCTCAGCGCGCCACTCTCGGCGGCCAAGGTTTATGGAGCGCTGCTCCTAGCCCCCTGGGGGGGGGGGGGGGGGGGGTGAATAGGGTGCGAGTAGCGGCCTCCGAGACCGTCGTGAAAGAATTCCGGAGTGGAGAATTCCCCCCCTCAGCTCCCGACCCCTACCTCACTGTCATCTCTCTAGTTCAATAACCTGCTAATGCTCACTGTCGAGTGCTCCAATGGCATCATCACCCGATGGATCTGGGGGAGCCAGACAGTGTGAGGTGCTTCATCCGTGCTGGTGTTAATTCAGCATCCTAAACCTGTCAGTCTCAGCCATGCTGCCAACACAATGACTGATAGATGGTATTGGCATCTTTTACTTTGCGCAAGATCAGGCAGGGTTGTGACATGGAGGTGAAGTCTTGGCCTTAGGTTGACATTAATTTATGCCTATTTTACTCTTCAAAGCTCTTTTCTCTCGCTCTTTCCCATTACTCTTTATCTTCCTGTCTCCCTTTCTTTTATTGACGTGGGTATTTTGTGCCATTAACTGTTGGGGATAAAAATTAAAAAATGTATTTAGTCCTGTGGATGCACTTTGGATTTGAGTCAGAAGGTTGTGGGTGTGAGTCACGTTTCGGAGACTTGGGCATTCAGTCTGGGCTGACACTCCAATTCAGTGCTGAGGGAGACACCATCTTGGTGCCATCTATTGAATGAGACATTAAAACAAGGTTTCCGTTTGCCCCCTCAGGTGGCACCTTTGGAGAAAGAGTGGAGGGAGTTCTCCCTCAACCAACATCACTAAAACAGATTTTCTGTTTGGCATGTTTGTGGGGGGGGGGCTTACCGTATGCAAATCGGCTGTCACTTTTCCGATATTACAGCACTGGTTACACTTCAAAATGCACTTAATTGGCTGCGTTGAGGCATCATGTGACTGAATGAAAGGGGATCTCATTGAAATGTATTCTGATAGGGTTGGATGTAGGGATGTTGTTTCCTCTGGCTGGAGGGGTGGGGGGTAGTCTCCAACAAGGAGTCACAGTCTCAGGCGATGGGGTAGGCCATTTGGGACTGAGATGAGGAGAAACTTCTTCACTCAGAGGGCGGTGAAGCTGTGGAATTCTCTACCACAGAAGGCTGTGGAGGCCAAGTCACTGAATATATTGAAGAAGAAAACAGATATATTTCTCGACTCTAATATGTCAAGGGGTATTGGGAGTGTGCAGGAACATGACTTTGAGATAGAGGATCAGCCAGGATTAGATTAAACAGTGAAGAAGGCATGAAGGCCTACTCCTCCTATTTTCCACGTTTCTCTGATTCTGACAGCTGAGACAGAAATTTGAAGTGATTAAGCAGCGATCCTGAGTGGTCTGTTATTGGTGTCCCCAAATCGCAATGATTAGAGTGAGGGAGTATGGGAACAGTCACTTTGTGTAAAAGTCTGATTTTAATGTGTAAAGTACTTACTTATTTGGGTTGGAAAGGAGTTTTGGTTTCATTCATATTGGCTGGAGGTGACTGGAGCTGGGCAGCTCACACTGTCAGGCGTCTGCTCGACATTTTCCTCAGCCCAGCCACACAAAAGGTTTTGCACGTTCAAACTTGCTGCCAACGTGAGCTGATAATGGTGCAGTGAACTCAGCACGGCATCTGAGACCTTAGTGACTGGTGGGACTAGCATTCTTTCTCCTTAACCGGCAAGATTTAGCAAAGTAAATGGAGGAGAAAAAGTGTGAATTCGAGAAAAAAAAAAGAGGTGCAGAAAGCAAAATAAAGTGAGAGGAAGATTGGATTACGAGAAAGAAAAAAAGAGGGACAGATAGAAACAGGAGAATTATGAAATTTTCTTCGATCTTCAATAAAAATCAATTACCTAAAGAAATGAGACTCCAGAATTTCAGATTAAATGGCAGTCATAATTACCATGATGTTAAAAGAGAACTCACACTGTGAACCATCTCTCTTGCTTCCTGCATCAAGTTTCTTGGGTAGTTAATGAGTAAAAACACATGGAAGCTTTCTGTTCGTGCAAAGAGGAGGTGTTTAAATCAACAAGTTTTAGAGATTTGTAACCCATGGGTGTATCTCTTAATCCGCTGAATTTGTTGGCTGATTTATGCATTAATAACAGCATGTGTCATCAGCAGTTATTTTTTCAGTTCGATCCAGTCCATTATGAAGCTGCTCTGGAGTTGTAAAGAATCGCATCAAAATTCCAACACAGAATAAGCCACGTGGCCCAAGCAGCCAAGTTCGTGTTTAACCTCCACATGAACAATGGGCCTCATTCCATGTGGCTGACCTGCTCCCATATCCCAGGAAAAACCGGTACAATTCACCCAAATTGGTTTGTATACCTTAAAATGGAACTTTAGGGTTACTGGTGTCAGTGTTATTGATTTTTACTGGGATTTCACCATTTGGAGCTGTTTTCATCTTCCAGAGATCACTTCTTTTGTTTTCAGTCATTCATTGAACCAATTCTTATCAATTAATATTGCCTCTGCTTCAGCCGTGACCATTGATGACTGTGCCATCAGCTTCCTGAGCCTTTAGTTCTGAAATTTCCTGTCCTAAACATTTAGAGTTCTCTACCTCCGTCTCTCTCTCTCTCTCATCTCTTCAAAGTCAATTAATGCAACTTTTTTGAGCGAATCTTAAGGATATATTCCTTATATCTTTGCATTGCTCGGTGTCAGATTTTGGCTCCTTGACGTAAAACACCTTGACGAATTTTAGCACAATAAAGATGTTAAATAAATGTTGTTTTTGTTATAGCTCTGGTAGTGCACTGCACAACCTTGCAACATCCGAAAAAACCCAAAATCAATCAATATCTAATATCGTTCAATACCCAATATCATTCAATGCTCAATACCCTTCAACACCCAACATAATTCAATGCCCAATATCTGTCAAAGGCCAATATCCTTCAATATCCAATATCCTTCAAAACCCAAATCCTTCAAGACCCAATATCCTTCAAAACCTCCTGAAGCTATCCTTTCCCACCCCTTCAGGAGAGGGATTTCCAGATTTCCACTACTGTTTTGAGTAAGAAAATGTTTCCCTAATTTTGCACCTGAAACACTTGCCCCTAATTTAACGACTATGTCCCCTTGATTTGATGCACCAACTCTGGTTTCCTCCCAAAAGTCCCGAAAGACAGGCTTGTTGGGTGATTTGGATATTCTGAATTCTCTCTCGGTGTATCTGAACAGGCGTCGGTGGGTAACGACTAGGGGATTTTCACAGTAACTTCATTGCAGTGTTAACGTAATCCTACTTGTGACACTAATAAAGATTATTATTATACAAGTTTCTGCAAACTGCTCTCAGCCTCTACCAGGATAATATATCCTTCCTGAGCTCTGATGCTCAAAATTGATAGCAATACTCCAGACGGAGACTGACCGAGGTTTTATACACTGAAGCATGATTCCCTCCCCTTTTTATTGTCTACTTGAGAAAACATTCGGCATTTTTTTATTGCTCACATGTCTACTGGCTTTCATCGGTTCATTTACTTAGACTCCAAAATCTCTTTGCTGCTCGACATTTAGAAAATAATCTAATTTATCTCCCTTGGGTCCAAAGTAGATGTCCACAAGCAAGTTTTTGCCCACTCACCTAAGCTGGATGTGTTCTTTTGCAACATCTTGTTCCCATCAGTGTTAATTACTGTAATTCCAAACTTACTGTCACCTGCTAAGTTGAATATGTAGCTCTTTATTCTTTCTTCCAAGTCATTAATAAATATGGTGTAATGTTGAGGCCCATGTACACATCGCTGGAGAATATCATGCCACTTGGAGTACCCACCTCTTTGTCTACTACCTCCTGACTAATTTCGAACCCAAGTCATAGAATCATAGAATCATAGAATCTACAGTGCAGAAGGAAGCCATTCAGCCCATCGAGTCTGCACCGGCTCTTGGAAACAGCACCCTACCCAAGGTCAACAACTCCACCCTATCTTCATAACCCAGTAACCCCACCCAACACTAAGGGCAACACCAAAATCAAAAGATGTTCTCCAATTCCGTATGTTTTTGAGCAACCCTCAGTGTCAATCTAATTAGATGTCTTCTGGAAATCAATATAGGTAACATTCATAGATGCTCCCCTATCTGCCTTATTGCCATGGCAACAGTGGCCCTAACTAAACAGGGCCAGGACAGGCCAGGGCCTCTGTGCAGCCAAGCTCCATCACTGGGGCCTCAGTACAAACCCCTTATGTACTTGTGGAGATGTAAAAACAATGCTGTACATTATCGAGGAGGGTCCCCTCTACAGACTAAGTGATGGACTAACCACCCTAAACTCAGCAAATGAGGAGGCTATCGTTTGGCTTTGATCATTTGCATTTGCTAAATAAATAAATAATCCTTTTAACTATCTCCTCAAACCAGGTGGGCAGAAGAGTTGGGGTGGGGGTGAGGTGGGGGAGGGTGAGGGAGGCTGGAAGAAGGTTTATGGTGAGAAGTGCTGCAAAGGGTCAATGCCCCGACCTCATGTGCGAGGCTGGGGTTGATTCAGTTAAAAGGAGTACATAGGGTGCACTTAGAACATAGAACATACAGTGCAGAAGGAGGCCGTTCAGCCCATCGAGTCTGCACCGACCCACTTAAGCCCTCACATCCACCCTATCCCCCTAACCCAATAACCCCTCTTAACCATTTTTGGACACTAAGGACAATTTAGGATGGCCAAACCACCTCACCTGCACGTCTTTGGACTGTGAGAGGAAACCGGAGCACCCGGAGGAAACCCACGCAGACACAGGGAGAACGTGCAGACTGTTCACAGACAGTGACCCAGCTGGGAATCGAACCTGGGACCCTGGCTCTGTGAAGCCACAATGCTATTCACTGTGCTACCGTGGTGCCGGGTAGCACAGTGACAAAGGCAAGGATGAGTCGGCTGTTTGAGGAAGTGAAGGATCGTTGTGAGCTGTGTCGGGGGGTCCCAGCCAATCTTGTTCATAGCTGCTGGTCCTGACCGAAGTTGTAGAAATATTGGGGGCCGTTTTCAGCACCACGTCCGTGGTTCTGCATGTGGACTTGGAGCCGGGTCCCCTGGAGGCCATATTCGGGGTGTCATACCTGCCGGAGCTGCACACGGATGGGGGGGGGGGGGGGGGGGCAGACGTTTTGGCCTCATTGATTGTTCGCAGGCGGGTTCTGTTGGGATGGGGTCAGCTTCTCCCCCACGTTCCTCAGTGTGGCTGGGGGATCTGATGGAGTTCCTGTATTTGGAGAAGTTGAAATTTGTTCCCAGAGAGGGAGATAGGGATTCCACAAGAAATGGGGGTTTGTTTGTTTTTCATGGGACATGGTCACTGTCGAGGAGTGTGTGGCGGGGGTGGGGGGGGGGGGGGGGGGGGGGTGGTGCGGTGTTGGGCAGAGGTTTGTGTATTGTTGTAAAAATGTTAAAATGTTCAAAAAAAGCTATCTCCTCAAAGAATTCAAAGAGATCAGTCATACATGAGACCCTTAACAAATCTGTATTGGCTCTCACTGATCATCTCTGATTGTCCAAAATGTCAGTCACTCGTTCCCAAATGACAGATCCTGGCTTCCCCACAACTGGTGTTTTTTTTTTTACAAATGTTTTTTATTGGGTTTTTGAGCAAAGTATATTTATCGTTATGTACACAAAATAGAAGAGAAGGGAACACGCACAAAAAAACAAAACAAACAACAACAAAAAAAAAGTTAGAATAAAATAACTGGTAGGATATTATGTGCTGGCTCAACAACAGCAGCTCTGTATAATTGGCAATATTGTGTTTAGTACATAAGTAGGTATCTGTTTGTGGGGGTGGGGAAACTGGGGGGGGGGGGGGTTACATATACATTTGGGCGCCGGGGAAACAATTACAGAGGGCAATACGCAAATGGATCTGGTGTTGGTGTTGTAGCTTGCTTCTCACGGACGGTTTTCGCTGCCGTTGTCGTCTCACGATCACTTCCGCTTGAGCCGTTCGTCCCGTCTTTCGCCTGGATTTTCATTGTTCTCTGCTCCTGTAGATGCCAAGTTTGGTTTTGTTTCCCGTGCCCTCCTTCCGGCTGTCATTCCCTTGCCTCCCCTCCACCTCACTGGTTCCCCTCTATTGTTCCCCGTCTCCTTCCTCTTCCACCCCCTCCCGCCCACCCCTTCTGTGGTTTGCCTTTCTTTGCTCTTAGGTTTAGCAGTGCTTCGCTCCAGAGTTCCCATCCTATTTCAATCCCCAGGTCTTCCTTCCATTTCTTTCTTGTTGCGTCCAGTACAGTGTCGGCCCTTTCTACCAACCGGTCATACATGTCACTACAGTTCCCTTTATCTAGGATTCTTGCGTCCAGTAACTCTTCCAGTAATGTCTGTCGTGGCGGTTGTGGATACGTCCTTGTCTCCTTTCGTAGGAAGTTTTGGAGTTGCAGGTACCTTAGCTTGTTCACCCTTGCTAGCTGGAATTTCTCTGTCAGTTCGTCCAGTGTTGCGATCCTGCCGTCCGTGTATAGGTCCCTGACTGTCAGTGTCCCTCCGTCCTGTCCCCACTTTTTAAAGGTGGCGTCAGTCAGCGCTGGTGTGAACCTATGGTTGTTGCAGATGGGAGCTTTGTCCGACATTTTGGTCAGGCCAAATTGCTGCCGTAGTTGGTTCCAGGACTGGAGGGTGGCTGTCACCACCGGTTTTCTGGAGTGTTTTTTGGATGGGGATGGGAGTGCTGCCGTGGCGAGGGCCCGGAGGGAGGTCCCCACGCAGGAGGCCTCTTCCGCGCGCACCCACTCGGCTTCTGGCTCCTTGAGCCATCCCCTTATTCGCTCGGCCGTCACCGCTCAGTGGTAGAATTGTAGGTTTGGAAGGGCTAGCCCCCCCCTGATTTTGTTTTTTGTAGGACCATCTTTGGGATCCGAGCATTCTTGCCCCCCTGTGGTGAATGTATTCACCTAATGCATGTATGATACTGTAACCTATGACCTGGAAGTGGTGATAGGAGCTGCTTCCAGGTACTGTACTGTAACCCTGGTGGGCTCCGTCTCTGGCTCCGCCCTCACCGGGGCCATATATAGACCGGCCGGCCGACTGTGGGCGGCATTCATCTGTACAACCGAATCTGGCTAGGCAAGTTCATGATTAATAAAGCCCAATGGTCACTCGCTCTCTCTGCCTCTCGGTGAATTGAAGGTATATCAATTTATTAATCATCGACAGCACTATGGAAGCCGCTCTAAAGCCAGACAGGCTCGAACTCGACACCCGTGCGTCCGAAGCAAAGGAAATATTCGAACATTGGCTTCGATGCTTCGCGGCCTACCTCGACTCCTCCACAACGCCTCCCACAGAGACTCTCAAGCTACGACTTCTCCACACTCGGGTGAGCCATCAAATCTCAGTAATGATCGAGAAAGCGGCCACGTACGAGGCGGCGATCGCAACCCTCAAGACGCACTTCGTGAAGCATGTAAATGAGGTGTTCGCCAGACATGTCCTCACTACATGCCGTCAACGCGCCGGAGAATCGCTGGACGAGTATCTGGAAACCCTGACTCTACTCGCAAGGAACTGCAGCTATCAAGATGTGACGGCGGAGGAACACATGAACTCATAGATCCGGGACACCTACGTGGTGGGGGTCTGCTTGAACTACATCAGGCAGCGCCTGCTGGAAAACGGGACCTCCGACCTGCAGGACACGGTAAAGCTAGCTACCTCGCTAGAGGTGGCTTACCAGAACCTCAGTGTGTTCCCCGTGGGCCTGGCGAACCCCTCGTGGACACCCTCGTCGTGGCCCCCGTCGGACCCAACTACATCGCAGGCCTGCGCGGCGCATCTGCCAGCCGAGCCCGGGGAACCGCAGTGTTACTTCTACAGCAAGGGTCAACACCCCCGGCAGCATTGCCCAGCCCGCACAACGATGTGCAGCGACTGTGGGAAAAAGGGGCACTTCGCTAGACTCTGTCTGGGCCGACCTAAGGCTCAGAAATTGATAACGCACCAGGCCCGAAACATGGACTCGCAGCCCCACAGACCCCGCAATGCGGCTGCGTGCCTGCCCAAAACGCCCCCATCAGAGGTGTCATCAGCATCGTGCGACTCGTGTGGGCCGCCATCTTGGCCGCCGACTCTGCCACTGACCAACACGTGCAACCGATGAGGGTGCCCATCTTGGTCGCCGGCCTCAACACCGACCGACACGTGTGACTCATGGGGGCCACCACCTTGGCCGCCAGCTCTGCCACCGACCAACATGTGCGACCGATGGGGGTGGCCATCTTGGTCGCCATCTTCACCCCAGCCCGACACATACGATTCATGGAGGCCACAATCTTGTGATTTCACTGACCACACAGGCGAGCCGCAGCTGGGCGCAGTCACTCTCGACCAGTCGCAGCCGAAACAGCTGAAGAACTCCATGGTGGTTGTCCGGGTCAACGGGCACGAGACCTCCTGTCTTTTCGACTCCGGGAGCATGGAGAGCTTTGTCCACCCCGACACAGTAAGGTGCTGCTCACTCCATGCCTACCCAGCCTCCCACACAATCACCCTTGCCTCCGGGTCCCATTCGGTTCAGATCCGGGGGTACTGTATTGCCAATCTCGCGATGCAGGGCGCAGATTTAAGCTCCACATCCTCCCCCACCTCTGTGCCCCCCCTGCTGCTCAGATTGGACTTGCAATGTAATCACCGAAGCCTGACCTTACAGTTCGGCGGACCCTTTCCCTCCTCACGGTGCGCAGCCTCGCGACCCTCAAGGTCTCCCCCCTTCACTCTTTGCGAACCTCACTCCTGACTGTAAGCCCATCGCCACCAGGAGCAGGCGGTACAGTTCGATAGACATGACGTTTATGAAGGAAATGAATCAGATGGTTGTGGACTATAGCCAGACAATTAATCGATTCACGCAACTGGATGCGTACCCCCTCCCCCGCATAGCGGAGATGGTCAACCAGATCGCGCAGTACCATGTATTCACAACAGTCGATCTGAAGTCGGCCTACCACCAGCTCCCAATCCACCCTGAAGAACGCCACTACACTGCCTTTGAAGCAGCCGACCGACTCTTCCACTTCCTCAGAGTCCCCTTCGGCGTCACTAATGGGGTCTCGGTCTTTCAGAGAAAGATGGACCGATACAGTTTGCGGGCTACATACCCGTAACCCGTACTTGAACAATGTGACCATCTGTGGCCATAATCAGCAGAACCATGACCCCAACCTCCAGAGGTTCCTCCCGACCGCCCAATCCCTCAATCTCACATACAACAAAGAAAAGTGCACCTTCCGTACTACCCGACTAGCCATCATCGGCTGCGTTGTGGAGAACGAAGTCCTAGGGCCCGACCCCGACCGTATGCGGCCCCTCACAGAAATCACCACTCCCCACAGCCTCAAGGCCCTAAATCAAGGCCTGGACTGTTCTCCAACTACGCCCAGTGGGGCCCAACTATGCAAACAAAGCCCGCCCATTTATTCAAACCACCATTTTCCCCTGACAGATGAGGCCCGCTCGGCCTTCAGCTGCATCAAGGCCGACATCACCAAGGCCGCAATGCACGCAGTAGACGAGTCCATCCCCTTTCAGGTAGAGAGCGATGCGTTAAGACATCGCACTGGCTGCCACACTCAACCAGGCGGGCAGGCCAGTAGTATTCTTCTCTAGGACCCTCCACGCTTCCGAAATTCGACACCCCTCGATTGAGAAGGAAGCACAAGCCATAGTGGAAGCCGTGCGGCACTGGAGGCACTACCTAGTCGGTAGGAGGTTCACCCTCATCACCGACCAGCGATCGGTCGCCTTCATGTTTGACAACGCACAACGGGGCAAAATAAAAAAATGACAAAATCTTGAGGTGGAGGATCGAACTCTCCACCTACAATTACGATATCAAGTATCGACCTGGGAAGCTCAACGAGCTCCCAGATGCCCTGTCCCGCGGCACATGCGCCAGCACGCAAGGTGACCGAATTTGGGCTATCCACAATGACCTCTGTCACCCGGGGGTCACCCGGCTTACCCACTTCATTAAGGCCCGCAACCTTCCCTTTTCCACCGAGGAGGTCAAGGCCATGACCAGGGACTGCCAAGTCTGAGCGGAGTGCAAACCGCACTTCTACCGGCCAGACAAGGCCCGCCTGGTAAAGGCCTCCCCGCCCTTTGAGCGCCTAAGCATTGACTTCAAAGGGCCCCTCCCCTCCACCAACCGTTATATGTACTTCCTCACAGTCATCGATGAGTACTGCCACTTCCCCTTCGCTGTCCCCTGCCCTGACATGACCTCGGCCATTGTAATAAAGGCACTGCACAGCATCTTCACACTGTTCAGTTTCCCTGCCTACGTCCACAGCGACCGGGGCACATCGTTCATGAGCGATGAGCTGCGTCA
The DNA here is from genome assembly GCF_902713615.1 of Scyliorhinus canicula. Taxonomy (NCBI): domain Eukaryota; kingdom Metazoa; phylum Chordata; class Chondrichthyes; order Carcharhiniformes; family Scyliorhinidae; genus Scyliorhinus; species Scyliorhinus canicula. Next base: position 82,025,281 of record NC_052156.1, read on the forward strand.
GTACCTGCTTAGCAAAGGCATCGCCTCGAGCAGGACTACGAGCTTTAACCCGCAGAGAAACGGGCAGGTGGAGAGGGAGAACGCGACGGTATGGAAGGTCGTTCTGGCCCTCAGGTCTAGAAGTCTCCTGATCCCCCACTGGCAGGAGGTCCTCCCCGACGCCCTCCACTCCGTCAGATCGCTCCTCTGCACAGCCACGAACTAGACCCCTCACGATCGTTTGTTTATCTTCCCCAGGAAGTCCATCTCCGGGGTCTCGCTTCCATCTTGGTTGACAACTCCGGGACCAGTCCTTCTCCGGATGCACATGAGGAGCCATAAGACCGACCCCCTGGTTGTGAGTGTCCAGCTGCTCCACGCCAACCCCCAAAATAGCCTACATCGTGCACTTGGATGGACGGCAAGATACGGTATCCTTACGGGACCTGGCGCCAGCTGGTTCCCCTGCAAATGCGTCCCCCCTCTGCGCTGCCCGCCGCCACCCCCAGCGCCCTGTACACTCCCCTGAGTCTCCTATCTTGTCCCGCACCAACACTGCCGCCACCCATCACCCCCCCCTGCCTACCCCCAAACCCCAACCGTCTCCGACACGCCGGACTGAGGCTCAAGCTCCAGACACAACGTCCCTGGAGTCACCACCTGCAACAACCGTGCCCACCGCACCACCAGAGCTGAGGAGGTCGAAGAGAACGCTCCGGCCTCCAGATAGACTGAATATGTAATGACCCCACGTCACCCCCGCTGCACTTGATTTTTTTAACAGGGGGTGAATGGGGTGAATGTATTCACCTAATTCATGTATGATACTGTAACCTATGACCTATGACCTGGAAGTGGTGATACAAGCTGCTGCCAGGTACTGTACTGTAACCCCGGTGGGCTCCGCCCTCACCAGGGCCATATATAGACTGCCCGCCTGTGGGCGGCATTCATCTGTACAACTGACTCTGGCTCGGCAAGTTCATGATTAATAAAGCCTAATGTTCACTCGTTCTCTCTGCCTCTCGGTGAATTGAAGGTATATCACCCCCCATACGAACGCCATGATTAGTTTGTCTAGTGCTTTGAAAAAGGCCTTGGTGATGTAGATCAAGATGGATTTAAGTAGGAAGAGGTACCTGGGCAGCACGTCATTTTGATCGTCTGGACTTTCCCCGTGAAGGAGAGTGGGAGTGTGTTCCATCTTTGCAGGTCCTTTTTTACTTCCTCCGTCAGACTGGTGAGGTTCCATTTGTGGATCCCTTTCCAGTCATAGGCTATTTGGATCCTCAGGTAGCGGAATTTGTGTCGGGCTTGTTTAAACGGCAGTCCCGTTAGTGCTGCCCCCCCCCCCCCCCCCCCCCCCCCCCCCCCCCCTCCTTGTGGGTGTACTGGGAAGATCTCGCTTTTGCTCATGTTGAGTTTGTAGCCCGAGAAGGCTCCAACCTCTTTCAGGAGCGCGATGATTCTGTCCATGCTGCTTTGTGGGTCCGAAATGTAGAGATGCAGGTCATCTGCATAGAGTGCGAGTCTGTGCTCTCTGCCGCCCCTTCAGATTCCCCTCCAGCTTTTTACTGCTCTGAACGCAATTGCTAAAGGTTCGATCGTGGGGACAGTGGGCATCCTTGTCTGGTGCACCTGTGCAGCTGGAAGTATCGGGACTTGGTGTTGTTGGTCCGTACGCTCTCCATGGGAGCGTTGTATAGGAGCTTTACCCAGGGGGTGAACCCTGTTCCAAGCCCGAACCGCTCCAGTACCTCTATGAGGTATTTCCATTCGACCCTGTCGAAGGCCTTTTCTGTGTCTAGGGAGATGATCACCCCGGTGTCCTTTCCCCGGATGGGGTCATTATCACGTTCAGCAAGCGCCTGATGTTCGAGGTTAGCTGCCTACCTTTGCCAAAACCTGTCTGGTTCCCTGCGACCACTTTTGATACGCAGTCTTCTAGCCTTTTGGCTAGGATTTTGGCCTGTATTTTGGCGTCTGCGTTCAGCAGTGAGATGGGTCTGTATGACCCACATTCCGTTGGATCTTTATCTTTCTTAGGTATCAGCGTGATTGGGGCCTGTGCTAGCGTGGGTGGCAGTGTGGCCCGAGCTAGCGAGTCTGTGAACATCTCCCGCAGGTGTGGGGCCAGTGGTATTTTTGTAGATTTCCGCCGGGAATCCGTCCGGTCCCGGCGCCTTCCCTGTCTGCATGGAGCTAATGCTGTCCATGATCTCTCCCAGTGCTCGTGCTGCTTCCAGGCCCAATTTTCTGCCCTCCCCCATGACTGGTATGTCCAGTCCATCGAGGAACAGTTTCATCCCAGACTCCCCCCTTCGGGGCTCTGAGGTGTACAGTCCTTGGTAGAAGGCCTTGAAGGTTTTGTTAATCTTTTCTGGTTCTGTTTCTAATGTGCCTCTGGTATCCCTGATTTGTGCAATTTCTCTGGTGGCTGCCTGCTTTCTCAGCTGGTGACGCGATCGAGATTCGCACCCCGTTCCAGCGGTGGGATGCGAATGGGTTATTAAGAACCATTTGCATCCAATTACCGGGCTGGGTACCAAATTCAGCTGGCCCGCAAGATTCTCCGTCCTCTGGGCTGGGAGTAATGTTGACGAGAATTGGTGTTGGTCCTGACCAGTGTCTATTTGATGCTGTGGACCACGTGGTGGGCCAAGAGACTACTGTTTAAGGGAGTTAGTCCCAAGTCCATCGGAGGGTCACTCTACCCCCACCATGCTACTCCCACGAGATCCCCCCCCCTGCCCCCACCCCCCCCCCCCTCACCAATCACTCCCTAATTAACAGAAGAGGGACCCCTGTCAGGAAGCTAGCGAGCACCAGGGAGAGAGATGAGGTGGGACTCGGTTTGATTGATTGGCTGGTGGCCAATGAATTGGTCGAAATGCTGATACTCTGCCTGGTAACAGGTGATGATTGGATCCTATCCTAGTCAAATAATATTCAGAGTACCAAGGAGTTTCAGTTTGTCTACTGAAAGCACAGGGGAGGAGGTCCCTCTCTTTCCTCTGTGTTCTCTCTCCAGAGAGGCTTTGCATGCTGTATTTCTGAAACTACAAAGACCTGAATGAATGTACAATAACAACCATGAACTCAAAGCATCATCTGAAACAAAGACACTTTTTCCTTTTACTTATGACTTTCCTCTCCTTTCTTCTCCTCTGTTTTTGTCTGTCTTACATGTGTGTGCTTGTACAGGGTGGGGGCAAATTGAAGTGGGGAATTAAGAATGATATGATAGTTTTTTAAAATAAATTTAGAGCCCCCAATTCTTTTTATCCAATTAAGGGGCAGATTAGCGTGGCCAATTCACCTACCTTGCACATTGTTTTGTGTTGTGGGGATAAGACCCACGCAGACCCGGGGATAATGTGCAAGCCCCACGTGTGCAGTGACCTGGAGCCAGAATCGAACCCGGGTCCTCAGGGCCATGAGGCAGCAATGCTAACCACTGCGTCACTGTGCTGCCTGGAATGAGGTAGTAGTTAACCAGTGGTATTTGCTGCATGTTTCATTTTAGTTCCTGTTATAAATAAACAGTTATTGTATTTAAATTTACAAACCTGGTGATTGTAATTATTGGGCAGCCAAGGGCCAAAGACTTTGGCTAAGAATTATTGGTTAATTCACTTGTGTTGTGATTCCGGGTCAACGGGATGGAATTGACCGGGATGTTGTAACAAGGAGATCTATATTTAGGGGTTGTCTGTGGGGGGGGTTCTCTTTATTTAGGGGGCTCTGTGGGGGGGGGGGGGGGTGCAGTGGGAAGAGGGTGTCAGATAACCCCCATACTGAGGGCGTCATCCAGAAAATCCCAGGGGGAGGGGGGTTGCTGAATTGCGTTGTGGGGTGCAGAGGGGCTCAGCCACCAGACCTCACTAACAGTCTGCCCACTCAAAATGGCGGGCTGATAGAGGGAATCTCTAGGGAATCCTCGCCATGCAAATATTTGCATGGCTACGAATTGGGAATCGCTTCCTGATTTGCACTCCCAGCAGGAGTGCAAACCAGGTGCAATTCAGCTCCGGCCGAAGAACAGTCCCCCAAACGGAGAATCCTGCCCCAAGACAGATCTAGTTCTGTCTCAACCCTATTTTTCCATCTGCTCCCGATTACCCTGGTTGACTCCCTTTTGTCTATCAAAAGTCTGTCTGACCCTGCCTTGAATAAATTCAATGACCACTGCTTTCTGGGGAAGAGAATGCGACAAACCAACAACCCTAACAGCGATCAGCCAGAAAGAATTCAGTAAATAATCCATGGTAGGCAGCCAGTGCAGCGTAACCTGCACTGCTAATGACTAATTACTTTGCCCATTTTCCATTTGTGTTGCTGTGGCATTTTAAGAAGCTGTTTCATCAATCGCTGTCCTCTACTCACAGCGTCTCCCCTTAGAAATAAAGCTTTTACCAGTCACTTCATTGAGTTGATTTTGTTACAAGCAGGCACTCTCCAGCAGAGCACTGCTGTTGAAAACGTGCATGAGCTGTGAGATTGAATGATTGAGCGGCGCTGTCTACTGGGATGATCAGGTGTTTAGCAAGGAATCTCTCCTTCCAGAGCAAGTGTCCTGGATGACTGCCTCCTTTCTGCGGGCGATGCTGGCAGCTGCATAGTTTGCCACTGGGCTCTTTAAACTGCCAGTCACTGCCGTTGCCTTGTCTACTTGTCCTTCCGACAGCCCAACGGCATCCCATGCAAGGCACCTGAGTAGAAATTGAGCAGATAAATTAACAGTGACTGGAGGCTGCTTTTAGGAGCGAGAGAATCCCGATTGGAGAGATTTGGGAAATGTGGAGGCAGATCTGCATCGTGCCAACTCACACAACAACTTAGAAATACTGGGTGCGGTTTTATGGCCACGATGCAACCAAAAAGCAGTTTGCCACGGCGCAGTGTAGCCGATAGAAGCCAGGAGGCCCTGCTCCCGGGATCATCCTGGCTTGTAGCACCTTGCAGAATCGAAAGCAATGAGACGTTGCGCTGTAAACCCCACCCATTATGGGCGGGATTACTTTTTAGCAAATCCTCTTCACCTCGGAGACCTCGGGTGAGTGCCGTTGAATACAGGTCTCCACAAAATAGAGGACAGATGGAAGGGCATTCGTTGGGGTTTCCCAGGGGATCGGAGGCCACCAGGTGCATGATCTTTGGGCAGGGTGGTACACTGGCTCTGCTGGTGCCACCTGGTCACCCTGGCAGTGTCACCTTGGTGCCAGCCTGGCACTGTCGAGGTGCCAAGGTGGCACTACCAGGGTGCTGGGTTGGCACTGCTAAGGTGCCAAGCTGGCATTTCTTTGCATGGTTGACGATCAGGCAGGGGTTCCCTGCGCGGATGTTAGGGGGTGCGGGGAGTATGGTGTTGCCAGGGACCCTCCCATAGTGCATTGGGCTTGGGGGTCATTTTTGGGCTCCAAAGATTGGGGCACCATTTAGAAATGGCGTCCCGATCTTGCGACACACTGAGAAGTTGTGGCGAGTGGAGCTCCTCAGTGAACAACACAGAGCTATGTACAGCATCAACCGTGCATTCGCCACTTAGGTCCCTTATCTAATGTGAATGCCATTTCATAGTGTGTTTCTCGACACATGAGCGCCAGGAAACACGCTACTAAATTAGCTCGCAATGGAATTTTGCTCCATTTAGTTAAATCCCGTTGTAGAAAATATTCAGCCCTTCGAGCCTGCTCCGGCATTCAACATGACCATGATTGATCCTTTATCTCATCGACAAGCAAATGTCTCTCCCTAGACCCCTTGAAGCTATTGGAGTCTAGTAATCAATTTCCTTCTAAAATATATTCCGTGATTTGGCCTCCACAGCCTTTTGGGGGGAGAATTCCACAGCTTCATCAACTTCTGAGTGAAGACGTTTCTCCTTATCGCAGGCAAGGGCAGAAGTGTTAAGGGTGGATCTTCATGAGGACAGAGGGGCGACAATTTTGAAAAGAAGGGGGGCTGGCTTAGCACAGGGCTAAATCGCTGGCTTTGAAAGCAGACCCAGGCAGGCTAGCAGCACGGTTCAATTCCCGTACCAGCCTCCCCGAACAGGCGCCAGAATGTGGCGAATAGGGGCTTCTCACAGTAACTTCATTGAAGCTTACTCGTGACAATAAGCGATTTTCATTTCATTTCATTTCACGGTGGGTGTCTGAGCAGACAGACTCACTTGCCATGTCAGCTAGCATGAGGAGGCAGCAAGCAAGAACAGAAGCTCTGTTAGTTCATGGGAGTGGGGTTCAAGGGAGATGAGAGGAACTTTGACAAGACATAGAACTCAATACAAATGAAATTAGAGATTGAGGGTTCAGGGGCAAGGGCAGGAATAGAACATAGAACAGCACAGGCCCTTCGGCCCACAATGTTTTGCTGACCATTTATCCTATTCTAAGATCAACCTAACCTACACCCCTTCAATTTACTGCTGTGCATGCGCCTGTCCACATGGCTTAAATGTCCAGAATGACTCTGACTCCACCACCTCCGCTGGAAGTGCATTCCACGCACCCACCACTCTCTGTGTAAAGAATCTCTGACATCTCCCCTATACCCTCCTCCAATCACCTTAAAATTATGTCGCCTCATGACAGACATTTTCGCCCTGGGTAAAGTCTCTGGCTATTCACTCTATCCATGGGCGGAATTCTCCGACCCCCTGAGATTCGGCGGGGATGGGAATTGCGCCGGTCGGCGGGCCCCCCGTGGCGATTCTCCGGCCCGCGATGGGCCAAAGTCCCGTCACTGACAAGCTTCTCCCACCGGCGTGGATTAAATCACCTACCTGACTCGCGGGATTGGCAGCGCGGGTGGGCTCCAGGGTCCTGGGGGGGGGGTGCCATGGGGCATTCTGACCCCAGGGGGTGCGCCCACAGTGGCCTGGCCCGCGATCGGCGCCCACCGATCGGCGGGCGGGCCTGTGCTATGGGGGCACTCTTTTTCTTCCACCCCCGCCATGGTCTTCACCATGGCGGAGGCGAAAGAGACCCCCTCCCCTGCGCAAGCGCTGGTATGACGTCAGCAGCCGTTGATGCACCGGCGCATGCGCGGACTTACGCCGGCCGGCGAAGTCCTTTCGGACCCGGCTGGCGTGGCGCCAAAGGCCGTTCACGCCAGCCGGCGGAGTGGGAACCACTCCGGTGCGGGCCTAGCCCCTCAATGTGAGGGCTTGGCTCCTAAAGGTGCGGAGAATTCCGCACCTTTGGAGTGGCCCGACGCCGGAATGGTTCACGCCACTCCGACACACCGGGACCCCCCGCCCCGCCAGGTAGGGGAGAATCCCGGCCCATGCCTCTCATCACCTTGTACATCTCTATCAAGTCACCTCTCTATCTTCTTCGCTCCAGTGAGAAAAGCCCTAGCTCCCTCAATCTTTCTTCATAAGACATGCCCTCCAGTCCAGGCAGCATCCTGGTAAATTTCCTCTGCACCCTCTCCAAAGCATCCACATCCTTCCTATAATGAAGCGACCAGAACTGGACACAATATTCCAAATGTGGTCTAACCAGGGTTTTAGAAAGCTGCAGCAAAACCTTGTGGCTATTAAACGCAATCCTCCTGTTAATGAAAACCAACACACCGTACGCCTTCTTAACAACCCTATCAACCAGGGTGGCAACTTTGCGGGATCTATGTTCCTCCACATTTCCAAGAATCCTGCCTTTAACCCTGTGTTCAGCATTCAAATTCGACCTTCCAAAATGAATCACTTCACATTTATCAAGGTTGAACTCCAACTGCCACTTCTCAGCCCAGCTCTGCATCCTGTCAATGTCCTGTTGTAATCTGAAACAGTCCTCAGCACTATCTACAACTCCACCAACCTTTGTGTCATCGGCAAACTTACTAACCAACTCTTTCATTTCCTCATCAAAGTCATTTATAAAAACTACAAGAGGTCCCAGAACAGATCCCTGTGGGATACCACTGGTCACCGACCTCCAGGCGGAATACTTTCCATCCACTATCACTCGCTGTCTTCTTTTGACCAGCCAATTCTGTATCCGGATATCCAAATTTCCCTGTATCCCATGCCCCTTAACTTTCTGAATGAGCCTACCATGGGGAACCTTATCAAATGCCTTACTGAAATCCATATATACCACATCCACTGCATAACCTTCATCGATGTGTCTTGTCACATCCTCAAAGGATTCAGTGAGGCTTGTGAGGCATGATCTGCCCCTCACAAAGCCATGCTCACTATCTTTAATCAAACTATGTTTTTCTAAATAATCATAAATCCTATTTCTCAGAATTCTTTCCAATAATTTGCTCACCACAGACGTAAGACTGATGGGTCTGTAATTCCCAGGGATTTCCCTATTCCCTTTCTTGAACAGGGGAACAACATTTGCCTCCCTCCAATCATCCGGTACTACTCCAGTGGAGAGTGAGGACGCAAAGATCTTTGCCTACGGCGCAGCATCTCCTCCCTCGTTTCCCATAGTACCATAGTAACCTTGGGTATATCCTGTCAGGCCCAGGGCACTTATCGATTCTGATGCTTTTCAAAATTTCCAGCACATCCCTCCTTCTTAATATCAACCTGTTTGAGTCTATTAATCTGGTTCACACTGTTCTCATGAGCAACAAGGTCCCTCTCTCGAGTGAATACTGAAGCAAAATATTCATTTAGGGCCTCCCCTATCTCCTCAGACTCTAGGCACAAGTTCCCTCCACTATCCCTGATCATCCCTACTCTCACTCTGATCATCCTCTTATATCTCACGTAAGTGTAGAACACATTGGGTTTTCCCTAATCCTTCCCACCAGGGCTTTTTCATTCCCCCTTCTAGCTCTCCTAAGTCCATTTTTTAGTTCCTTCCTGGCTACCTTGTAACCCTCTAGAGCAGTGCCAGATCCTTGCTTCCACAACCTTACGTAAGCTTCCTTCTTCCTTTTGACTCGAAGCTCCACACCTCTTGTCATCCAAGGCTCCTTCAAGTTACCATTCCTTCCTCGTCTCAGTGGGAATGTTGGGGGATGTTTGGCTTGATGAGAAATGAAACAGAATAGGGCAGCTGAATGAATGGATGGTCTCGTCTCTACCTTGCTGACTCTCGTATTTCTGATTAAAGATGAATTAAAGGGGGTCGATTGGATTATCTTTGTCTCCAACACAGGCCCTGTGGTTTATGAACGGGTGGCATAATGATAATGTAATTGGGCTAATAGGCCAGAGGTTAATGATCTGGGGACAAGGGTTCAAATCCCACAATGGTAGCTACTGGAATTTAAATTCAATTAAAAAAGCTGGGATATAAAATGAGTGATGACCATAGTTGATTGCTGTACAAACTCACCCAGTTCACGAATATCCTTTTTGGGAAGGAAGTTTGCCGTCCTTACCCAGTCTGGCCTACATGCAACTCCAGACCCAAAGTAACGTGGGTGACTCTTAAATGGCCTAGCAAGCCACTCAGTTTGGACAACAATTGATGCCCTTGCCAGTAACGCCTACCTCTAAATAAAGAAAAAAAGGACAAGATTATTTTCTTTTTATAATGTTGGTTGATGGATAAAGGTTGGACAGAACAACAGGGTGAGTTCTACTGCTCTTCTTCAAATATCATGGGATCATTCCCCTCCACTTGAGAAGACCATAAGACACTAAGACGTCGGAGCAGAAGTAGGCCATTCGGCTACTCGAGCGTGCTCTGCCTTTCAGTGAGATCATGACTGATCTGATATGATAATCCTCAACTCCACTTTCCAGCCTTATCTATAAGGACTAGACAGGGTAGATGCAGGGAAGATGGTCCCAATGATGGGTGTGTCCAGAACTAGGAGTCACAGTCTGAGGATTCAGGGTAAACCATTTCAGACAGATATAAGGAGACATTTCTTCACACAAAGAGCGGTGGGTCTGTGGAACTCATTCCCACAGGAAGTGGTGATGCTAAAACATTGAATATATTCAAGAGGTGGCTGGATATAGCACTTGGGGGAATGGGATCAAAGCATATGGGGAGAAAGCAGGATTAGGTTATTGATTGAATGATCAGCCATCACCGTGATAAATGGCGGAGCAGGCTCGAAGGGCCAAAAGGTCTCCTCCTGCTCCTGTTTTCTATGTAGCTATGTATCCCCATAACCCTTAATTCCCTTATTGAGTAAGAAACCTGTCTATCTCAGCCTCGACAAACTGAAGAGATTTGAGAACATATTGAGGCTGGCACACCAAGAGGGAGTGTTGCACTGACAGTCATAAAGTCATAGAGCTTTACAACACAAAAAGAGGTCCTTTGACCCATCCTGTGCAGACTATCAGCATCTATCTACCCTATTTTCCAGCCCTGTATGCTACGCCGTTTCAAGTGCTCATCTAAATGCTTCTTAGATGTTGTGAGGGTGTCCGCCTTTTTACCACCCTTTTTCAGGCAATGAGTTCCAGGTTCCCACCATCCTCTGGGTGAAAAGGTTTTTCCTCACATCCAGCGAGGATGTAGGTATGGAACTCAGGGAGAGACTGCGAGGTTCTTGAGCAAATTGACATAGGGAGTGACAAGGTATTGGAGGTATTGGCAGGCTTAAAAGTGGACAAATTATCAGTCCAGATAAATGGTGTCCCAGAATGCTGTGGGAGGCGAGGGAGGTGATTGAACGGGCTCTGACCAAAGTTCAATGGGTATAGAGTGAAGAAAAAAGTTGATTTATTGAATTTAAAATGAAGATGGTGTCCAACCTCCTGATTGCTAGCAGGAGCATATCTGAACAATTTAGTTCAATAGATTTTGGGTTAAAACAGAGATTTCTGGATGCAAAGAGATATTGCAATCCAAAAGCACTAATTTTGTTTGTCCATCTTGCCTACAGATTCCTTTTAAAAACTTTTTAAAAACAATGTGGGATCGGAGGTGGGGTGGTGCGGGGCATGCAGGATTGAGGGGTGGGGGGGCATGTGGGCTTGAGGATAGGGGGCTTTGGATTTGTTTACTGTCATGTGTACCGAGGTACAGTGAAAAGTATTTTTCTGCGAGCAGCTCAAGCAGATCATTTCGTACATGAGAATAAAATAAAATAAAAAGAAAATACATAATAGGACAACACAAGGTGCACAATGTAAATACATAGACACCGGCATGTAAATACATAGACACCGGCATCAGGTGAAGCATACAGGAGTGTAGTATTAATGAGGTCAGTCCATAAGAGGGTCATTTGGGAGTCTGCTAACAGTGGGGAAGAAGCTGTTTTTGAATCTGTTTGTGCGTGTTCTCAGACTTTTGTACCTCCTGCCCGATGGAAGGAGTTGGAAGAGTGAGTAAGCCGGGTGGGAGGGAGGTCCTTGGTTATGCTGCCCGCTTTCCCAAGGCAGCGAGAGGTGTAGATGGAGTCAATGGATGGGAGGCAGGTTTGTGTGCTGGAGTGGGCTGTGTTCACGACTCTCTGAAGTTTCTTGCGGACTTGGGCCGAGCAGTTGCCATACCAGGCTGTGATGCAGCTGAATAGAATGTTTTCTATAGTGCATCTGTAAAGGTTGGTAAGAGTCAATGTGGACATGTTGAATTTCCTTAGTTTCCTGTGGACGTGTAGGCGCTGTTGTGCTTTCTTGGTGGTAGCGTTGATGTGGGTGGACCAGGGCAGATTGTTGGTGATGCATACTCCTCGGAATTTGAAGCTGTCAACCATCTCCACTTCGGCCCCGTTGATGCAGACAGGGGTGTGTACAGTACTTTGCTTCCTGAAGTCAGGACAGTTTGTTGGTGATGTGCAGACCTAGGAATTTGAAGCTGTCAACCATCTCCACCTCTGCCCGGTTGATGCAAACGGGTGTGTACAGTACTTGCTTCCTGAAATCGATGACCAGCACTTCAGTTTTGCTGGCATTGAGGGAGAGATTGTTGTCATTGCACCACTCCAATAGGTTCTCTATCTCCCTCCTGTACTCTGACTTGTCATTGTGCGAGATCCGACCCACTGTAGTCATGTCATCAGAAAACATGTAGATGGAGCTGGAACAAAATTTTGCCATGCAGTTGTGTGTTTATAGGGAGTAGTAGGGGGCTAAGTATGCAGCCTTGTGGGTCCCGGTATAGAAGACTATCGTGGAGGAGGTGTTGCTGTTTATTCTTACTGATTATGGTCTGTGAGTCAGAAAGTCGAGGATCCAGTTGCAGAGTGAGGAGCCAAATCCTAGGTTTTGGAGCTTTGATATGAGCTTGGCTGGGATTTGGTGTTGAAGGCGGAGCTGTAGTCAATAAATAGGAGTCTGATGTAGGAGTTCTTGTTGTTGAGATGCTCCAGGGATGTGTAGGGCCAGGGAGATGGCGTCTGCTGTGGACCGGTTGCAGCGGTATGTGAATTGTAGTGGATCTAGGCGTTCTGGGAGTATGGAGCTGATGCATTTCATTACGACTGAAGTCAGGGCCACAGGATGGTAGTCATTGAGGCATGTTGTCTGGTTCTTCTTTGGCACTGGTATGATGACAGTCTTCTTGAAATAGGTGGGGACCTCGGAGAGGAGTAGGGACAGGTTAAGCATGTTCGCGAACACATCTGCCAGTGGTCCGGGCAGGCTCTAAGTGCACGACCAGGGATCCCGTCCGGATGCGTGGCCTTCCGAGGGTTCAATTTCAGGAAAGCCGATATGATTTTGGAAGCTGCAACGGTGTGTATGTGCGTGTTTTGAGCTGCTGGGGCACTCAAAAGCAGATTGATGGTTTCCTGCTCGAACCAAGCATAGAATGCATTGAGTTCATCGGGGAGGGGTGAGCTGCTGCCGGAGATACTGCTCAGTTTCGCTTTGGGTTCGGGGGTGGGGTGGAGGGGGCATGAGTGTAGGCGGCATGTGGGATCGGAGGCGGGGTGAAGGGGGCATGTGGGCTTGAGGATAGGGGGCATGTGGGGTTGAGAGTAGGGGGCATGTGGGGTTGAGAGTAGGGGGCATGTGGAATTGGGGGTGGAAGGGGGCAATGGCAATGGTCTGTCCACTCGAAATTCCTCTTCCAGTAATCCTTAGTCCAAATATAAAGACGGAGAAGGGTGAATGCTGTTATCCGATGCTCAGATAGGTGGATGCCCGCCCTGGGGAAGTGGCAACTGAGGGATGTGGATGGTGTTTATTGAGAGGCAGGAAGAAGTCAGTCTGAGTTACGCGGAGGGGTGGGGAGAGGCAGAGGTAGAATGCATCAGTACAACTGAGATCACTGAGCCGGGAGTCCGGAATGTGGCTGCGATTTCAATTCCAGGGGGCGGATACTTTCAGACGGAAGCAGGAGCCAGTCCTCGCCGATAGAGGGCACTCTTTCTCATACACAGAGCTCAGGAACCTCCGATATTCCCATTCTGAAAGGGACCAGTGCTTCAGGGAATGCCGGAGCTGAGCTCTTCCTGCCAGGTGGATTAACCCCTTCTGCACCCCACCCCTCTGGCTGCTATGCGACAGGATAGAGAGAGACAGCAGCATTTGGAAAAGGAAGCTAATGCAAAGAGAGGGCCATCCACTCTGTGAGGAGGAGCTGCTGCAGAAATTGTCTAAAGAGGAGCCAGGCTAACTGACCAGACCTCTGCCCGTCCTTATTCGCTCCAGCGATCTGCCTTAAAAGTGACCCTGAAGATTGGAGAGATTAAAGTTTGGTTCACAGTGCATCAGGATATTGAACTTCTGCAAGGGGGCGTGCAAAGGCTCGTTTCGTGACTTTGCTTCCTGAGCCTTTCCCTATTCTGCTGTTTAAAAAAAAAATGTCATGTGGTATTTCTGTGACAATCGGCGCAGAAGTTGCTTTGGTTGGAAGGCTGGGGGTTACGTGGAGCCTGAGAGCAGTGAGCAGTGTGTGAGTGAGACTTCTGCACGGTGCCACTCTGTGACAGCAGTGGCTGTGAGTGAGGAGGAAGGGAGGCAAACGCCAAGTCCATTCACATCAGCACCCTCCACCACCCCCACCATCTCAACAAGCAAACCAAAACCCGGGACACAGAGGAGCTGAACTGTCCTTGCCATTACATTGACTCCAGACATGCTGTGTGGGCTGAGGAAAGACTTGCATTCCGACTTTGGTGAGTTTTAATATTTGCTGGTCCCTTTCATTTCAATCTCGAGTGTGCCTCGGTGAGAGGATAATGTGGACGAATATTAACAGCCTGGCTCAGAGTTTGCAGAAAGGCAGTCTTTGTGTGTCTAATCTCTTTCTAGCACCTCATCCACAAACAGGTGCTGACAAACTCCGAGAGCAGATTACTAACAGCAAGACCAGAACGCAATGGGTTCCTAATCTTCACTGTCTAAATGAAGTATTCTGAGACTTACAGGAAAATATCAGAACTTGGGAGCGAATGGGTTAAAGGGAGAAGTCGAGTTTGCAGCCAGTGGGTTAACTTCAGCCAAGGGGAATACCAGGATTGGGCACTGATGGATTCATGTGGACATCAGGAACTGGTGCAAATGGGTTAAAAAGAAGCTTTTACCAGCAGGTTCAACGAACAAATACCAGGTCTAAATAATGATGGGGATCTGGGTCTCACTCGTCTGCCGTCTTGGTGTAAGTGCAGTTATTATTTAAACTATTAGGGGGACCTTTGTTACCACTGATCATTTGTGGGCTGCAACCGTAACTCCCCCCCCCCCCCCTCCCCCAGTGGTGAGGTGTAACCATCGCTGGCTTGGCCAGCATTCATTGTCCATCCCTCATCAGGGCAGAAAGAAGGGGGCGAGGGAAGCAGAGTCTTTGGCTAAGGGGAGCCCATCATTTAGGACTGGGAAGAGGAAAAAACACTCCCCTCAAAGGTTGTGAATGTTTGTAAGAGGATTGTGACTGCTCCATTGTTGACTATATTTATGGCTGGGGTAGGCAGATGTTTGGTCTCTCTGGGAATCAAGGGATATGGGGAGTGGGTGGGAAAGTGGAGTTGAAACCCAAGATCAGCCATGATCATATTGAATGGCAGTGCAGGCTTGATGGGCCGAATGGTCTACCTGCTCCTATTTTTTATGTTCTAATTGACCTTACAAAGGACAGAGGGCAGTAGTGAGTGGCCTTTTTGAACCGCTGCAGGCCCTGAGACGTAGGTACACCCACTTTGCTATTAGGGAGGGAGTTCCAGGACCTTGATCCAGTGGCAGTGAAGGAACGGCGATATATTTCTAAGTCAGGATGGTGTGTAGCTTGATGGGGCACTTGTCGGCTGTGGTGTTCTCATGTCTCTGCTGCCCTGGTCCTTCTAGATGACAGAGATTGAAGGCTTAGAAGATGCTATTGAAACCTTGGTGAGCTGCGGCAGGTTGTCCTGTATTTGGTACACACTGTTGCCACTGTGCGCAAGTGATGGCGAGAACAAATGTTTATAATGATGGATGGGAGTGCCAATTAAGCGGGTTGCTTTGTCCTGGATGGTGTCGAGCTACTTGAGTGTTGTATCTGCACTCACCCAGGCAAGTGGGGAGTATTCCATCAAACTCCTGCCTTGCACCTTGCAGGTGGTGGACAGGCTCTGGAAGTCAGGATGCGAGTTACATACTGTGGCTCAGTAGGTAGCTTTTTCACATCTGACTCAGATGGTTGTGGGTTTATGTACCACTCCAGGAATTGAGCATAAAAATCAAGGTTTAGATGCAGTGTAGGATTGAGGGAATGTTGCCATATCAGAAGGGCTACTTTTCAAGTGAGACATTACATTAAGGCTTTACCTACCTTCTCAGGCAATTGTAAAAGATTTCATAGCAGTGTGCTGAAGAAGAACCAGGGAGCTGTTTACTGTGTGCTGGTCAATATTAATCCCTCACTGAAGAGCACAAAAACAGATTATTTGATTGTAATCATATTGCTGTATGTGGGAACATGTGTGCAAATTGGTAGCCGTGTTGCTTTCTTTAGTTGTTATGAGATTTATTTAAAATATTAATGTATTACTTTGTGTTTTGATATTTGTGGTGGTGTGTGTGCGTGCATGCGTGTGCGGTGTGTGCGGTGCGTGCGTGTGCACGCGTGAGTGAGTTGCTGCCCATTTGTTCATGTGCATACCCCATGCCTGTTGTGTTCTTGTTAAATCGTGATTGTTGTTTCATAGAAAGATACATAGAAAATAGAACCAGGAACCTTCGAGCCTGCCCCACCATTCATTATGATCATGGCTGATTATTAAGTGCAATACCCTGACCCCGCCTTCCCCACATATCGCTTTAGCCCCAAGAGCTATATCTAATTCCTCCTTGAAATTATACAATGTTTTGGTCTCAGCTACTTTCTGTGGTAGCGAATTCCAGAGATCCGTCACTCTTTGGGTGAAGAAATTTCTCCTCACCTCAGTCCTAAAAGTTTTACCCCTTAACCTCAAACTGTGAACCCCCAGTTCTGGACTCCCCCACCATTGGGAACATTCTTTCTAAATCTACCCTGTCTAATCCTGTTAGAATTTTGTAAGTTTTAATGAGTTGTTCTGTTTCTCTGGCATATGTTTGTAAAAGCAAAAAAGCTGCTTATATTTCAGTAACACCTTTCAGGACCTCAGCAGCCCCGAAAAGGGTGGAACCAATGAAATACTATTTTGAAGTCTGGAGACTTGCGATGTAGAAAATAGGGAGGCCCCTTTCGGAAGCAGCATGTGTCAACAAAGGGAGTTGTGATAGTGAGCAGGCACTCTGTCTTCTGGTTGGGGAATAGGTACTGTGGTGGTATGAATGGGAGCACT
This sequence comes from Scyliorhinus canicula, assembly GCF_902713615.1. NCBI lineage: Eukaryota > Metazoa > Chordata > Chondrichthyes > Carcharhiniformes > Scyliorhinidae > Scyliorhinus > Scyliorhinus canicula. The sequence continues at coordinate 82,041,892 of NC_052156.1, forward strand.
GCCATTGGTGCAGAGCACTGGTTTCCCATTGGCTCTGGCTGGTCATGTGCCTCTCGTCTGATTGGCTGGGATTAGTCATGTGACTGCTCACCAATTGGTCGAGAGGCAAGTAGATCCCGCCTCCGAGGCGGGGTATAAGTACCCAGAGTTCATGGCGGTCGGCCTTTCTCTGTAGTCGACCACCGGGCTAACATCTAGCTGATTAAAGCCTAAGTTTGGACCTTCATCGTGCCTCGCGTCCAATTGATGGTACATCAGGTACTTTCCAGGAAACTTTGCTGCGGTTTGCCAAAGTGCCATTGGGATCTTTTACATCCACTTGAGAGGATGGTCAGGGCCTCAGTTTAACGTCTCCTCTGAAAGATGGCACCATTATTTTGGCCAAAATTTGGACTCGACTGTCCGGAGTGGGGCCTGAACTCATAACCTTCTGAGTCAGAGGTGAAGCTTCCACCACTGACAGCATATGTTTACGTTCTGTTTGGTGGATGCATGCCTTCCTGGTTGTATGTGTAATTATGTGAGCACGTCTGGTTATACAAGTGCGGCCTGCAGCACATGTACGTCAGCTTTTATTGAACTCAGGTTACGTGTGATTTTCAATTCATTGACTGCAAAACAAATTGGGATGTCTTAAGGGCAATTCTCAGCTGGAAGCAACCAACCCGTGATTAATGTTCTAATAACTTTGATGGGTGCAAGATCCACGATCGTTTCCCCGCCCCAATATCCGCCGGCCCCCACCTGCTGCCCCACCCCTCCCTTCCTCCCCACACACAGGGCAAAATTGGCCAAATGATTGCTTCCTTCCACTGCCTTCAGGGCAGACCAGTTACTTTTTACAGAGTAGAGTTGTAGCAAACTTATCATCACCAAAAAAACATTATTCTGCTGGAAAACTGAAATGAAAACAGGAAATGCTGGACCTGCTGTTCAGCTCTGGAGGCATCTATGGAGAGAAATAAACAGAGAAAGGTCATCGACCTGAAACATTAACTCTGTTTCTCTCTCCACAGATGCTGACAGACCTGCTCAATGTTCACAGTTCTTTCTGTTACACCAATCAACGTCACAGCATGGCCTTAGCAGCTGCTGCCACCTCAGCATTGAAATACCATTGGTGAATGACGGCAGTGCAAATTCGGTGTTTTTCCATTCAAAGTGATACTCGCATTACTATTGCTCTTTTCACAACCTTAGAAATCCCCAAACCGCTTTGTAACCAATGAAGTCCTTTTTGAAGTTTGGTCACTAGTAATGGAAGAAACAAAGCAGCCAATTTTCACACAGCAAGCATCCTCAGGCAGCTAAAGCGAATTTCTGTTTCGGGATGGTGGTTGAGGGATATTGATCAGGACATCGGGGAGAACTCTCCTCGGAATAGTACCAGGGAATATTTTGCAGGTCCTCAATTTAATATCTCATCCCGAAAGGGGCACCTTCGACTGTGCAGCACTCCCTCAGCAATCTACTGGAGTGTCAACCTGGATTGTCTACTCAAATCTGCGGAGTAGGGCTTGAATGCACAATCCCCTGATTCGGTGGCACACTGACACAAACACAATGAGAGTATTAATTAGAGCATAAGAATGTAAGAAATTACAATGTGAACAGAAAATACTCAGCCGATAAGACAAGCAGCACATTTTCTGTCTGTATTTCAGATTTCTCATAAGCACAGTATTTAATCTTTTGGAAGAGGACATTGTTACAGTAACGGACCCACTCATTGCCTCATGATTAAAAGAGACATGACTGCATTTAAGAGTCCAATACATGTCTTTGTAGCACATTTAAAGATTGATAAAAATATCCTATGTCTTAAATATTACAAGTGATACGATTTCAGTGAATAAGTAACAGTGGATCTGATGTGGCGAATGGGGGACAGGTTCTCATCACAATTTCCCCTTGTGCTTTCAACTAGGGTTGCACTTGTTTTATGTCAAATTTCTATCTGTGCAGTGTGCCCAAGTGCTCCAGAGCAGAAAGTTGTTGTCGCCAGGGGTAAATGCTGAACCAATTGTTCAGTAACCCTGGACTGCGATAAGGTCAGCTATCTACACGAGCACCATCATGACATGAGGACCATCGGCCGGGGGGGGGGAGAATCCTGCCACGCCGCTCCGCCGCCGATTCTCTGTGCACGATGGGGGCTGCTGAAATAGGCCTCCGCAGCGATTCTCCGTGTGCGACGGGCCGATCTTCCGCCGACGTGGTTTAGACCTGGTACCAACTGGCAGGAGCCCGGACCCACGTCGGGGGCTTCCGATCAGCGGGCTCATTGTTCGGTTGCCGACATGTTGCTCCACGCGGAGACGGCCGTGGTGCATGTGCGGACCAGCGCCGGCCGTATAGGGCCGGATTTCAGCGCCGGAGCAGCGCATGGCACTCCAGCGCCACTCTAGCCCCCGAAGAAGAGGAGAATTACTGGGCCTGCAGGCACTTTGAAGCCGGTGTCGCTCGCACCGGTTTTGACGCCGGAATCAACATTTGGCTGCGATATCGGTGAATCCTGACCATTATTGTCACTAGGCAACTCCTTCATCCTCCACTGAAGGCCATCTCACAAAATACAGATCTCTGCAGACAGAAACTGGGGCCTTTGCACACCTTCCTAATGAGTGTGGTCCAGATTTTGCATGAGCTTTTGGGACCTGCTTCATGGATCTTGTATTCCAAACCTCTCACAGCAGCAGTGGAAGAATTTATGTTAGCTGTGTCAGTTATTGAAGGTTTGAGCCTCAAATCCATATCTGCTCTTGAGTGTCGTGTTGAGAGAGTGCCTCACTGCTGAAGGGACTATCCTTTGGATCAGACAGTCAATCAAGGTTTTGTTGGTCAGAAAGCCAGGGAGACTGCTTGCTTTTGAAGGTTCATTGCCAAGAGGTTTTGCTGATGTTCTCGCCAACATTCCCCTCAAGTAATAACACCAAACCTAGGTTACATGTCCTTTCATTGAGTTACTGTTTGTAGGACTTTACTGTGCTGAAATCAACCGCCATGTCTGCCCACAATATAATGAAGGCTGTACTTCAAAGGAGCTAATTCCAGGTGAATCATTTTGGGGCATTTCTTCAATTCCATCTCTTGAATTCCACCTCTTCAATTCCAGGTGTTGGTTGGTAGAGCAGAAAGGCAACATTATTCTGGACTGCCCTTCCAAATATTGGTGCCTTTCATCTCACTCCATCCCAATATGTGCTATTTGGAAGGTGGGGGTGGTGCAATACGGGCTGTGGGCATCCCCTCTCCTCCCCCATAGAAAATATTTAATTTTAGATTAAAATTAAGCTTTCTGCTTTCAGTACAAGTACAAATCCACATGATGACAAGGTGTGTTTTGATGTGACCACTTCCTTCAGTGAGAGATGGCTGGATGTGAATTAATAAACAGACAGGCGCACTGCACAATCAAAATGTCTCCTCAGCCGTTTCACTGATTTGATGTAATGTGTTAATGTGCTGAATGTGGCAATATTTGACACATCACCCAGCCTCTGCTGAAGCTCTGTAACATCAGGCAACTCATTCACCCAAGAGTTGCAGGATGTTGACCGCACGGGCTTGTGGAATCAATACAAATTAATTCTGCAAATGGAATGCAAGTGCTTCGTATGAAATTATTCTTAATTTAATGGGCGTTGTGGCAGAAGGGATTAAAAGGGGACCAATTTCAAACTCAGCTTGTGGCACCACTCATAAGGTCAGCCATTTGTTGCCCATCCCAAACTGTTCCGTGTGACAGTGTTGGCAATGGCTTGTTCAGGCACTTCAGAGATGCAGTTAGAACAAAGAAAAGCACAGCACAGGTGTGGTGAATCACAGTCCGTGTACTTCACACTGTTATGATATATGATGTACTGTGTCTATGTAAGCTCGGTATACGAGCAGTTGCGCGGCTCTGCCCATAGGGGGAGATGAGGAGTTTGTACTGGGCTCCACCCTTGGCTCCGCCCATGGCTCCTCCCACTAACCGGAAGTATAAAGCTTGGCAGTCGTGAGCCTGCCTGCCAGTTCATCTCGTCGCAGGCAGGCTCTGTTGAAAGACTATGAAAACAACTGTTCACTTCCAACCGTGTGTCGTGTGAATTGATGGTCACATCAATTTAATAGTCTTTGGAACCAAGAAGAAATCGAAGAAACAACTATGGAATCAGCCCTCAAACCTGACCGACTAGAACTCGACCCGTAGGCTGCAGAGGCAAGAGAAATCTTTCAGCACTGGCTCAGATGTTTTAAGGCCTACCTGGCTGAATCAAGTACTGCTGAAACTACAGAGGAGCAGAAACTCAGCCTACTGCACGCAAGGGTGAGCCACCGTATATCTTCTCAACTCAATAGTACCAACTCGTATACGGGGGGCCCTAGCCATGCTAGATTGAATGTACGTGAGGCCCGTCAATGAGGTCTACGCGCACCATATTTTTACAACCCGCCGCCAGCGCCCCGCGGAGTCATTGGAAGAATTCCTGCGGGATTTAAACATTTTAGCTCGGGACTGTAATTACCAGGCTGTATCAGCCGAACAGCACATGGAACTTGCCGTTAGAGATGTGTACGTGGCAGGCCTCAGATCGAATTATGTGCGCCAGCGGTTGCTAGAAAAAGGGGCCCAGAACTTAGAGGACACAGTTGAACTAGCTACCACTATGGAGGTCTCATTCCGCAGCCTCACCTCGTTCCCTGCGGACCAAGCGACCCCATCCTGGGCCCCCGACCAGCGACTGCGCCAGGCCTGCGCTGCGCGGCCACCCAACTATCATGCAGCCCCAGTGTGCCGTTTTTGCGGACAGCCCCAGCACCCACGGCAGCACTGCCCGGCCCGTAACGCGACCTGCAGCAGCTGCGGTCGCAAAGGACACAATGCCCGGGTCTGCCTGGCAAAGCAAGCCCCCTCTCCTAACTCCCCCGCAGCCCTGAACACTCGTTTCCAGAATCCACAGGCCCGCAGGCCCCGAAATGCTGCGGCCTGTACTCCGACTCCGCCCCCAAACGACACGTGCGACTCATGGGGGCTGCCATCTTGGCAACCCCCCTCCACGCGGCCGGCCACATGTGACTCATGGGGGCCGCCATCCTGGGTGCCATCTTCCTCGCCGCCTGCTACGTGTGATCCACGGGGGCGGTCATCTTCTTCCAACTCAGAAATTCGTCTAGAAGAATACGAACTCAGAGGGCAGTCATCATGGGACCACTCCAGCACAGCTGATCGAGCCGACGACTACCCGCAACTCAGCACAGTGACACTGGACCAGTCGCGTCCAAAACACCTCCGAAATTCAATGATGACCGTTCAAATCAACGGATACAGGACACCGTGCCTCTTTGACTCCGGGAGCACCGAGAGCTTCGTACACCCAGAACTGGTAAGACACTGTTCACTCCCTGTTTTTCCTGCACGGCAAACTATCTCCCTCGCTTCGGGCTCCCACTCTGTTCACCTCCAAGGGCGCACCGTCGCGACCCTAACGATTGAGGGCGCCAGCTACTCGAACTTCCAGCTGTACGTACTCCCCGAACTCTGCGCCCCAATCCTACTGGGACTCGATTTCCAGTGCAACCTGGAAAGCCTCACACTCAGCTTCGGCGGACCCTTGCCCCCACTCACTATTTGTAGCCTCGCTACGCTAAAAATCTCCCCCCCCCTCCACTCTTTGCCAATCTCACGCCGGACTGCAAACCCGTAGCCACTCGCAGCAGGCGATACAGCCTGAAGGACAGGGTATTTATCAGAACCGAGGTCCATAGGCTTCTACGTGAGGGGACCATAGAGGCCAGTAACAGTCCCTGGAGAGCTCAGGTGGTGCTCGTCAAGACCGGGTAAAAATTCCGAATGGTAATGGACTATAGTCAGACCATTAATAGGTTCACACTTGAAGCGTATCCCCTCCCCAGAATTGCAGACATGGTGAATCAGATCGTCCATTATAAAGTCTTCTCCACGGTGGATCTGAAGTCTGCATACCACCAGCTCCCAATCCGCCCAGAGGACCGCCACTTCGCGGCGTTTGAGGCCGAAGGCCGCCTCTTCCACTTCCGCCGGGTTCCCTTTGGCGTCACAAATGGGGTCTCGGTGTTCCAACGAGCAATGGACCGAATGGTGGACCAGTACGGGCTGCGGGCCACGTTTCCGTACCTGGATAACGTCAACATCTGCGGCCACGACCAGCAGGACCACGACACTAACCTCGATCGATTTCTCCAGATGGCCCAGAACCTCAACCTCACTTATAACACGGAGAAATGCGTTTTCCGCATGACCAGGCTAGCCATCCTCGGCTAGGTCGTGGAGAACGGAGTCCTGGGCCCCGACCCGGACCGTATGCACCCCCTCTTAGAACTCCCACTCCCTCATTGTCCCAGGGCTCTCAAAAGGTGCCTGGGATTTTTCTCTTATTATGCCCAGTGGGTCCCTCAGTATGCGGACAAAGCCCACCCTCACTCTTCCCTCTTATCGGATGAGGCTCGTCAGGCCTTCACTCGTATTAAGAGGGACATCGCCAAAGCGGCCATGCGGGCGGTGGATGAATCCGTCCCTTTTCGGGAAGAGAGCGACGCCTCAGAGGTCGCTCTCGCAGCCACACTAAACCAGGCAGGGAGACCAGTCGCCTTCTTCTCCCGAACCCTCTCCGCTTCGGAACTTCTACACTCCTCGGTCGAAAAGGAAGTACAAGCCATCATGGAAGCGATACGTCACTGGAGGCACTACCTCGCAGGTAGGAGGTTCACCCTCATCACCGACCAAAGATCGGTTGCCTTTATGTTCAACAACTCTCAAAGGGGCAAGATCAAAAATGATAAGATCTTACGGTGGAGGATCAAACTCTCCACCTACAAGTACGATATTATGTACCGACCGGGGAAGCTCAACGAGCCCCCAGATGCCCTGTCCCGCGGCACGTGAGCCAGCGCGCAAGACGACCGCCTGAAAGCTATTCACGATGACCTCTGCCACCCGGGGATCACCCAGCTCGCCCACTACGTCAAAGCCCGAAACCTGCCTTTCTCCACAGAGGAGCTGAAAGCCATCACCAGGGACTGCTCGATCTGTGCGGAGCGCAAACAGCACTTCTATAGACCAGACCGGGCCCACCTGGTCAAGGCTTCTCGGCCCTTTGAACGCCTCGCTATCGATGTCAAAGGGCCACTCCCCTCGTCCAATAGGAATGGGTACTTCCTGAACGTCATCGACGAGTTCTCTCATTTTCCCTTTGCTATCCCATGCCCCGATATGACCTCCCACACAGTCATTAGGGCCCTGCATAGCATCTTCACCCTGTTTGATTTCCCCAGCTACGTACACAGCGACAGGGGTTCGTCCTTTATGAGTGACGAGCTGCATCAGTACCTGCTCGACAAGGGCATCGCCTCGAGCAGGACTACCAGCTACAACCCCAGGGGGAACGGGCAGGTGGAGAGGGAGAAAGCGACGGTCTGGAAGACCGTCCTACTGACCCTCCGGTCCAGGAAGCTCCTGACCTCCCATTGGCAGGAAGTCCTCCCCGACGCGCTCCATGCTATTAGGTCCCTCCTATGTACGGCCACCAATCAGACCCCTCACGAATGGCTATTTGTTTTTTTCCAGGGGCACTACCACAGGGGTTTTGCTCCCAGCATGGTTAAAGACACCGGGCCCGGTTCTCCACCGGAAGCACGTCTGACCTACTTGTAGAGAGAGTGCTCCTGCTCCATTCAAACCCACACTACGCATTTATAGAGTACCCTGACGGCCATCAGGACACTGTTTCCCTCCGGGACCTGGCGCCTGCAGGATCCAACTCTGACACTACCTCCGCTGAGATACCCCTCACACTATACCCCTCCCAACCTCCCGCGCCCGGCGCCCCCACACCTGCAGTTCCGCTGCCCGTGCTCCGCGCTCCCGCGCCATTGGGTTTCCGGCGCTCCCCGTCACCAGTCGAACCAGTCGGATACAAAACTCTGGCCGCATCACCCCTGGAGTCCGCCATGGGTCCCTCGCTGACCGCCACCGCCCAGCCACCAGAAGATGCTGCAACCCCGGTGCTTCGTCGATCCCAGAGGACGACTCGGCCGCCAGATCGACTTAACTTGTAATTTATAACCTGTAAATTGTAACTTGTAACTCGTAATTTGGATTTTGTAGACACATCACCCCCGCTGAACTCAATTTTTTACAGGGGGTGAATGTGGTGAATCACAGTCCGTGTAATGCACACTGTTATTATATTTGATGTACTGTGTCTATGTAAGCTCGGTATACGAGCAGTTGCGCGGCTCTGCCCATAGGTGGAGATGAGGAGTTTGTACTGGTCTCCACCCTTGGCTCCGCCCATGGCTCCTCCCACTAACCAAAGTATAAAGCTTGGGAGTCGTGAGCCTGCCTGCCAGTTCATCTCGTCGCAGGCAGGCTCTGTTGAAACCACTGTTCACTTCCAACCATGTGTTGTGTGAATTGATGGTCACATCAACAGGAACAGGCCCTTTGGCCCTTCAAGCCTGTGCCGACAATGCTGCCCGTCTAAACTAAAATCTTCTGCACTTCCAGGATCTGTATCCCTCTATTCCCATCCTATTCATGTATTTGTAAAGATGCCCCTTAAACATCACTATCGTCCCTGCATCCACCACCTCCTCTGGCAGCGAGTTCCAGGCACCCACTACCCTCTATGTAAAAAAACTTGCCTCGTACATCTCCTCTAAACCTTGCCCCTCGCACTTTAAACCTATGCCCCCTCGAGTTGTAGTGGGTTGTGGCTCTGGAGTAACATGCAAGACAGACTGGGTAAGGAAGCCAAGTTTCCTTCCCCAAGGGTCATGAGTGAGGAAGTTGATTTTTTACGACAGTCCAAAAGCTTCATGTTCACTGATGTGTTCAGCAGTTCTTTATTTCCAGATTTTATAAGTTAAACTTAATCTCTCAAACTGCAAAGGTGGGGTTTGAACTTGTATTCTTTGCATTATTAGGCCAATTCTCTGGATTGCTGGTCCAGTAACATGCCACTTCCCGCTGTTAAGTAGTAATTTTATAATAACTTGCTTATGGGCAAGCCCGCATGATTTGAATGTTCAAAGGCTTCTAGTCAAAAGTGAATCCCTCTGACTCCACAAGCAATTTCAATCGACGTCCCTATGCTCTCCAAGGAAATCTGCGGTCACAACTTCAAAGACAAACATTGCAAGCTGGCGTCTGAGGAGATGAACAGATGTTGGATTGCAAGGTTGCCTGAGTACAATCCAGCAATCTCTCTGAGAGGGATGAATGCACATGTTCATGTACAGAGTACACTGTATCCACTCTCCATCGGCAGCTGTTGAGAGGCCCCGGAGCATCGGTATGATAGTGTGGTGGTTACCCCAATCTAGAAGTTTGTGAACTTAAATTCATTCTTGGAAATTGAAAGCTGCTCTGTAGAGAAAAAAACATTCACAGATGCCCATTGGTGAAGGAAATATGTCAATTTCACTCGCCAACATGGGTGGCTCTTAACTACTCCTTCGGTATCAAAGCCCAAGTCAGTGATTCAGAAATCCAATCTGCCACATCTTCTCAGGGATAACTCGGCAATAAGTTCCAAATTTGCCAGCGATGCTCATAGCCCCAGAATGAATATTTTTAAATGGTGTATCCTAGCCATGAGCAGAAAGTATTGGACTTTCCTTGCTTCATGAAGACAGCTGATAGGACCTGGTTATAACCCATACACACAGCTAGTAAGCCCCCTTTTAGTCTACAATCTACCAAAAGCTCTTTGCATAATCACAGAGCATGACTATGTTACAAAAATGAATTGAATTTTTATCATCCTTTGATATAGTGGGGATGGGTGGCAGTCTCGTCCTCTTTTTTTTAATAAATTTAGATTAGCCAATTATTTTTTCCAATTAAGGGGCAATTTAGCGTGGCCAATCCACCTACTCTGCACATTTTTGGGTTGTGGGGGCAAAACCCACGCAGGCACGGGGAGAATGTGCAAACTCCACACAGTGACCCAGAGCCGAGATCGAACCTGGGACCTCAGCGCCGTGAGGCGGTTGTGCTAACCACTAGGCCACCGTGCTGCCCTGTCTCGTCCTCTTTTAATTGTTTTTAATTTTTTGCGGGATATGGGCTTCGATGGCTGGGCCAGCATTTATTGCCCATCCTTAATTGCCCTTGAGAAGGTGGTGGTGAGCTGCCGTCGTGAACCGCTACAGTTCATGTGTTGTAGGTACACCTACTGTGCTACTAGGGAGCGAAATCCAGGATTTTGACCCAGCGACAGTGAAGGAACAATGATATATTTCCAAGTCAGGGTGGTGAGTAACTTGCAGGGGAACCTCTTGGTGGTGGTGTTCAGGGTATTTGCTGCCCTTGTCCTTCTAGCTGGTAGTGGTCGTGGGTTTCAAAGGAGCTACCAAAGGAGCCTTGCTGAGTTTTTGCAGCGCACCTTGTAGCTGGTACACACTGCTGCTGCTGTGTGTCAGTGGTGAAGGGACTGAATGTTGAAGGTGGTGGATGGGAGTGCCGATCAAACAGCTGCTGTATCCTGGATGGTGCCCAGCTTCTTTAATGCCTTTGGAATTGCACTCATCCAAGCAAATGGAGAGCGTTCCATCACACTCTTGACTTGTGGTCATGGACAGGCTTTGGGCAGTCAGGAAGTGAGTTACTCAACACAGAATTTCCAGCCTCTGACTTGCTGTTGAAGCCACATTGTTTTTGTGGCTGATCCAGTTTAGTTACTGGTCAATGGTAACACCAAGGATGTTGTTAGTGATGGTATGGCTGTTGAATGTACAGAGGTGATGGCTAGGTTCTCTCTTTTGGAGATGGTCATTGCCTGGCCCGTGTGCAGTGTGAATGTTACTTGCCATTCATTAGCGTAAGTCCGAATGTTATCCAGATCTTGTTGAATATGGTCATGGACAATTTCATCCCACTTACACAATCTCCGTCCCTCCGGTCAGTATAAAATAGCCTATGATCAAAGCAAAATTGTACTACTTGCCCTTAACTCTTGTCTGCTCTGAGTAATTTTCAACGTCAGTTTGGAATCTGAGTGCAAAATAGTATTTGGATTCAGTATTTGTGTGAACAGGGATGAGTCCAAGTCTAAGCTGCTTCAGCTTGAGGAAACATTCAATGAATGAATAGCCACATGACATCTGATTTTAGGCCCAGAGTTCTTCTGCCCTCAAAGAAAGACTAGTGTTCATATAGCCGGGTGTCTCAGCATGTTTTATGGCCGATTCAGTACTTTCTTGAAATGGAAACATTATTGGATCAGGGATTATGGGGAGAAGGCAGGAGAATGGGGATGAGAAAAATATCAGCCATGGTTGAATGGCGGACCAGACTCGATGGGCCGAGTGGCCTAATTCTAATTCTGCTTCTGTGTCTTATGATTTTATGGAACGCAACATTCACTTGGCACACAGCAAACCCCCACAAGCAACAATGTTATAATGAGCAAACAATCTCTTTTTATTATGTCGCTTATGGGATAGCTATTGGCCAGTACACTGAGGATAACTCCATTGCTCTTCTTTCAAAGAGTGCCATGGGATCTTTGACATCCACCCAAGCAAGCATATGGGGCCTCAGTTTAACAGCTCATTCAAAAGACGGCATCTCTTAACAGTGCGGCATTCCCTCAGTTCTGCACTGGAATGTCAGCCTTGACCATCATGGAGTAGAACTTGAATCTGGAACCCTGTGATCCATGAGGATAGGTGGAGGCGCAGTGGTATTGTTGCTGGACTGATAATCCAGTCACCAAGTATAATGCTGTAGGGTCTTGGGTTCGAATCCCACCACAGCAGGTAATGAAATTTGAATTTGGTAAAAGTCTAATGGTGATAACGAAGGGGTTGTTGTAAACGTCCAGCTGGTTCACTAATTTTGTCCCTTAGAACAGTACAGCACAGAACAGGCCCTTCGGCCCTCAATGTTGTGCCGAGCCATGATCACCCTACTCAAACCCACGTATCCACCCTATACCCGTAACCCAACAACCCCCCCCTTAACCTTACTTTTATTAGGACACTACGGGCAATTTAGCATGGCCAATCCACCTAACCCGCACATCTTTGGACATCTTTGGATATCTTTCCTCCCTTACGGAAGGAAAACTGCCATCCTTACCTAGTCTGGCCTACATGTGACTCCAGATCCACAGCAATACGGTTGATTCTTAAATGCCCTCCGGGATGTGCAAGGTTAGGAGGGGTTATTGGGTTACAGGGATAGGGTGGAAGTGAGGGCTTAAGTGGGCCGGTGCAGACTCGATGGGCCAAATGGCCTCCTTCTGGACTGTATGTTCTAAAAAAAAAAAAATTGTAGGATTTGTGCCAGGTGCAACATGGCTGGGAAATGCCGCACCCCCACAGGATTGAAAAGAGGGAATTAGGAAAACATCTTTGGGTAGCGATTGTTGCAGTCTGAGCTACAGGCAGCAAGTATAGAACTGTACGCTCTCCAACCAGATGTTGTACTTGCCCACATCTGGTGCATTTATAATGAATGTCTACACGTACATTCCCATGGATAATTTAGAATTTTACTGGAAGAATCATGCCAGGTTGGACTGGGGGGAGACACTCTGAACGGAGTAGGGGGTGGCACAAGGCAGATTAAACTGGGCCAACGGAGAAGGTCCGATTCCATCGAAGGAGAATATAGGGTAGTGTGCCAGCATGAGCTGGGCAGAGTGCCAGGGAAGTAGACGAGCAGGTTGGAGGACCAAGAATACCTGTGTACTGTGAGGGGAAGGGGACTCTGTTGAGCGGGAGGATGATTGCATCTGTGAAGGGAGAGGGCAGTGTCCTGTTGAAGGGTAGATACCGATTGCCCATGTAGTCCTTTCTGCTGATGACCTCGATCTAGTTGTTCTGTTGAAAACCCTAAACGGCGCTTATTTTTATTTGTTTCCGATTAAATGTGTATTAGCTGTGAGAGGTAAAAGCAGTTAAAGCGATCCAGAAGAGACCAATTTTCCAATGAAATTTGTAAATTTTCCATGAGAGTATATTTTCAGGTGCTCATTAGAAAGGTGCCAGATGTGGGCGACGGCAGCATCTGGATGGAGAGTGAGCAGCTCCACGTTAGCTGCTTGCGGCACCAGCTGCAACAAGCTCCACTCAGCGATCCTTTCCCAATGCCCTCTTTTCCGTTAGTCTTTCTTTCTTCAAGCGAAAGAACAAAAGACATGCCAATTAGCAAACACCTTTGACGCACTAAAACATTCCGAGTAGCTTCACCTTGTTAAACATCATTTGACACTGAATCGCGGGAAGAGGTTTGAAAAATGCTCCTGAATCAAGACAAGATGGGTCAGTCCCAAAGGCAAATTGGACATTAAAACGCATGCAAGATGGGGGGGGGGGGGGGGGGGGGGGGGAGAATAGGGATCAGCAGCTGGAGCCTGACCAGAATGGGGGGGGGGGGGGGGTTCTGAAAGTGAAAGAATTAAGACCAGCACTGAAGAAATCTCTCAAAACAGCCTTCTTCACAGGAGAGAACAGCTGCTGAATGGATTGGGGCCTCTGCCCTTTGGAGTTCAAATGAATAAGGGTTCATCTGATTGAAACACATACTATCCTGAGGGGACTTGATACGTTGGATATTTCCACTATTGGGGAAGACTAGAATCAGGGGGACACAGTTTATGAATAAGAGCTCTTTTAAGACAGAGATGAGGAGAAATATTAGTATCTGTAATTCTTTTCAGGGAACAATGGAGGCTGGATCTTTGAATTTATCCAATGCAAATTTAGATACATTTTTGTTAGACTAGGGAGTGAAGGGTTAGGGCGGTGGGGGGTGGGGGAAGCGTCAGACAGAAAAGTGGAGGAGGCCTCAGCAAGGTCAGTCATTGTCTTATTAAATGGTGGACCAGGCTCAGAGGGCTGAATGGTCTCCTCTTGCTCTTAACCCTATTTTCCTGTTTGTATATTAAGATGACCAAAAGCTTGCCCAAATAGGGGTGTGCTGGAACAGCTTAAAGAAGGAGGGAGCAGGCAGAGAAGTTTCTGGAGGGAATTACCGAGCCCAGAGGCTCAGCAGCTACGAAGGGTGCCACAAATTGGGGATATACCAGAAAAAAGAATTGGAGGATGCAGAGCGCTCGGGGGATTAGACAAGGTTACAGAGGTAGGAAAGGTGGGTCCATAGAGGGATCTGACAGCAGGAGTGCAATTTCTGAAGTGGAGGTAGATGGCGTTGTTACACAATGTCGATGGTGGTGCAGTTCAGACTGATATATTGACATCGTGCAATGAGTGATTGCACATTTGGGCTCAATGCAGAGCAGCCTTACAAGTGGTTCTTAAAAGGGCTGGCTGCTGAGCTCATCAGGGTTACGTTAACCTTTCTCCCTAACCCAGCCAGCTTTTCCAAATGTGTACGTGGCTGGCCAATGTGATTCAAAAGGGACGCAAGCATGGCTGCAGTTCATTCTGCCTCTCCTGCACACAATGGAAGCAGCCATTTGAAAAGCAATCCCTGAGTGACATGGGCATATCCCTCATCATATTCCCCCCTCACATCCCTTTCTCAGTTAATAAATCTTGTGCCTTAAACACCTGTGTGCGCCTTCAGGTGATTATCGTCCATCAGTTGAAGCCACAAACCCGTGTCCCACTGCACTCTTAGTGGCAGTTCTTGTTTTCAGATGTCAGATGCTTAAGTTCGGAGCCATTTCAGGGCGGCATTAGCTTCTCCAAAGTTGTTAGTCAGCCTTAGTGAGTTTCTTAAGCTGAACATGTGAAAATAATAAAAGAGAAACACCAATAGTGGAGAAAATAATTCTGAAATCAATCTGTAACCATGGAAACTGATGGTCTGAATGGCTCCTGGAGAACGTGTTACTGTGAAGATGCAGCGATTTTACGTCTTCTGGAGAGAATTTCTCAGGGATTGGATTTGAAGCAAACTGTGCAACATTGTATTTCAACCTACTAAAGCCTTCCAAAAGCCATCTCTGTGTTCGATAAATTAATTTTACGAAGCTTTCCAACTCGTCTACTTTCCAAACTGACATCTCTGGGCTGATGCGACTCAAGGAGGGAGTCGATTACTGGTACAAAAAACAGGAAATGCTGGACAATCTCGGCAGGTCTGACAGCATCTGTGGAGAGAGAAGGAAGGTAAAGTCTGAAGTCTGGATGCCCGTTTGTCATAGCCAGAGAGAGAACTCAAAATGGGATCAGATTTATCCTGGCGGAGCGGGGGCGGGGGGGCCAGGGTGCTGGATCCACCTGCTGAGATTGTCCAGTATTTTCTGTTTTTGTTTCTGACTCCAGAATCCGCTGTCATTTACTTTCGTATTGATTACCGGTAGCTGCATTTCACTGCAGTGTGCTTTTCACATTTACCAGAATGGTACTGGGACTTGCACCACGCTAAGCAGCGGTTGCACAAGTTTGGTGGATACTGCTTTATGTTCCAGCTGTGGTTTGGTTGCCAGGACTCTCAACTCGGTAAGCGCCAACGTTCTGGCTCAAGACATGCTCAGGAGGCTTCAGCACTAAAGTCAAGGCTGGCACTCCCCTTCAGAACTGAGGGAGTGCTGTGATGCTGGAGGGGGCAGTACCGAGGGAGTGCTGTGATGCTGTAAGGTGCAGTACCGAGGGAGTGCTGTGATGCTGGAGGGGGCAGTACCGAGGGAGTGCTGTGATGCTGTAAGGTGAAGTAAGGAGGGAGTGCTGGGCTGCTGGAGGGGGCAGTACCGAGGGAGTGCTGTGATGCTGTAAGGTGCAGTAAGGAGGGAGTGCTGGGCTGCTGGAGGGGGCAGTACTGAGGGAGTGCTGTGCTGCTGGAGGGGGCAGTACCGAGGAAATGCTGTGTTGCTGGAGAGTGCAGTACTGAGGGAGTGCTGTGTTGCTGGAGGGGGCAGTACCGAGGGAGTGCTGTGCTGCTGGAGGGGGCAGTACCGAGGGAATGCTGTCAGGGACGGCCCAAGGTACCGGCAACTCGGGCAGTCGCCCGGGGCGCCATGTGCTCGGGGGCGCCAGAGACTCGGGTCCCGCGCATGCGCAGTTGGGCCGGTGCCAACCAGCGCATGCGCGGTGGCCGCCCTCCCCAAGGGCGGCCCCCCCCCTCTGGCCGCCCGGCCCCCCCCTCGGCCCAGCCACGTCCCCCCTCGGCCCAGCCCCGCCCACCCGCCCCGCCCCCCTCGGCCCAGCCCCACCCCCCTCGGCCTCGGCCCCCCCCGCCCCCTCCCCCCCTCGGCCCCGCCCCCTCGGCCCCGGCCCCCCGAAGGGCGCTGAAGTTCAGCTTGCCCGGGGCGCCAGCAACCCTAGGGCCGGCGCTGAATGCTGTGTTGCTGGAGAGTGCAGTACTGAGGGAGTGCTGTGTTGCTGGAGGGGGCAGTACTGAGGGAGTGCCGTGTTGCTGGAGGGGGCAGTACCGAGGGAATGCTGTGCTGCTGGAGGGGGCAGTACTGAGGGAGTGCTGTGATGCTGTAAGGTGCAGTACCGAGGGAGTGCTGTGATGCTGTAAGGTGCAGTACCGAGGGAGTGCTGTGCTGCTGGAGGGGGCAGTACCGAGGGAATGCTGTGTTGCTGGAGAGTGCAGTACTGAGGGAGTGCTGTGCTGCTGGAGGGGGCAGTACCGAGGGAGTGCTGTGATGCTGTAAGGTGCAGTACCGAGGGAGTGCTGTGATGCTGGAGAAGGCAGTACCGAGGGAGTGCTGTGCTGCTGGAGGAGGCAGTCCCGAGGGAGTGCTGTGATGCTGTAAGGTGCAGTACCGAGGGAGTGCTGTGATGCTGGAGGGGGCAGTACCGAGGGAGTGCTGTGATGCTGTAAGGTGCAGTACCGAGGGAGTGCTGTGATGCTGTAAGGTGCAGTACTGAGGGAGTGCTGTGATGCTGTAAGGTGCAGTACTGAGGGAGTGCTGTGATGCTGTAAGGTGCAGTACTGACGGAGTGCTGTGATGCTGGAGGGGGCAGTACCGAGGGAGTGCTGTGATGCTGTAAGGTGCAGTACCGAGGGAGTGCTGTGATGCTGTAAGGTGCAGTACTGAGGGAGTGCTGTGATGCTGTAAGGTGCAGTACTGAGGGAGTGCTGTGCTGCTGGAGGGGGCAGTACCGAGGGAGTGCTGTGCTGCTGGAGGGGGCAGTACTGAGGGACTGCTGTGATGCCGGAGGGGGCAGTACCGAGGGAGTGCTGTGATGCTGGAGGGGGCAGTACTGAGGGAGTGCTGTGCTGCTGGAGGGGGCAGTACCGAGGGAGTGCTGTGATGCTGGAGAAGGCAGTACCGAGGGAGTGCTGTGTTGCTGGAGGGGGCAGTACCGAGGGAGTGCCGTGTTGCTGGAGGGGGCAGTACTGAGGGAGTGCTGTGCTACTGTAAGGTGCAGTACTGAGGGAGTGCTGTGCTGCTGGATGGGGCAGTACCGAGGGAGTGCTGTGATGCTGTAAGGTGCAGTACCGAGGGAGTGCTGTGATGCTGTAAGGTGCAGTACCGAGGGAGTGCTGTGCTGCTGGAGGGGGCAGTACCGAGGGAATGCTGTGTTGCTGGAGAGTGCAGTACTGAGGGAGTGCTGTGCTGCTGGAGGGGGCAGTACCGAGGGAGTGCTGTGATGCTGTAAGGTGCAGTACCGAGGGAGTGCTGTGATGCTGGAGAAGGCAGTACCGAGGGAGTGCTGTGCTGCTGGAGGGGGCCGTCCCGAGGGAGTGCTGTGATGCTGTAAGGTGCAGTACCGAGGGAGTCCTGTGATGCTGGAGGGGGCAGTACCGAGGGAGTGCTGTGATGCTGTAAGGTGCAGTACCGAGGGAGTGCTGTGATGCTGTAAGGTGCAGTACTGAGGGAGTGCTGTGATGCTGTAAGGTGCAGTACTGAGGGAGTGCTGTGATGCTGGAGGGGGTAGTACCGAGGGAGTGCTGTGATGCTGGAGGGGGCAGTACCGAGGGAGTGCTGTGATGCTTGAGGGGGCAGTACCGAGGGAGTGCTGTGATGCTGGAGGGGGCAGTACTGAGGGAGTGCCGTGATGCTGGAGGGGGCAGTACCGAGGGAGTGCCGTGATGCTGGAGGGGGCAGTACTGAGGGAGTGCTGTGATGCTGGAAGGTGCAGTACCGAGGGAGTGCTGTGATGCTGGAGGGGGCAGTACCGAGGGAGTGCTGTGCTGCTGGAGTGGGCAGTACCGAGGGAGTGCCGTGCTGCTGGAGGGGGCAGTACCGAGGGAGTGCTGTGATGCTGGAGGGGGCAGTACCGAGGGAGTGCTGTGATGCTGGAGGGGGCAGTACCGAGGGAGTGCCGTGCTGCTGGAGGGGGCAGTACCGAGGGAGTGCGGTGATGCTGTAAGGTGCAGTACTGAGGGAGTGCTGTGATGCTGGAGGGGGCAGTACCGAGGGAGTGCTGTGCTGCTGGAGGGGGCAGTACCGAGGGAATGCTGTGTTGCTCGAGAGTGCAGTACTGAGGGAGTGCTGTGTTGCTGGAGGGGGCAGTACCGAGGGAGTGCTGTGCTGCTGGAGAGGGCAGTACCGAGGGAGTGCCGTGATGCTGGAGGGGGCAGTACTGAGGGAGTGCTGTGCTGCTGGAGAGGGCAGTACCGAGGGAATGCTGTGTTGCTGGAGAGTGCAGTACTGAGGGAGTGCTGTGTTGCTGGAGGGGGCAGTACTGAGGGAGTGCCGTGTTGCTGGAGGGGGCAGTACCGAGGGAATGCTGTGCTGCTGGAGGGGGCAGTACTGAGGGAGTGCTGTGCTGCTGGAGGGGGCAGTACCGAGGGAGTGCTGTGATGCTGGAGGGGGCAGTACCGAGGGAGTGCTGTGTTGCTGGAGGGGGCAGTACCGAGGGAGTGCTGTGCTGCTGGAGGGGGCAGTACTGAGGGAGTGCTGTGCTGCTAGAGGGGGCAGTACCGAGGGAGTGCTGTGATGCTGGAGAAGGCAGTACCGAGGGAGTGCTGTGTTGCTGGAGGGGGCAGTACCGAGGGAGTGCCGTGTTGCTGGAGGGGGCAGTACTGAGGGAGTGCTGTGCTACTGTAAGGTGCAGTACTGAGGGAGTGCTGTGCTGCTGGATGGGGCAGTACCGAGGGAGTGCTGTGATGCTGTAAGGTGCAGTACCGAGGGAGTGCTGTGATGCTGTAAGGTGCAGTACCGAGGGAGTGCTGTGCTGCTGGAGGGGGCAGTACCGAGGGAATGCTGTGTTGCTGGAGAGTGCAGTACTGAGGGAGTGCTGTGCTGCTGGAGGGGGCAGTACCGAGGGAGTGCTGTGATGCTGTAAGGTGCAGTACCGAGGGAGTGCTGTGATGCTGGAGAAGGCAGTACCGAGGGAGTGCTGTGCTGCTGGAGGGGGCAGTACCGAGGGAGTGCTGTGATGCTGTAAGGTGCAGTACCGAGGGAGTCCTGTGATGCTGGAGGGAGCAGTACCGAGGGAGTGCTGTGATGCTGTAAGGTGCAGTACCGAGGGACTGCTGTGATGCTGTAAGGTGCAGTACTGAGGGAGTGCTGTGATGCTGTAAGGTGCAGTACTGAGGGAGTGCTGTGATGCTGTAAGGTGCAGTACTGAGGGAGTGCTGTAATGCTGGAGGGGGCAGTACCGAGGGAGTGCTGTGATGCTGGAGGGGGCAGTACCGAGGGAGTGCTGTGATGCTGGAGGGGGCAGTACCGAGGGAGTGCTGTGATGCTGGAGGGGGCAGTACTGAGGGAGTGCTGTGCTGCTGGAGGGGGCAGTACCGAGGGAGTGCTGTGCTGCTGGAGGGGGCAGTACTGAGGGAGTGCTGTGATGCCGGAGGGGGCAGTACCGAGGGAGTGCTGTGATGCTGGAGGGGGCAGTACTGAGGGAGTGCTGTGATGCCGGAGGGGGCAGTACCGAGGGAGTGCCGTGCTGCTGGAGGGGGCAGTACTGAGGGAGTGCCGTGATGCTGGAGGAGGCAGTACCGAGGGAGTGCCGTGATGCTGGAGGGGGCAGTACTGAGGGAGTGCTGTGATGCTGTAAGGTGCAGTACCGAGGGAGTGCCGTGATGCTGGAGGGGGCAGTACCGAGGGAGTGCTGTGATGCTGTAAGGTGCAGAACCGAGGGAGTGCTGTGATGCTGGAGGGGGCAGTACCGAGGGAGTGCTGTGCTGCTGGAGTGGGCAGTACCGAGGGAGTGCCGTGCTGCTGGAGGGGGCAGTACCGAGGGAGTGCTGTGATGCTGGAGGGGGCAGTACCGAGGGAGTGCTGTAATGCTGGAGGGGGCAGTACCGAGGGAGTGCCGTGCTGCTGGAGGGGGCAGTACCGAGGGAGTGCTGTGATGCTGGAGGGAGCAGTACCGAGGGAGTGCTGTGATGCTGTAAGGTGCAGTACCGAGGGAGTGCCGTGCTGCTGGAGGGGGCAGTACCGAGGGAGTGCTGTGATGCTGGAGGGGGCAGTACCGAGGGAGTGCTGTGATGCTGTAAGGTGCAGTACCGAGGGAGTGCTGTGATGCTGGAGGGGGCAGTACCGAGGGAGTGCTGTGATGCTGGAGGGGGCAGTACTGAGGGAGTGCTGTGATGCTGGAGGAGGCAGTACCGAGGGAGTGCTGTGATGCTGGAGGGGGCAGTACCGAGGGAGTGCTGTGATGCTGGAGGGGGCAGTACCGAGGGAGTGCTGTGATGCTGTAAGATGCAGTACCGAGGGAGTGCCGTGATGCTGGAGGGGGCAGTACCGAGGGAGTGCCGTGTTGCTGGAGGGGGCAGTACTGAGGGAGTGCTGTGTTGCTGGAGGGGGCAGTACCGAGGGAGTGCTGTGTTGCTGGAGGGGGCAGTACCGAGGGAGTGCTGTGATGCTGGAGGGGGCTGTACCGAGGGGGTGCTGTGATGCTGTAAGATGCAGTACCGAGGGAGTGCCGTGATGCTGGAGGGGGCAGTACCGAGGGAGTGCCGTGTTGCTGGAGGGGGCAGTACTGAGGGAGTGCTGTGTTGCTGGAGGGGCAGTACCGAGGGAGTGCTGTGTTGCTGGAGGGGGCAGTACTGAGGGAGTGCTGTGATGCTGGAGGGGGCAGTACCGAGGGAGTGCTGTGTTGCTGGAGGGGGCAGTACTGAGGGAGTGCTGTGCTGCTGTAAGATGCAGTACTGAGGGAGTGCTGTGCTGCTGTAAGGTGCAGTACTGAGAGAGTGCCGTGATGCTGGAGGGGGCAGTACTGAGGGAGTGCTGTGATGCTGGAGGGGGCAGTACTGAGTGAGTGCCGTGTTGCTGGAGGGGGCAGTACTGAGGGAGTGCTGTGTTGCTGGAGAGGGCAGTACCGAGGGAGTGCTGTGATGCTGGAGGGGGCAGTACCGCGGGAGTGCTGTGATGCTGTAAGATGCAGTACCGAGGGAGTGCCGTGATGCTGGAGGGGGCAGTACCGAGGGAGTGCCGTGTTGCTGGAGGGGGCAGTACTGAGGGAGTGCTGTGCTGCTGGAGGGGGCAGTACTGAGGGAGTGCTGTGATGCCGGAGGGGGCAGTACCGAGGGAGTGCTGTGATGCTGGAGGGGGCAGTACTGAGGGAGTGCTGTGATGCCGGAGGGGGCAGTACCGAGGGAGTGCCGTGCTGCTGGAGGGGGCAGTACTGAGGGAGTGCCGTGATGCTGGAGGAGGCAGTACCGAGGGAGTGCCGTGATGCTGGAGGGGGCAGTACTGAGGGAGTGCTGTGATGCTGTAAGGTGCAGTACCGAGGGAGTGCCGTGATGCTGGAGGGGGCAGTACCGAGGGAGTGCTGTGATGCTGTAAGGTGCAGAACCGAGGGAGTGCTGTGATGCTGGAGGGGGCAGTACCGAGGGAGTGCTGTGCTGCTGGAGTGGGCAGTACCGAGGGAGTGCCGTGCTGCTGGAGGGGGCAGTACCGAGGGAGTGCTGTGATGCTGGAGGGGGCAGTACCGAGGGAGTGCTGTGATGCTGGAGGGGGCAGTACCGAGGGAGTGCCGTGCTGCTGGAGGGGGCAGTACCGAGGGAGTGCTGTGATGCTGGAGGGAGCAGTACCGAGGGAGTGCTGTGATGCTGTAAGGTGCAGTACCGAGGGAGTGCCGTGCTGCTGGAGGGGGCAGTACCGAGGGAGTGCTGTGATGCTGGAGGGGGCAGTACCGAGGGAGTGCTGTGATGCTGTAAGGTGCAGTACCGAGGGAGTGCTGTGATGCTGGAGGGGGCAGTACCGAGGGAGTGCTGTGATGCTGGAGGGGGCAGTACTGAGGGAGTGCTGTGATGCCGGAGGGGGCAGTACCGAGGGAGTGCTGTGATGCTGGAGGGGGCAGTACCGAGGGAGTGCTGTGATGCTGGAGGGGGCAGTACCGAGGGAGTGCTGTGATGCTGTAAGATGCAGTACCGAGGGAGTGCCGTGATGCTGGAGGGGGCAGTACCGAGGGAGTGCCGTGTTGCTGGAGGGGGCAGTACTGAGGGAGTGCTGTGTTGCTGGAGGGGGCAGTACATAGGGAGTGCTGTGTTGCTGGAGGGGGCAGTACCGAGGGAGTGCTGTGATGCTGGAGGGGGCTGTACCGAGGGAGTGCTGTGATGCTGTAAGATGCAGTACCGAGGGAGTGCCGTGATGCTGGAGGGGGCAGTACCGAGGGAGTGCCGTGTTGCTGGAGGGGGCAGTACTGAGGGAGTGCTGTGTTGCTGGAGGGGCAGTACCGAGGGAGTGCTGTGTTGCTGGAGGGGGCAGTACTGAGGGAGTGCTGTGATGCTGGAGGGGGCAGTACCGAGGGAGTGCTGTGTTGCTGGAGGGGGCAGTACTGAGGGAGTGCTGTGCTGCTGTAAGATGCAGTACTGAGGGAGTGCTGTGCTGCTGTAAGGTGCAGTACTGAGAGAGTGCCGTGATGCTGGAGGGGGCAGTACTGAGGGAGTGCTGTGATGCTGGAGGGGGCAGTACTGAGGGAGTGCCGTGTTGCTGGAGGGGGCAGTACTGAGGGAGTGCTGTGTTGCTGGAGAGGGCAGTACCGAGGGAGTGCTGTGATGCTGGAGGGGGCAGTACCGCGGGAGTGCTGTGATGCTGTAAGATGCAGTACCGAGGGAGTGCCGTGATGCTGGAGGGGGCAGTACCGAGGGAGTGCCGTGTTGCTGGAGGGGGCAGTACTGAGGGAGTGCTGTGTTGCTGGAGGGGGCAGTACCGAGGCAGTGCTGTGTTGCTGGAGGGGGCAGTACTGAGGGAGTGCTGTGATGCTGGAGGGGGCAGTACCGAGGGAGTGCTGTGTTGCTGGAGGGGGCAGTACTGAGGGAGTGCTGTGCTGCTGTAAGATGCAGTACTGAGGGAGTGCTGTGATGCTGGAGGGGGCAGTACTGAGGGAGTGCTGTGATGCTGGAGGGGGCAGTACTGAGTGAGTGCCGTGTTGCTGGAGGGGGCAGTACTGAGGGAGTGCTGTGATGCTGTAAGTTGCAGTACTGAGGGAGTGCTGTGCTGCTGTAAGGTGCAGTACCGAGGGAGTGCTGTGATGCTGGAGGGGGCAGTACCGAGGGAGTGCTGTGATGCTGTAAGGTGCAGTACTGAGGGAGTGCTGTGATGCTGTAAGGTGCAGTACTGAGGGAGTGCTGTGATGCTGGAGGGGGTAGTACCGAGGGAGTGCTGTGATGCTGGAGGGGGCAGTACTGAGGGAGTGCTGTGATGCTGGAGGGGGCAATACCGAGGGAGTGCTGTGCTGCTGGAGGGGGCAGTACCGAGGGAGTGCCGTGCTGCTGGAGGGGGCAGTACCGAGGGAGTGCTGTGATGCTGGAGGGGGCAGTACCGAGGGAGTGCCGTGCTGCTGGAGGGGGCAGTACCGAGGGAGTGCTGTGATGCTGGAGGGGGCAGTACCGAGGGAGTGCTGTGCTGCTGGAGGGGGCAGTACCGAGGGAGTGCTGTGATGCTGTAAGGTGCAGTACCGAGGGAGTGCCGTGCTGCTGGAGGGGGCAGTACCGAGGGAGTGCTGTGATGCTGTAAGGTGCAGTACCGAGGGAGTGCTGTGATGCCGGAGGAGGCAGTACCGAGGGAGTGCTGTGGTGCTGTAAGATGCAGTACCGAGGGAGTGCCGTGCTGCTGGAGGGGGCAGTACCGAGGGAGTGCTGTGATGCTGTAAGATGCAGTACCGAGGGAGTGCCGTGATGCTGGAGGGGGCAGTACCGAGGGAGTGCCGTGTTGCTGGAGGGGGCAGTACCGAGGGAGTGCTGTGTTGCTGGAGGGGGCAGTGCCGAGGGAGTGCTGTGTTGCTGGAGGGGGCAATACTGAGGGAGTGCTGTGATGCTGGAGGGGGCAGTACCGAGGGAGTGCTGTGTTGCTGGAGGGGGCAGTACTGAGGGAGTGCTGTGCTGCTGTAAGATGCAGTACTGAGGGAGTGCTGTGCTGCTGTAAGGTGCAGTACTGAGGGAGTGCTGTGATGCTGGAGGGGGCAGTACTGAGGGAGTGCTGTGATGCTGGAGGGGGCAGTACTGAGGGAGTGCTGTGATGCTGTAAGATGCAGTACTGAGGGAGTGCTGTGCTGCTGTAAGGTGCAGTACTGAGGGAGTGCTGTGATGCTGGAGGGGGCAGTACTGAGGGAGTGCTGTGATGCTGTAAGGTGCAGTACTGAGGGAGTGCTGTGATGCTGGAGGGGGCAGTACTGAGGGAGTGCTGTGATGCTGGAGGGGGCAGTAGTGAGGGAGTGCTGTGCTGCTGTAAGGTGCAGTACCGAGGGAGTGCTGTGATGCTGGAGGGGGCAGTACTGAGGTAGTGCCGTGCTGCTGGAGGGGGCAGTACCGAGGGAGTACTGTGCTGCTGGAGGGGGCAGTACTGAGGGAGTGCCGTGCTGCTGGAGGGGACAGTACCGAGGGAGTGCTGTGCTGCTGGAGGGGGCAGTACTGAGGGAGTGCCGTGTTGCTGGAGGGGGCAGTACCGAGGGAGTGCCGTGCTGCTGGAGGGGGCAGTACTGAGGGAGTGCCGTGCTGCTGGAGGGGGCAGTACCGAGGGAGTGCTGTGCTGCTGGAGGGGGCAGTACTGAGGGAGTGCCGTGCTGCTGGAGGGGGCAGTACTGAGGGAGTGCCGTGCTGCTGGAGGGGGCAGTACTGAGGGAGTGCCGTGCTACTGTAAGGTGCAGTACTGAGGGAGTGCTGTGATGCTGGAGGGGGCAGTACCGAGGGAGTGCTGTGATGCTGGAGGGGGCAGTACAGAGGGAGTTCTGTGATGCTGGAGGGGGCAGTACTGAGGGAGTGCTGTGATGCTGGAGGGGGTAGTACCGAGGGATTGCTGTGCTGCTGTAAGGTGCAGTACTGAGGGAGTGCTGTGATGCTGGAGGGGACTCTCGTTCGGATGGGACGTTACATGAAGGGCCTGCTCGAGTGGATGTGAAATAACCAATGCTGCTATTTTGAAGAGCAGAGGAGTGATTCCCACATTCAACTTCACAACAAAAAGATTGTTTGGTTATTTATCATATTGCTGTTTGTGGGATCTTGCTGTGCACATATTGGTTGCCGTGCTTCCCACATTACAACAGTGACTATACTTCAAAAGTACTTCATTGGCTGTAAAGCACCTTGAGACGCCGATGGTCAGGAAATAAATGCAAGTCCTTTTTCTCCTTTCTTGGCGGTTTAACATCGAAGGCTGGCCGGGTTGAGGAGGAGTTTGTAACGACGAAGGGATTCAATAAGGCAGAGACAGCGAGACTGTTTCCCTGGGTGGGGGAGTTTCCCTGAGTTGGGGAGCCCAGGAGTTGGGGCAAAACCTTTAAATGAAATCTGGATTATCTGGGATGAAATTTGGAAGCACTTCTTCATCCACAAGCCTGTAGGACCCTCCCACAGGGTTGGGGACGCAGAGTCCATGGAGCTCCCACAACCGAGAGTGATAGATATTTGTTACAGAGCAGTGTCAAGGACTGTGAAGTGAAGATGGGGAAATAGGTTTGAGTACAGATCAAAATCTAACTAAATTGCGGAACAGGCTCAAAAGTTTGAGTGGCTGATGCCTGCTCCTGTGTTCCTGTCGATTAAAGCTCACATTTAGCTGCCCTCTCTCTCCAATGTAAGCCCATATTCTGCTCCTTCTCTAATTCATCTCTGTCCTCTCACCAGTGACACTGGCCTTCTCCCCGCTCAGCACCGCTCCCTATTCCAGCTTCACTGCACCAGTCCAGTCAGAACCAGGAGAGCCCCCAGGTTTTTCCAAACATGCCAATCTCAGCAGAGTTCCTCCCTGCTGACCTGGTGCAGGCACCTCTTGGCGTTGGCCATTCGCATTAGCATTTCTCAGTTTGACATGAGGTGGCAACACCATTGCCAGCCTTCCGCAATACAGTGAGCAGCAGAACCGCAAACAAATCACCTCCCACAGCTCTCCGTCTGGGGGCCTGCAGACAGGTCTAATTAGATTGTATTGTTTCTGCGGTCAGCATTAAGTAGGCTGACAACGGTTCAATTAGCTACATGCAGGGGAATCATTGGCATCGCACATCATTACATAATTAAAGAGACGTAAAGCAACAGTATGTACAAGCTCCCCGGTGTCCAACACAAGGCGCAACATTTTCTAGTTTTATTTTCTTCCACTTTTCATTTTAATTACAAGTGGAATGCACTGTGGTGCGATTATAGTCTGACCGCCATCCATGAAAGCTCGGCCCCTTTAACCCGGCACCATTGGCAGATTTGCAGCTCTTTCACGCGGGACAGGAAGAAGCATCTTATTGATAGCGACATTTAGAGACCATTTTGCATGTTGATAATTGCTTCCTGCAGCAGTCCCGAATTGCTTTGGTTAGCATCTTGCAGTTTTTAAATGGTTGAGCCCTCGTAAAGTTGGTCCAACTGTCATTGTGACGAGGACTGTGAACTAAAAAATAGAGCAGCCCATTTGCTTTGTGTGATAAATGGCTCATTGCAGTAAGCAATTTCTAGAACATTCTACCCATGAGCAAATCCCCGACCTTTTATTTAAAGACACAATCCCCTGGTCAACTGTTTCTTTGCCGAGTCGTCTTGTGTTCCTTTAACACAACAAAAATGCACATCATAAGATATCCTGCAAGAATGCACATCATGCTTTAATAACTGGTTGAGCATTCAGATCTGGCTCTATAAATTTGTCTGTCATCAGATAATTGGCAGCTTATTATCTGTTCAGCTAATCGGCAATAAAAGTAGACAAGTGCACACAGGCAGATGCTCCGTCAGGCCCAGTCGTGACTTCAGTCCCACACCAATGTGACTGACTGTCCAGCGGTGCAGCCAGCCAGTCAGTTGTATCAAATTGCTTGCGGTTCATGGTGAAGGCCCAACACCACCTTCTCAGCTCAAACTAGGGATGGGTGATAAACGATAGCCTTGTCAGTAATGCCCAACTCTCAAGGCTGAATAAAATCAAACGCTCTGGGGAGCAAAACCTGGAACAAAGGGATCAACATAGCAGGAAAGCTGCCTGTCTGCCCCTCAAATAATTTCTTCAAGCTCTTTTGAGCCACTTCATTCAGTGCACTCTTCAATTTGGGGTTCCGAAAGTCAAATCATTGTGGTGCAAAAAAGCACCTTTGAGCCATGAGAAGTGGTGGCTAAAGCTAATGCTTGCACCGTAATAAATATCGGGGGAAAATACTGAAAAAGAACATTGCTACATTTACCTGTAAAATTGATCTTACAATTTTAGTATTTCCTGGAAGCAGCATTCCTTGTACAAGGATTTTCCTCTCTCTCAGGCCTGGTGAGATTGTCAATCCTCTCGGATTGTCTGGACGCCTGCAATAATTAACGATTAGTCTCCAGGACACTGCTGTGAGCCATCTCGGAGAAAGGATATCATAGGGGCAAGTTAAAGTGTTTACTTTCACTTATTTGGTCACCAACATTTATTGTTCATAACATTGTTGGAGATGGTCAGAAGAGGCCATTTGACTGACAAGCCAAACATTGATCCAATTAAATAAAAGGGATTGTTCATTTTCCATCGGGGGTAGGACCGTATCGAGTGACCACCGGTCGGAGTGTGATCACAGGGTGGTTAGAGGCTGGAAGTCACTTGGTGAAGTTGCTGAGATTTTCAGCACCCAGAGCTGACAACCCTCAGCTTAGGGCTTGAGTTTTGTTTCAGTCCCAGGCTTTGGGCCTTGAAATTCAAGCTCCTTTTGACACATGAGACTGAATTTGCACTTTTGAGTCAGGAGACTGTGCCCCAGATCTTCAGATTTTCATTCCAGTGGGCTGCCGGGGGGGGGTCTGTTAACAGGAGTTGGGCTCACTGCACCCAGAGGCAAGCACGGGGGCTGCCAGGTGCATAGGTGGACCTTTTAAAGGCCTACCTTATTGCTTCTGGACAATAAAACAAAAGACAGCTCTCTTGGTCTCGTTCCTCATCCCCCACATTCCCCACACACTCCCTATGCCCCACCCATACCAACTCTTGCCAATCATACCGTCATAAACCTCATACCCTCAGTGCCAACTCACCCACCCCTATACTCACCCCATGACCGTTTTCAGCCATTATGCCAACTCAGTACCAATTCATGCGAACCCATGCCTTTGTCCTTGAACCTGCCATGACTTCACGGTGGTGCAGTGGTTAGCATTGCTGCCTACGGCGCTGAGGACCCGGGTTCAGATCCCGGCCCTGGGTCACTGTCTGTGTGGAGTTTGCACATTCTCCCCGTGCCTGTGTGGGTTTCGCCCCCACAACCCAAAGATGTGCAGGTTAGGTGGATTGGCCACACTGAATTGCCCCTTAATTGGAAAAAAAAGTAACTTAATTGCAGTTTTAATGTAAGCTAATGACACTAATAAAGATTATTGTGGAGAGGCTTGTTTAGCACAGTGGGCTAAATAGCTGGCTGGTAAAGCAGACTAAGGCCAGCAGCATTGGTTCAATTCTCGTGTCAGGCGACGGAATGTGGCGACTAGGGTATTTTCACAGTAATTTCATTTGTGGGCAGCACGGTAGCATAGTGGTTAGCATTATGGCTTCACAGCTCCTGGGTCCCAGGTTCGATTCCTGGCTTGATTACTGTCTGTGTGGAGTCTGCACGTTCTCCCCGTGTCTGCGTGGGCTTCCTCTGGGTGCTCCGGTTTCCTCCCACAGTCCAAAGATGTGCAGGTTAGGTGGATGGGGTTACTGGGTTACAGGGATGGTGTGGGCTTAAGTGTGGTGCTCTTTCCGGGAGCATGTGCAGCCTCGATGGGCCGAGTGGCCTCCTTCTGCACTGTAAATTCTATGATGATAAATGCCACTCTCTCAGTATATAGCATGGACAGACCTCTCAAGATTCTGAGAGGAAGTAAAATAAAGTTCTTGGTGTTTATTAATATCTTCACTATAATAAAGCACGTCTATTCAGGAATAAACACATTAAAACACTTAAATCCTTGAAGTACATAATCTATTATAAAAATAAACAGTTCGGGGCAGCACGGTGGCGCAGTGGTTAGCACTGCTGCCTAATGGCACTGAGGTCCCAGGTTCGATCCCAGCTCTGAATCACTGTCTGTGTGGAGTTTGCACATTCTCCCCGTGTTTGCGTGGGTTTCGCACTCACAACCCAAGGATGTGCAAGTTAGGTGGACTGGCCACGCTAAATTGCCCCTTAATTAGAAAAAATTAATTGGGTACCCTAAAAAAAATTTTTAAAGCATAGAATCCCTACAGTGCAGAAGAAGGTCATTCAGCCCATTGAGTCTGCGCCGACCCTTCGAATGAGCACTCTGCCCATTTACACTGCCCCAACCACTCCACCCTGTACCCCTATAACCTAACTTGCACATCCCTGGACATTAAGAGACAACTTATCTTGGCCAATCCACCTAACCCACACACCTTTGGACTGTGGGAGGAAACTGGAGCAACTGGAGGAAACCCACGCAGACATGGAAAGAACGTGCAAACTCCACACAGTTACCCATTGAACCTGGGTCCCTGGTGACATGAGGCAGCAGTGTTAATCATTGTGCCACCGTGCTACCCCTAATCCTTCAAGTACTTAATCCATTCTGAAAACAAACATTTGTGTTCATAACCCCACATCAAAGATTTGAATCACTTGGAGCTGTCAATCAAACTGAATTTACTGAGCTCCCCTGCACACCCTATCACCCCCCCCCCCCCCCCCACCCCTCTGATAATGATATGTTGTGGAATCAGTCATGCAGCACTAATCCTATAATGATAACCCCCAGGCTTATGTGGACAGTCAGCTAGTAAAAAAGCAAGCCCTTATTTATTTTCAACTGCAGACTGATTAATTTAAAAAAATGAATAGCTTGGGAATTTAAGTGCCTTGTCAGCTTAACAGTTCCATTGGGTGTATCCACTTTTTACTCACATTCATGTCTACTTTTAACAATGATAATAAGCATTTTACCTCTCCCAGAAGGTGCCCCAAAATGGCACCTATACCT
The DNA here is from genome assembly GCF_902713615.1 of Scyliorhinus canicula. Classification (NCBI taxonomy): domain Eukaryota; kingdom Metazoa; phylum Chordata; class Chondrichthyes; order Carcharhiniformes; family Scyliorhinidae; genus Scyliorhinus; species Scyliorhinus canicula. The sequence goes on from NC_052156.1 coordinate 82,072,112, forward strand.
CTCCAAAATGGTACCCTATCTCTCCAAACAATTCTGGCAACTTTAGTCCCTTTTTTTAAATGTCTAAGGCCCACATGCTTTCAACATTCCAATGCTGAAAATTGAATTTTTTGTGCCTCCATGGACCATGAATGTGCAGAATACAACCCCCCCCCCCTTCCAGAATCAGGGCACTGGTGTCATGTTTGCTAAGGCGCAGGCCCCTTCGTCATTTGGGCCGTGGTGCATGTGAGAAGCATTGGGCTTTTTAGTCTGCTCCTTTTGGTTACTCTTTCATGGGCATGTGGGCATAACTGGCAAGGCTGGCATTTGTTGCCCATCCCTATCTGAACTGAGTGGCTTGTGAGGCCATTCAGAAAGAGTCAGTCCTGTTGCTGTGGATCTGTAGGCCAGATCGGGTAAGAACAGCAGATTTCCTTCCCTAAAGCACACTAGTGAGCCCGATGGGTTTTTTCAACAATTGATAGTTTCATGGTCATTACTGAGACTTTGAGCGGCATTTTCTGGTCCTGATAATGGGGGCCTGTAATATGCAATGAGACGGTCAAAAGTCCATTGATTTAGTTAGGATCGTAAAATGCAGCTGGAGTAAAATCCCAACCAGATTTATGTTCCTAATTTACTCATTGAATTTTAATTCCACCAGCTGCCATGGTGGGATTTGAACCACTGTACCCAGAGCAATAGCCTGGGTCTCTGGATTACTAACCTAATGATGCTACAAGTAGGCCACCACCTTCCCATAATGCCCAACTGAATTCCATGTCTAGATCCTGAGCAAAGCACTGTGTGCGTCAGAGCAAAAAAAAAATGCAAATGACAGATTAAGAGGTTTTGTGGAATGCACTGCCTGAGATTGCAGATTCCACCATGGCTTTCAAATGGGAATTGGATACTTGTCACAATAGAAACAAAATACTGGGCAACAGAGAACAGCTAGGGGAGTGGGACCAGCCACATTGCTCTTGCAGAGAGCCATCACAGACATGATTGGCTGAATGGCCTCCTGCAGTGCAGTAACTAGTCTTCAGTTCTGCACATCAAATGTCTCTCGCTCTCAACCCGCCTCTTAGGGGCTTTTCACAGTAACTTCATTGAAGCCTACTCGTGACAATAAGCGGTTTTCATTTTCATTTCATCTCAGCCAAGCTGAGTCCTCACTCGCGACCAGCCCTGCTACTTGTATAGAGGATGGCCATGGTTTCCCATTGCTAAGCCAGTAGACAGACCCAAGGCACACTTCAAGCTCCATTTCAGAATTATGGCCTATTATAGTTTCTTACTTCCTCACCTGAAGTGTTGAAAAAAGTGCTTTTGGCTCTTCTGAAGAAAGGGTGAAACTTCTCTGCTGGCAGACAGGACATTCCATGAATCCACCTGATTTTCCCCGAACTCTTTGGGAAGATAGCCTTACAAGCAGTGCAGGTCAGGGAATGGGCTACAGCGTCGTGGTTCTAACTTCCCGTATGTGGACTCCCTGTGGGATCGCTCCCTGCTCTGGAACGTGGGATCAGGCGATCAGCACTGCTGCCTCTGTCACACGAACTGCTCGTTGTCCAGACTAACCCTCCACCAATTTAGAATTTTGGGTTGAAAGATGCAATGTTCTTATTCTTTGTCATACATGATTGGAGCTACAAGACGTATCTACAGGAGGGTACGTGGAGTGGTCATATCACTGGACAAGTATCCAGGCTAACACACTAAGGACTTGGGTTCAGATCTTACCATTGGCAGCTGGTGAATTTGATCTTTCTAATAAAAATCCGGGAATTAATAGCTTGTCTCAGTAATGGTGACCATGGGGTGATTTTCAGCCTGCACTCGCCTTCCACGGGATTTGCGGCGCATGTGGAAAGTCTGGTGAGAATCAGGAAACTCGATTGTTGCCAGAGAGATTGTGTTTCCCGATTTTTCAAATCCCTTGTTGGTGCTGTCACGGGAACCTCATTTTAATAGATTTAATCTGAATATTATTTGGGGCCCCCCCACCACATGATCCCCCTTCACTAAATATTCATGACATCATGTCGGCAGGGTTCAGAACATGTTTGTCCAGACATAAGGCAGTGTCGGGGATTCTTCTGGAAACAGGGCAGTCGAGTGGATTCTTCTGGGCACGCAGAGGTAAGGTACGGCCCCGGGTGATGAGACCATCAATTCACGCGACACGTGGTTAGACGTGAACAGTGGTTTTAATCGTCTTACAACAGAGCCTGCGTGTGACAAGATGAACTCCAGATGAACTGGCAGGCAGGCTCTCAGCATCGACCTTTATACTTCCGGCTAGGGGAGGAGCCATGGGTGGAGCCATGGGCGGAGCCAAGGGTGGAGCCCAGTACAAGCTCCTCATCTCCCCCTGTGGGGAGAGCCGCGCAACTACACGTCATCTACTACAAGTACAGGCTCAACACATGTTGTACAATACAGTGTGGATTATTAGTATTTATAATTCACCACACCGGGTTGGGGGGGTGGGGGGGAAAGAGAGGCATGCAGGGCACTGCCCCCTGGCACAGTTTGGCACAATGGCAACCTGACAGTGCCAATTTGGAAGTGCTAAGCAGTGCCAGGCAGTGCCAGAGCCGAGCCCTAGTGGGAGCCCCATGGTGGGGTTCCATGAGGGTGGGGGAGTGCTGGCTATCTTTCTGCAGTGTTGGTGGGGGGTAGAATGTCGGCGATGAATGTCGGGGGGGGGGGGGGGGGGGGGGGTGGTGTTTGGAATACTGGTGTGGATAGTTGTGGGGGGAGGGGGAGGATTGGGTGTAATGCCAGTGATGATTGTTGTGGGCGTGGGGTAAGCCCCCGAAAGCGCTGTGATGGGTCCGTTAGGGTGCGATGTTGATCGGTCACCTTTTAAAGATGGTGTCCCGATCTCTGGAGTTGTTTGCCGGCTCTAGGAGACCCCTAGCGTAACCCACACCCACTCATCTTGTTCTCTCCAACAGGCTTAATATTTGAAGGGAAAACTGATCTGTGCAGCTGGAGAGCTATGCTCCAGTTTTCAGTCTGAGCTGACAATTGGTCAAATTGTGGTAAGGTTCCGCCCCAAGAAACTATCACTGATTGCCGGAAAAACCCATCTGGTTCCCCTTTCGGGAAGGAAATCTGCCGTTCTTACCTGGTCTGGCCTACATGTGACTCCAGACCCACAGCAATGTGGTTGACTCTGAACTACCCCCTGAAATGTCCACGCAGGCCTCTCAGTTCAAGTGCAGTTAATAATGGCCAATAAATGCTGGTGAAGCCCTCATTCTAGCAAAGAAATAACACATTAAAAAATAAGAGAGAAAGAGGTTGAAGACAGGATTTACCGGCTGTTCACGCCGGTGGGAAATTCCGTTCCCACACCAGCCCTGGGGTTTCCTGGCGATGAGGGGGTTCTGTTAACAGGAAGTCCCGTTGACGATGGCGGGACCGGTAGATCCTCCTGGCAGGCTGCCTCTACTGTCGAAAAATACTTGGCGGGGTGATCAGTAAATCCCACCCAAAGATTGCTTTGACTAGAAACGTGGGTGGGGCGGGGGGGGGGGGGGGGGGGGGAAAGAAAGGCTTGAGGGCAAAACAAATGGATCAGTGACTTTGAGAAATTTCAGGAGCTGCAATTGGCCACCTCCCATTAATGACATTTTGAAAACAAACTCTTCCACGGTGGAAAACAGGCTGCTGATTGGGTTTCTGCCCAGTTCACACTACTGGCATTGACTGATCCCAACCCATAGTGCTCCACAGTCTCGTGAGCAGAGCCTAATGCTAAACATATTCTGAGCTTAAAATTCAACAACTACATTCGAGATTATAAAATAAATTTTCATTATTAAGTCTCCAGTGAAAACAATCTATTTGGAGAATAATTTTGCAAAGAATTTAATTGCCAACATAGAGAGATGATTGAATGAGGTGAATTGGTGTCAATGTATACGGGTGCGTTCATGTCGTGGTCCTGGCTAATGAACGAGCATATTAACCCAGTAGCTGCGAGGTCAACTGGCAGCGAAGTAAATAGCAAAATTTAATTTAAGGAATCGGGTCATTTGAAAGCTGGGACCAGAGCAAATGATGATAAATGTGGTTAAACTGTTATAAAAATAAGTGACTAACCTCTTATCCTGTGCCCCACGTTCTAGATTTCCCAGCCAGGGGCATCAGCTTCTCTACTCTGCTGGCCGTTCAGGATCATTTAAGTTTCAATGAGATCATGGGAGGGATTCCCTGGCCCCCCCCAGTTGAGTGTTTATCGATGGCGGGAGTGGCATGCCGGCGGTGGGATTCTCTGTTCCCTCTGCCGTCAATGGGAATTTCCCATTGATGCCACCCTATGCTGCCAGGAAACCCACGGTGGGGGAGGGGTGCTCCATTGCCGACGGCGCCAGATAATCCTCCCACCAGTGAACGGTTGGAGAATTCCTGTCCTTCTCTCATTCTTCTACACTCCAGAGAATATAGATCCAGTTTACTCAGACTCTCAACTCGGGAACCAATTAAATAAACTTTTACTGTACCACCGCAGATGCAAGTAAATATTCTTCCTTAAATAGGGAAACAAAACTGCGCACAGTATTCCAGGTGCGATCTCATCAAAGCTTTGTACAACAGCCAGACTTCCTTATTCCTGTACTCCAATCTCCTTGCAATAGAGGCCAACATACTTTCCTAATTGCTTGCTGGACATGCATGCTAACATTCTATCTTCCCCGTTCGAGTATACTCCAGACTCTCTGAACATCAACATTTACAAATTTCACGCCTTTTTGCAAAAAAATTCCTGCTTTTCTATTCTTACAACCAAAGTGTATAACTTCACATTCCTCCACATTATACTCCATCTTGTTACCCATTCATTCAACTTGTGTGTAACACTTTATGATAATCTTTATTGTCACAAGTAGGCTTTCATTAACACTGCAGTGAAGTTACTGTGAAAAGCCCCTAGTGGCCACATTCTGGCGCCTGTTCGGGTACACAGAGGGAGAATTCAGAATGTCCAACTTACCGAACAGCACGTCTTTCCGAACTTGTGGGAGGAAACCGGAGCACCCGGAGGAAACCCACGTAGACACGGGGAGAATGTGCAGACTCCACACAGACAGTGTGAAGCCGGGAATCGAACTTGGGTCCCTGGAGTGTGAAGCAACAGTGCTACCCACTATGCTACCGTTCTGCCCACGGCCTCTTTGTGGTATTTCTTGCTCAACCCTATATGCTTTGAGTAGTTGGAGAGTGGTATTTTTGAGACCTACTACAGAACACATTATAGTCTCAAAACATGTTGGCGTACCCACTAACAGGTCCACCTGGAAGTTCCATAGGCCACGCTCATGTATCCTGCTGTCATGCTGGGTGGTGGCCGTTTGGTGGGGTGGGGCGGCTGTTGGGATGGTAGCGGATAGGGGGAGATGGGGATACTTCCTTCTACCTCAGTCTTTCTGTAATGGCCACCTGAGTGTCAGGTGAGAAATGGATGCAAGATGCCAATGGTAAAAATTACCTACACCTCCCCAAAAATATGTTCACTATAAGAAGTAAAGCTTTACTATTCATATAGATGAAATCCGGCTGTGGGATCCTAACTGCATTTGCAACAGAGCTGAGGGGTAGCACAAGTTCCGGTTGTATATCCTCCTGCGAACAGTTATTGTGCCACAATCTGTCAAAGGTGTATAATTCCTAGGGTTGCCAACTCCCCTTGGATGTATTCCTGGAGTTTTATCACATGACTGTCTACTTCCAAACCCTTCACTAAGTCAAACTTCCCTGTATTCCACCAATAAAGGGGCTCATAGTAACACAACAGAAGTAGGCCATTCAGTCCATCAAGCCGGCTCTGAAATTCAGTTCGATCATGGTTGTTCTGTATCTATTTGCTCCATATACTCTGATACCCTTTGCTGAACAAAAATCAGTCTATCTCCGTGTGGAAAACTCCAATTGATCCCCAGTTTCTACAGTCTTTTGGAGCAACAAATTCTACTCTTAGTGTGAAAAAATGCTTCCTGATTTCCCTCCTGAATGCGCTGGCTCTAATTTTCAAAAGATCTTCCCTCATTATTAAATTCCACACTAGTTTCTCCCTATCCATGTTCACCAGCTGTGCCAAACCCACAATATCAGACATGCCCAGAGGAAGACCAGAGGTGGAAAATTCAGCCCTAACATTATGGCTAAGCCGACCTGACCTAATCTATCTTTTAATGGCTCGGCTTCAAGTTTAATTTGATAACACTCCTGCAAGATGCATCAGGATATTTTCACTATGCGGCAGGCACTATGTAAATGCAGGTAGTTGCTGAGGTTTCTTATCTGCACTCCCTCAGGCTGAGTGCCTGGGTATCATAAGAGTCATAAAGTCTACAGCACAAAAAATACTCTTTGACTCATTGCATTTGCACCAATTAAAAACAACCACCTAAGTATTCTAATCCCATTTTCCAGCACTTGGTCCATAGTCTTGTATGCCCTGAGATTGCAAGTGTACATCTAGCGCGGTAGCATAGTGGTTAGCACTATGGCTTCACAGCTCCAGGGTCCAGGTTCGATTCCCAGCTTGGGTCACTGTCTGTGCGGAGTCTGCACGTTTTCCCTGTGTCTGCATGAGTTTCCTCCAGGTTCTCTGGTTTCCTCCCACAAGTCCCGAAAGACATGCTATTAGGTAATTTGGACATTCTTCATTCTCCCGCTGTGTACCCAAACAGGAGCCGGAATGTGGCAACTAGGAGCTTTTCACAGTAACTTCATTGCAGTGTTAATGTAAGCCTACTTGTGACAATTAAGATTATTATTATTAAATACTTCTTAAATTTTATGAAGATCTCTGTCTCCATCACCCTTTCAGGCAATGAGTTCGACACTCCCATCACATCCAGGGTTTAAAGGTGTTTGCTCACATCCCCCCTGTTACGTTCGTGCACAGAGACAATTACTGAGTCAGCGTACTAAAGAACATCTAGTTTAAGACTAGTTAATTTTATTATAGTATAATAAACTGGGGGTAGGAAACTAATGCTACTGTATTCAACTGGAACCCGATTGACCACTATGGTTTGTCAAGTCGCCCCAGGCTCCAGTGTCATGTGCTACTACTTGCCTGACACCTACTGGCCAGAGGCTATACATATTTACACATACATTGTTAATGCATATCACTACACCCTCTAAACCTCCTGCTCCTTGCCTTAAATCTATGCCCCCTGGTCATTGATCCCTCCACCAAGGGTAATAGTTTCTTGCTGTCTACTCTATTTGTATCATAATTTTATACCTCAATCATGTCCCCCCTCATGTCCCCCCTCAGGCTCCAAGGAAAACAATCCCAATCTAGCCAACTCTTTTCATAGGTAAAACTCTCCAGCCCAGGCAACATTCTGGTAAATCTCCTCTGCACCCTTTCCATTGCTATCACATTGCTCCTGTAATGTGGATGCCAGAGCTGCAGTCAATGCAGAAGCTAAACAAAGGATTTCAGTCCTACTAAACTGCATGAGGCTGGTGATGAGCTGGTTGGTCTCCCCTGTATGGGGCCTCACTTTCTGTTTTGTTTCTTTACATCTGTCCACACGGCGCTCCTCGAAATTTCAGGGTATCGCTGGCAGGCAATGATCTAGCTCAAGCTGCTACATCTCCCAAAATGACTTTCGATAAAGTGGACCCAGACCATTTAAGCAAGTATGCTGTCAGTCTCACTCTCATCATCCACATAAATCTAACTCCTAACTGTTCCCCTTTGTCGGGAGCTACAGAACAGATGTCCTGAAACTAGAAACTTGTCGGATTTAAACATTAGGAATTATTTCTAAGGATCCCCTGTTGCCATTTAGCAGGGCGTTAGGCGACATTGTTTCTGTTTGGGGAGAGGTGTGTGGTGGTTTGCTTTATCAGATTTAATTAGAGCAAATTGTGAGCAGGAATTGTGCGAAAGCAGCATCTAGTAATGAGATCTTGGCTGCGATTTAGCAAGATTGCAGAAATCGCCACGGGAATGGGATATCTGGCCTCTCGAGTGCGGAGTGATTTGCAAACCCTGTCAGATTAACCAGTTGCAATCTCAGGATCGCATGCAGCAAATTTATTTTCAGGCCAACATCGAGACATTGTTCTGACTCGCATGACTGTGAGAATCACAGGTTTCCAGCCTCCCCACTGCTCTTTGCTTCCTTCTGCTTGCCCCCTCCCTCTCATTGGGGGGATAAGACTCCGTTAGAAGGCTGCTCTCATCTTTATTGACGAGGGCTGCGATTCCCTGAAGAACTGGCTGATTATCGATTTAATCAGCCAGTCGATAACCTTTGGACACTAAGGGACAATTTAGCATGGCCAATCCACCTAATCTACACATCCTTCGGCTGTGGGAAGAAACTGGAGCATCCGGAGGAAATCCAAGCAGACACGGGGGAAACGTGCAAACTCCACACAGACCCATAGTCGGAATTGAACCAATTGAATTGAATTGGCGCTGTGAGGTAGCAGTGCTAACTACTGTGCCACTGTGCTGTTCCTGGGTTTAAGCATGTGAAATGCATGGCGGGGAAGGGGATGGAGGTGATTAGGGTGGATAAGCGCAGAAGGGAAAGTATGTCATAAGATGAGGCAGGAGAGATTAAACTACAATGATGATGCAAGTTCAAAGCACGTTGTAATGGGACATTATCGATTAAATAGCTTTTCAAATATTTTTGACAACTCAATACTTTCCCCCAAGGTGTTGACCAGCCACGTCGCGTCACAGGATTCAGGGGTGATTGAGCCTATAAAAAACATTTTGCGGGAATAAAAAACAAAAAATGCTGGAAATGCTCAGCAAGTCAGTGTAGTGATCTCTGTATATCAATATACATGATCAATATATGTAACGCTAGTACAGGCAATTGAACACTAGAGGTCTCATTATCAGAACCAATATTAATGGTTTTCCCGCTCTTTCTGATAGCAGTCAGGAGTGCAGAGAGAACAGACATAGTAAACCTAGAGAGAGAAGTTATTTGTTATCAAAGCATTGTATTGTATAATTTAATTAGTTATCTCTACAATTGTTTCTTTATTTACTAGTTGAGAATTAAGTAAAAGAACTTACTATATTTATTTATATTACTCAATAAATTAGTTTGTATTTAAAAGAAGACTATTACTCATTTCAACAATTTGGCTGGTTCAAGAGAGTAATATATATATTACATGAGGTAATATAACAGTCCGGCAACTTCTGGAGGGAGAATGACAGAGTTAGAATTTCAGATCGATGACCTCACATCAGAAGTGGGCATTAAGCAAGTGCAGAGTCAAGAAAAGTGAGGGGGGGGAGAGAAAAATAAAAGGGAAGGTCCTTTGGGTCTCAACAATGAATTCAACAATTTCAGATTACAATGTCTGCCCCTATTTTTTTTTCCTTTTTCTTTTCTCCATCTGCATTTTGTATTTGCAAATTGCAGCTATTCATTACCCTGTCTTTCACATCAGGACATACCATTGGGTTCTTTACTTGTCCCATTACAACGTGCTCTGGACTTGCATCATCATTGTAGTTTAATCTCTCCTGCCTCATCTTATGACATACTTTCCCTTCTGCGCTTATCCCACCTAATCACCTCCATCCCCCTCCCCGCCATGCATTTCACATGCTTAAACCCAGGAACAGCACAGTGGCACAGTAGTTAGCACTGCTACCTCACAGCGCCAATTCAATTCAATTGGTTCAATTCCGACTATGGGTCTGTGTGGAGTTTGCACGTTCTCCCCGTGTCTGCTTGGATTTCCTCCGGATGCTCCGGTTTCTTCCCACAGCCTAAGGATGTGTAGGTTAGGTGGATTGGCCATGCTAAATTGTCCCTTAGTGTCCAAAGGTTGCCTAAAATTGTCCAATGGTGAGGTTGGGTTATGGGGTTACAGGAATAGGGTGGGGGTGTGGGCCTAGGTAGGGTGCTCTTTCAGAGGGTTGGTGTGCACTTGATAGGCCAAATGGTCTCCTTCTGCACTGTAGGGATTTTATGATTCTATCTGATGTGATTTTCATTCTGTCCTGATCAGGCCCAGGACTCTGGCTGCTTACAATCCTGGTGAATGCAGAATTACTTAATTTGATTACTGCCTTTTCTCTCCCGCTTGCCTGAGATCAAATGTAATGTTCCTCCTGCTGTTCACCAAGATCAGCAAACCCCAGCAGTAATCCAGCCTTAAATCTTCCAAAGAGCCAGGTCAGATAGCCCCACTGCCCATTCAACTACAGGGAGTAATCCATGGCACTGGCTTCAGCATTAATATTTTATGTACTAAAGGGGGTGGGGGGGGGGTTAATTTTGATTTTGTGCAAAAAAGAAAATGCACAGGAGAGAATTGGCAACCTGCTTTCCATCTCTCACGATTTTTATTGCCACTCAAGTCATTATTACTCCCTGGCTGTGCGATAATCTAATACAGGACACCCATTGAGATGTGAGACAAGTACTTGTACACAGTGCTGCTTATTGCGAATCTAATGAATCTTTCTAAAAATGTTTTCTATATTTACTATGCTTGCTGGCCTACAGTGACTCCCAGTGCACCAAAGTCTCAATTTTCAAATGCTCATCCCTGTGTTCGGATCCCTCCGCAGCCTTGCCTGTCATATAAGGATTTGACACATAAATGATTAACGTGGGTCTGAGTACAATATCGCTCATACAGTGCTGTAAGAGAACATATGACCCGTACCTCGGAGTCAGCATAGTGTTGGACAGAGCCATGTGTATAAGCAAGCATGGAGACAGCTCCTAGCTAGGACCTTTATTGTGCCTATTTATATAATTTCTCGTAGTTAATAAATACTGTTCAACTACTCAAGACTGAAAACATCTTAATAAGGCCCACCGAACTAGACTCAACACCCGACAATATCATCCTACCCTGTCTCTGTAAATATTCCAAGAATTTGCCATTCCTGTACCTCTGGTCTTTTATACATCTCCCACACACTTTGCTCCACCATTAGTGATCAGCTGCCTGGGCCGAAACCTCTTTGTCTCGCTACCTCTGTCCACTCTTACATGGCACCACTTAAGGTCTACTTCTTTGACCAGGCTTTTGCTCTTAAAGTAACTCCTTGTGAGGTTCCATGTAGGTTTACACCTGATTCACTCCTGTGAAATGCCATTGGAGGTTTTACTATGTTAAAGGTGCAGAGTAAGAATCCTATATCTAGTTCCAGTTACAGTGCTATGATCATGGTAAACTGTTGGTTTAAATGTTGATTCAGCACAGTAAATATTGACAAATGTCTGAGGAATATTTCACATACAGATATTGTCAAAAAAGCTCCTTGCATGAGAAACAAACATTGGAAAAATCCAGAATAATAAGTGTTAGGATACTGGATAAGCCCCCAGCTTTTGTTTGGATACCGCATGAGAATTCCAAACAATTTGCAATTTGTAAAACTGTGAGGAAAGAATATTTCATCCCAGGAGTGGTGACTCTGACCAATAGGTATCTTTTTGTTAAAACAAACTTTAATTTAAATACAGAATTAATGACATTAACATCAGAAATATCTTTACAATTATTAGTTAAACAGTTCTTAAATAAAAGGAAAAATGTTTATCTCACTTTCTACATCTGCCGCTATGTATTTTCCAACTAAACAACCCAATACAGTTCAAAGTCCATGCATAAATAAAGTTAACAAGTCAGGCTTACTTGCTGTTCTCTATGCAGATCTTTGGAGAGAGACAATTTCAGGTACATCCGGAAAATCCTTCTGTCTTGTCAGACTCAAATCCTACAGCAAACTGCCAAAAACTACAGACAGACCTGGTTCCTCACTGTATCCCACTAAAATGTCCCATAACCTGTTTAGCTAGGTTAAACACAATCCCTCAAATTATCTATACCCCAGTGAATCTCCTTTCTATAAACAATATTCCAGTGGCCATCTATATGTAAACAAGTAACTTATTAAAATCGATGATTACCTCACCTTTTACTATCCCTTAATCACAACATTAACAGACATATTGCCTCTTTGTGTTTGAACCCAGGGCTTTTTAACACCATTACTGCAATAAAATATAAAATACAATATATAACAATTTCTGACCTTCATCACAATAGTAACCAGTTCAGAGGGAGGGGACATTTAATCCCAATGCTCGCAGTGACAAGGGTAGGTACAGTTCCCAACCAATCATGAAACATCAAGCATTTATTTAGCATTTTTCATATCCTCAGGGTGTCCCAAAGCACTTTACAGCTAGTGGAGTACTTTGCAAGTGTAGTCACTATTGTAAAGTAGGAAACATGGCAATCATTTTGCACACAGCAAGATCCCACAAAAAGCAATGGGGTAATGACCAGATAATCTTTTTTTTTGTGATGTTGAGGGATATCTATCGGCCAGGACAGTTGGAATACTATCCTGCTCCTCTTTGAAATAGTGCCATGGAACCTCAAGGGATTGTGCCATAAGAGCAGGCAGGGCCAGGGTTAACATCTCAACCAAAAGACAGCTCCCTCAATATCGTCTCCTCCTAAGAATGTTGTGCTAGTCTCTGGAGTGGGACTTTAACCCACCTGCTTATGACTCAGAGGTTGAAAGCGCGACCAAATAATCCACCACTGACACTTCAGGCTGAGTTCATACGACGATCACGTGCGAGTCAAATGGTTATTTGATGCTCTATCCCAGAGATATGACCACAAGATGTAGGCTGACACTTTGGTGTACAGCTGAGGGGATGTTGCACTGACAGAGATACTGCTTTATGGATGAAACATTAAACGTAGGTTACGCCTGAGGATGTAAAATGTGGATGTCATAATATATATCCAGGTATATGATGGTGCACAGACAGACATTGATTGACACACAGGATGACCAGTGAACACACAGAACACAGCAGCCAATCACCAGACAGGACACGACCACTATAAAGCCAGAGGGCACTAGTTTTCCCACTCTCTTGGGATCCAGCCTCTGAGACAGTCAGAGCTCGTGAGCAGCAACTAGAACAAACACCATGTGGTAGTCAGATAGTCTGGTCAGATTAGCCTCAGGTCTCCAGTCAAGTCAGCATAGTGTCAACCCACAGTTAAAGTATTGATGTACCATCAATTGAATGCGAGACGAGTTGCTGAACAAAAGTATGGCTTTAATATACTAGATGTTAAGCCCTGCGGTCGATTACAGTAGAAGGACGACTGCCGGGAGTACTGGGTATTTATACCCCGCCCTGGAGGCGGGGTTAACTCAGCCTCTCGACCAATCGGGGAGCCTTCACATGACTGGTCTCAACCAACCGGTCGAGAGGCACATGACCGACCAGGGCCAATGGTAAGCCAGTGTTCTGCACCAATGGCAGGCAGCTATGCTAATCATACCACCACATTCACCCCTTGCGGAGAAAGAAGGCGGGGGGGGGGGGGGGAGAACTGGTGGTATGAGTAGTAAGGAGAAAAAAAAATGTATCCTTGGCTTCCCACTGGCCCAGACATTTAGCAACAGTACATAGTGTCCATACAAGATCCATGGTGGTGTTGAAGTTAAATGGACTCGATCAGCCTTTTCGTTGCCCGTGACGTCCTGGCAGACCGCCGCAGGGGAGTTGGTGACGTTGGTTCAGCCGATGGTGGTGGTTCAGCTGATGTCCTGGACTCCGCGAGTGGTGGTCCTTGAACTGTCTCCGTACCCCGGGCTGGTGGTGGAGACACCATGGATGGGGAAGGGGTGGCCTGGGTGGGGCGCTGGGGGAAAAGGGGCCGGGGGGAGGTCTGTGGTGAAGGAGGGGAAGGCCGCACGCCGGCGGGTGCCAGGTCCCGGAGGGAGACTGTGTCCTGCTGACCATCGGGGTACTCCATGTACGCATACTGCGGGTTAGCGTGGAGTAACTGGACTTGTTCCACCAACGGGTCGGACTTGTGCACCCGCACATGCTTTCGGAGCAAGATGGGCCCGGGGGGGGGCCAGCCACATCAGGAGAGGGGATCCGGAGGACGACTTCCTGGGGAAAACAAGAAGACGTTCATGAGGTGTCTGATTTGTTGTGGTGCAGAGGAGTGAGCGGATAGAATGTAGGGCATCGGGGATAACCTCTTGCCATTGGGAAATAGGGAGATCTCTGGAGCGGAGGGCCAGTAGTATGGTCTTCCAGATGGTACTATTCTTCCGCTCGACCTGTCCGTTACCCCGGGGGTTATAGCTGGTCGTCCTGCTAGAGGCAATGCCCCTGCTGAGCAGGATTGACGCAGCTCGTCGCTCATAAAGGAGGACCCCCGATTGCTATGTATGTACGCGGGGTAGCCGAACAGGGAGAGGAGGGCCTTAATGACGGTCGATGTGGTCATGTCGGGGCAGGGAATGGCGAAAGGGAAGCGGGAGTATTCCTCGATCACCGTCAGGAAGTAAATGTTGCGGTTGCTAGAGGGAAGGAGCCCCTTGAAGTCTATGCTGAGACGTTCAAAGTGGCGGGATGCTTTGATCAGATGTGCGCGCTCGGGGCGGTAGAAGTGCGGTTTGCAGATGTGGCAGTCACGGGTTACTGTCCTGACTTCCTCGATGGAGTAGGGCAGGTTTCGGGTCTTTATGAAATGATAGAAACGGATCACCCCTGGATGGCAGAGGTCCGCGTGGAGGGAGCGGAGGCGGTCTATCTGCGCGCTGGCGCAGGTACCGCGGGACAGGGCATCAGGAGGCTCATTGAGCTTCCCAGGACGATACAAGATATCGTAATTGTACGTGGACAACTCGATCCGCCACCGCAAGATCTTGTCGTTCTTAATCTTGCCCCTCTGTGCATTATCGAACATGAATGCTACTGACCGTTGGTCTGTGAGGAGGGTAAACCTCCTGCCGGCCAAATAGTGCCTCCAATGTCGCACAGCTTTGACTATGGCCTGGGCTTCCTTTTCCACTGAGGAGTGGCGGAGTTCGGAAGCCTGGAGGGTTCTGGAGAAGAAGGCCACGGGTCTGCCCGCTTGGTTCAGGGTGGCCGCCAGAGCTACTTCTGATACGTCGCTCTCGACCTAAAAGGGGAGGGACTCGTCGATGGCGCACATCGTGGCCTTTGCGATGTCCGCTTTGATGCGGCTGAAGGCCTGGCAGGCCTCTGTCGACGGCGGGAAGGTCGTGGACTGAATGAGGGGATTGGGGAGAGGGAGTTCCATCAGGGGGCGCATGCATTCGGGGTCGGGGCCTATCACTCTGTTACGCACTACGTAGCCGAGGATGGCTAGACGGTCGGTGCTAAACACGCACTTATCCTTATTGTAAGTTAGGTTAAGGAGTTTTGCGGTTTGGAGGAATTTTTGGAGGTTGATATCGTGGTCCTGCTGGTCGTGGCCGCAGATGGTAACATTATCGAGGTACGGGAAGGTAGCCCGTAATCCGTACTTGTCGACCATTCGGTCCATCTCCCGTTGGAAGACCGAGACCCCATTTGTGACACCGAATGGAACCCTGAGGAAGTGGTAGAGGTGCCCATCAGCCTCGAACGCGGTGTACTTGCGGGCACTCGCGCGGATGGGGAGCTGGTGATAAGCGGACTTGAGGTCCACCGTGGAGAAGACTTTGTATTTCGCAATCTCGTTTACCATGGCGGAAATACGGGGGAGAGGATACGCGTCCAGTTGCGTAAACCGGTTGATGGTCTGACTGTAGTCGATGACCATCCGTTTTTTCTCCCCAGTCCGGACCACCAGCACCTGGGCTCGCCAGGGACTGTTGCTGGCCTCGATGACCCCTTCCTTCAGCAACCTATGGACCTCGGACCTGATGAAGGTCCGGTCCTGGGCGCTGTACCGTCTGCTCCGGGTCACGACGGGTTTGCAATCGGGGGTGAGATTAGCAAGCAAGGAGGGGGGGCCTACTTTGAGGGACGCGAGGCTGCAGGCAGTGAGGGAGGGTATAGGGCCGCTGAATTGGAAGGTCAAGCTCTGCAGGTTGCACTGGAAGTCCAGTCCTAGGAGTGCCGGTGCGCAAAGGTCGGGGAGGATAAGGAGTTTATAATTTTTAAAAACCTTCCCCTGGACCGTGAGGTCCGCGATGCAGCACCCGGTGATGTGGACGGAGTGCGAACCTGAGGCTAACCTAATTTTGTGTTTTACAGGGTGGACAGGGAACGCGCAGCGTCTTACCGTGTCTGGGTGAACGAAGCTTTCCGTGCTCCCGGAGTCCAGCAGGCAGTCCGTCTCGTGCCCGTTGAGGTGGATTTGCATCGTCGTCTTGGCGAGCGTGCGTGGACGTGACTGGTCGAGCTGAATGGCCGCGAGCCATGGAGAAGATCCATAGTCGTCGTCGTCGGCCAAGTAGGTGCTGGCCCAGGACCCGCACGTGGAGTCAGGGCCCCAAGATGGCGGCGCCCAGGACCCGCACGTGGCGTCCGGAGCCCAAGATGGCGGCGCCCGCAGGACCCTCATGGTTGCTGGGGGCGGGGTTAGCGGTGCCGGCAGGCCAATCGGAGCGGCAGAGAGCGGGGGCAGAGAGGCGCACAGGCCGGGCGCAGGGGCCCGGGGGCAGGGAGGGGAGATTGGCGCGGTGCGCTGGAAGAGCCAGGAAGGGCCTGGAGGAGGAGATCCCCGGTTGCTGCGCGGCACAGCAGCGACCGATTTGGCCTGGCAGACCGTCGGAAAATGGCCCTTTTTCCCGCATCTCTTACACAGGGCGGAGCGGGCCGGGCAGCGCGGGCGGGAGTGTTTGGCAAGCCCACAGAAATAGCAGCGGGGCCTCGCGGACTTGTCGGGGTGTCCCGCGGCGCAGGCCTGAGGGGGGTCGGGAGCGGCGGATGGCGGTGGGGAAGCATGCCAGGAGGCCCAGCTGGGGACATAGGCGCGAGCGTTTAAGTCGGCGACCTCCAGGGAGGTGGAGAGAGTCCGTGCCTCAGTTAGGCTGAGGTCGTCTTTTCCAGCAGCCGCTGGCGGATAGCGGCAGACTGCATCCCAGCCACGTAAGCATCTCTGATTAAAAGTTCCATGTGCTCAGTGGCTGAAACTTGGAGGCAGGCGCAATTCCTCCCCAGGACAGCGAGGGCCCGGTAAAAATCACCTAAGGACTCACCAGGGAACTGTTGTCTGGTAGCCAGCAGATGTCGGGCGTACACTCGGTTTACCGGCTTAAGAAATTGTCCTTCTGGCGTATCCATGGCCACGTCATATTCCTTTTCTTCCTCTATCATCGCGTAGGCCGCCATGCCCACGCTGGAATGGAGAATATTAAGTTTCTGTGCCATGGTGGGGGGGCTGCTTGCGGTCGCCAGATAGCTATCGAAACACGCCAGCCAATGCTTGAATATTGCCGATGTGTTCGGAGTTTGTGGGCTGATGCGGAGGCAGTCGGGCTTGATCCGGAGCTCCATGTTCAAATTTCTAGTATATTAAATTGATGTGCCATCAATTGAACGCGAGACGAGTTGCTGAACAAAAGTATGGCTTTAATATACTAAATGTTAAGCCCTGCGGTCGATTACAGTAGAAGGACGACCGCCGGGAGTACTGGGTATTTATACCCCGCCCTGGAGGTGGGGTTAACTCAGCCTCTCGACCAATCGGGGAGCCGTCACATGACTGGTCTCAACCAACCGGTCGAGAGGCACATGACCGACCAGGGCCAATGGTAAGCCAGTGTTCTGCACCAATGGCAGGCAGCTATGCTAATCATACCACCACAATAATGTATGATAGTTAAGAGATCAATAAAAACGAGTTGCATTTCTTCAAGTGTTGGAAGCCTGTCTCTCTCACTGCTGCAGTAAATGTAGTCCTCGCAGACCCAGCTTACCCAACACATCAATGGACAGAATGCTATGTTTTAGAATTGAATATAAAAGTAAGGATGCTATGCCTCAGTAATAAGGGCATTGGTGAGACCACATCTCGAATATTGTGGGAAGCTTCAGTCTCCTCATTAAAGAAAAGATGTAAATGCATTGGAGCTGGTTCAGAGGAGATTTACTAGATTGATCCCTGGAAGGAGCAGGTTTTTTGATTGTAGGTCGGGCAGACTGGGTTTGTTTTCATTGGAGTTTAGAAGAGTGAGGGGTGACTTGATTGGAGTATATAAGATCCTAAATGGTATTGACAAGGTGAGCGTGCAAAATATGTTTCCTGTTGTGATTGAGTCCAGAAAAGGAGACACTGTTTTAAAATTAGGGGTTGCTCTGTTAGGATCGTGTTGAGGAGATTCTTTTTCTCTCAGACGGTTATGGGACTTTGGAACTTTCTGCCTCAGAAGGCGGTGCAGTGGGGTCACTGAATATTTTTAAGGCAGAGGCAGATATATTCTTGTTGGGTAAGGGAATCAAAGGTTCTTGGGGGAGATGGGGAATGTGGAACTTGACAAATCAGCCAGGATCTTATTGAACGGCAAAGCAAATCCACTGATCAGATAAAAACAGAAATACCCGCAGCTCTGGCAGCATCTGTGAAGAGAGAGAAGCAGAGTTAATGTTTTGAGTTCAGTTGTGGATGGCCTTGTCTTTTGCTGTATTGTAAATTGGCGGCTGTGTCCCTTCCAAAACAAGAAGTAATTCATGGAGTGTGATGCATTTTGTGATGTCCTATGAACACAAAAAGCTTATAAACCAAAATATAAATTCTGTCTTTCTTTTCACCCTGTATGAAACAGCTCCAAATGAATGGCTCAATTACCAGGGATTGATTTTTTTAATTTTTAAAAAACACCTTTTCCTTGCCGCCTGAATTAACGGGGTTCAATTAAAAATGTCATCAAAGCTGTGTAGCTCAGCCATCTCAACAGGATACACTAACTCTCAGACTCATGAAGCAATCATTAGTCTGAAGGAACCCTGCCCCTTTGCATTGATCAGTGCTTCTACTGGCCTTGTTATCAGATCCCTTGATCCCTTATTGCTGCAGAAACACATCAAAACCTCTCTTAAAAGCTCATTCATCCACTTCTGTGCCTTTCCCTGCGAACTGATACCACACATCTATTAGCCATTCTGTGTAAATTCTTCATGAGAAACATAAGGAGATGTGTGACTTTCTCATTCTTAGTGAAAGAGTTTAATTTGTGAATCTGGAATTGGGATCTGGAATTTAGGACCTGGAATTTAGGATCTTGATTGGGAATTTGGTATTTAGATATGGAACGGGGATCTGGAACTGAGATCTGGAATTGGGTTCTGGAATTGGGATCTGGAACTTGGATCAGGAATTTAGGACCTGGAATTTGGGATCTTAATTGGGAATCTGGTATTTAGATATGGAATGGGGATCTGGAATTGGGATCTGGAATTTGGGAACTTGATAGGGATCTGGCATTTCAATCTGGGATTTGGAATTTAGGATCTATAATGGGGACTCTGGAATGGGATTCAGAACTGGGATCTGGAATGAGGGAACAGGCCTGGGATCTGAAATGGAGCAGCACTCTCTTCCCAAGTCGAAACAACGCTCATTTAAATCAGGAAAAAGTGTCACCACAAAATATGAAAAAAGGGCCCATTTTATTTCCCTCCGAGATGTTGTGCGAGACAGCTGAGCAGCCATATTGTTATCTAATTCCTGTGTGAACAGTGATGTACCGAGAGGGGGCACGGATTCAGCTAGTTGTAAAACCTGGACAAACCAAAAAGCTGATCGGTTGTTAGCGTTAGTAATACCTTCCATTGTCTCTCATTATCAATTTCTCAAAGTTCCACTTGCAAGGTGACACGCTACCTTGTAGGAATAAAAGCAAGGTGTCTTCATGCAGTCAAGCTGTTTATTTTTATACATTAAGAGACTGGAACCATATGAAATGAGTGCAACCCATTCCTCTCCCCACATCAAATTTGAGAACAACTGCACCTGCCTCAGGCTGCACTGCAAAGTAATGTTCCAGAACATTCAGTGTATTTTTAATTCTTTCACAGGGATGTTACTGGCAAAGCCAACATTTATTGCCAATCCCTAATTGCCCTTGAGAAGGTGGTGGTGAAACTGCCTTCTTGAACCACTGCAGTCCCTGATGTGTAGGTACACCCACAGTGCTGTTAGGGAGGGTGTTCCAGTATTTTGGCCCAGCGACAGTGAAGGAATGGTGAGCTAGTTCCAAGTTAAGATGGTGCGTGGCTTGGACGCGAACTTGAAAGTGATGATGTTCCCATGTATCTGCTGTCCTTCTAGATGGTAGCGGTCATGGGTTTGTAAAGTGCTGCCGAAGGAGGCTTGGTGAGTTCCAGCAGTATATCTTGTAGTTGATACACACGGCTGTCACTGTGCGTTGGTGGTGAAGGGAGTGAATGGTTGTGGAAATGGTGCCGATCAAGTGAGGCTGCTTGGTCTTGGATGGTGTCAAGATTCTTGAGTGTTGTTGGAGCTGCATACATCCAGGGAAGTGGAGAGTAATCCATTATACTCCTGAATTGTGCATTGTAGATGGTGGACATGCTTTGGGAGTGAGGAAATTAGTTACTCACCATAGAATTCCCAGCCTATCACCTGCCCTTGTCGCCTTTATGGCTAGTCCAGTTTAGTTTCTGGCTAATGGTAATGTGATAATGCAGCCCCTTTTGTGAGGGGGAGGGGGGGAGCTGGTCAGTGTGGTTCCCACTGTCACTGGTCAGTATGGTTCCCACTGTGGGAACCACACTAACCAGTGACAGTGGGAACCAACCTGACCAGTGACAATGGGACCCGCATTGACCAGTGACAGTGGGAACCACACTGACCACTAACAGTGGGACCCGCATTGACCAGTGACAATGGGAACCACACTGACCACTGACAGTGGGACCCGCATTGACCAGTGACAGTGGGAACCACACTGACCAGTGACAGTGGGAACCAACCTGACCACTGACAGTGGGACCCGCATTGACCAGTGACAATGGGAACCACACTGACCAGTGACAATGGGAACCACACTGACCAGTGACAATGGGAACCACACTGACCAGGGACAGTGGGAACCACTCTGACCAGTGACAATGGGAACCACACTGACCAGGGACAATGGGAACCACACTGACCAGGGACAGTGGGAACCACTCTGACCAGTGACAGTGGGAACCACACTGACCAGTGACAATGGGAACCACACTGACCAGTGACAATGGGAACCACACTGACCAGGGACAATGGGAACCACACTGACCAGCGACAGTGGGAACCACACTGACCAGCGACAATGGGAACCACACTGACCAGCGACAATGGGAACCACACTGACCAGTGACAATGGGAACCACACTGACCAGTGACAATGGGAACCACACTGACCAGCGACAGTGGGAACCACACTGACCCAGTGACAATGGGAACCACACTGACCAGTGACAATGGGAACCACACTGACCAGTGACAATGGGAACCACACTGACCAGCGACAGTGGGAACATCACTGACCAGCGACAATGGGAACCACACTGACCAGTGACAATGGGAACCACACTGACCAGTGACAATGGGAACCACACTGACCAGCGACAGTGGGAACCACACTGACCAGCGACAATGGGAACCACTCTGACCAGTGACAGTGGGAACCACACTGACCAGCGACAGTGGGAACCACACTGACCAGCGACAATGGGAACCACTCTGACCAGTGACAATGGGAACCACACTGACCAGCGACAATGGGAACCACACTGACCAGCGACAGTGGGAACCACACTGACCAGCGACAATGGGAACCACACTGACCAGTGACAATGGGAACCACTCTGACCAGTGGCATTGGGCACCACACTGACCAGTGGCATTGGGCACCACACTGACCAGTTCTATTAGGAAACACACTAAGAGTGGCATTGGACATTGCACTAACCAGAGGCATTGGACAGCACACTGGCCAGTGGCATTGGGCGCCATGCTGGCCAGTGGCATTGGGCGCCATGCTGGTCAGTGGCATTGGGCGCCATGCTGGTCAGTGGCACTGGGCAGTATGCTGACCAGTGGCATTGGGAAGCACACTGACCAGTGACAATGGGAACCACACTGACCAGCGACAGTGGGAACCACACTGACCAGCGACAATGGGAACCACACTGACCAGTGACAGTGGGAACCACACTGACCAGTGACAATGCGAACCACACTGACCAGCGACAATGGGAACCACACTGACCAGTGACAATGGGAACCACACTGACCAGCGACAGTGGGAACCACACTGACCAGTGACAATGGGAACCACACTGACCAGCGACAATGGGAACCACTCTGACCAGTGACAATGGGAACCACACTGACCAGCGACAGTGGGAACCACACTGACCAGCGACAATGGGAACCACACTGACCAGTGACAATGGGAACCACTCTGACCAGTGGCATTGGGCACCACACTGACCAGTGGCATTGGGCACCACACTGACCAGTTCTATTAGGAAACACACTGAGAGTGGCATTGGACATTGCACTAACCAGAGGCATTGGACAGCACACTGGCCAGTGGCATTGGGCGCCATGCTGGCCAGTGGCATTGGGTGCCATGCTGGTCAGTGGCACTGGGCAGTATGCTGACCAGTGGCATTGGGAAGCACACTGGCCAGTGGCATTGGGTGGCACATTGACCAGTAACATTGGGCACCAGGCTGGTCATTGACAGCAGCACCAGAAGAAACATGAATTTCTTGATTGGAGAAGATGAGGCTGCTATCACATTGGCTCACAAACTTGGTCACTGTGTTTTGGGGTTTTGGAGAGAGCTGAATGCGCGCTGTTCAAAAGCATTGCCCTTTGGCCTTAACCTATTCCGAATGTACACTCATAAATGTTATTTCGTTGATTGGAACGAACGCATCAACTCACTGAAATGTCATGACTGATAGCTCCAGTATCCTGTCAGGGAGATTAGGTCCTTGAGTTTCTGATGAGCAGGAAAGGATATGAACGGGCAGGCGAGGTTTTGTACAGCATTCTAATTACTCTCCAGTTATTGTGATGAAATAAAATTTAATAAGGTTCATCTCCCAGACACTGATGCCACTTGTAGATTTTTGCCTTTCAATAAGGCTGCCTTTCAGATTTATTTCCGCTCGTACGGAACTCATTTGGAAATCCGACCAATGGGATGAATTGAAAACAAGCCAGAACAGAACACTGCAGTGAAATATCTTCACTGACACCACTCCTCACCCACCCTGCCCCACCTCACACCCTGGACCCCAGCCCAATCCCATCCACTCAGACTCAACCTCAGTCCCATCCTGCCACTCACCTAGAACTCTCTCGACACTAACCCACTCCACAAGGTGTCAGTAACACCTAGCTGGTAGCATCCTCACCTTTAATTCAGAAGGTTTTTGGTCTCGAGACTTGATACCTTGCAGTACAGAACTGACGAAATGCAGCACTATTGGAGGTATCGATTTCCGATCAGACATTAAGCCGGTCACTATTTGAAGGACAGGGGTGTCCCCAGACACCCTGCTTGTTAAATTAACTCTTTATCTCATCATTAATCTCACTACTATTTGTGGGACCTGGGTGCGCACAGATTGCCAGAATCCATAGCAGAAGATGAGGATTTGGCAGTGACAAAAGCGTCACATTGACCAGTGACAGTGGGAACCACACTGACCAGTGACAGTGGGAACCACACTGACCAGTGACAGTGGGAACCACACTGACTAGTGACAGTGGGAACCACACTGACCAGTGATAGTGGGAACCACACTGACCAGTGACAGTGGGAACCACACTGACCAGTGACAGTGGGAACCACACTGACCAGTGACAGTGGGAACCACTCTGACCAGTGACAGTGGGAACCACACTGACCAGTGACAGTGGGAACCACTCTGACCAGTGACAGTGGGAACCACACTGACCAGTGACAGTGGGAACCACTCTGACCAGTGACAGTGGGAACCACACTGACCAGTGACAGTGGGAACCACACTGACCAGTGACAGTGGGAACCACACTGACCAGTGACAGTGGGAACCACACTGACCAGTGACAATGGGAACCACACTGACCAGTGACAGTGGGAACCACACTGACCAGTGACAGTGGGAACCACACTGACCAGGGACAGTGGGAACCACACTGACCAGTGACAGTGGGAACAACACTGACCCAGTGACAGTGGGAACCACACTGACCAGTGACAGTGAGAACCACACTGACCAGTGACAGTGGGAACCACACTGACCAGTGACAGTGGGAACCACACTGACCAGTGACAGTGGGAACCACACTGACCAGTGACAGTGGGAACCACACTGACCAGTGACAGTGGGAAGCACACTGACCAGTGACAGTGGGAACCACTCTGACCAGTGACAGTGGGAACCACACTGACCAGTGACAGTGGGAACCACACTGACCAGTGACAGTGGGAACCACACTGACCAGTGACAATGGGAACCACACTGACCAGGGACAGTGGGAACCACACTGACCAGTGACAGTGGGAACGACACTGACCAGTGACAGTGGGAACCACACTGACCAGTGACAGTGGGAACCACACTGACCACGGACAGTGGGAACCACACTGACCAGCGACAGTGGGAACCACACTGACCAGCGACAGTGGGAACCACACTGACCAGTGACAGTGGGAACCACACTGACCAGTGACAGTGGGAACCACACTGACCAGCGACAGTGGGAACCACACTGACCAGCGACAGTGGGAACCACACTGACCAGTGACAGTGGGAAACACTCTGACCAGCGACAATGGGAACCACACTGACCAGCGACTGTGGGAACCACACTGACCAGCGACAGTGGGAACCACACACCAGCGACAGTGGGAACCACACAGACCAGCGACAGTGGGAACCACACTGACCAGCGACAGTGGGAACCACACTGACCAGCGACAGTGGGAACCACACTGACCAGCGACAGTGGGAACCACACTGACCAGCGACAGTGGGAACCACACTGACCAGCGACAGTGGGAACCACACTGACCAGCGACAGTGGGAACCACACTGACCAGCGACAGTGGGAACCACACTGACCAGCGACAGTGGGAACCACACTGACCAGCGACAGTGGGAACCACACTGACCAGCGACAGTGGGAACCACACTGACCAGCGACAGTGGGAACCACACTGACCAGCGACAGTGGGAACCACACTGACCAGTGACAGTGGGAACCACACTGACCAGTGACAATGCGAACCACACTGACCAGTGACAGTGGGAACCACACTGACCAGTGACAGTGGGAACCACACTGACCAGGGACAGTGGGAACCACACTGACCAGTGACAGTGGGAACCACACTGACCAGTGACAGTGGGAACCACACTGACCAGTGACAGTGGGAACCACACTGACCAGTGACAGTGGGAACCACACTGACCAGTGACAGTGGGAACCACACTGACCAGTGACAGTGACAGTCTTATGGACTGACTTGATTAATACTACACTCCTGTATGCTTCACCTGATGCTGGTGACTATGTATTTACATTGTGTACCTAGTGTTGCCCTGTTACGTTTTTTTTCCCATGTACTAAATGATCTTTCTGAGCTACATGCAGAAAAATACTTTTGACTGCCCTTGGTAAACGTGACAATAAACAAATCCCATCAACCACACTGACCAGTGACAGTGGTAAACTGGTAAACTTGCAAAAGAATGCAAGTTCTTTTTTTCCTTTTATTTGCAGTAGGTGATTATCATGAATTCCTGCTGGTCTATGTAGCTCCATCCCTGGAAATATGTCCTGAGAAACATTGACTGAGTTCCTCATAGAATGAACCCTATTACAGAACAATGCTTTTTGTACTCTCCGCTTGATAACAGGTTTCTGTGAGTCTGAAACTTAGCTGCCAGTCCCCCTCTAACTATCATTATTAAGCACCCATTTTATGTCTAAGTACTTGTGCTGATTATCCAGCAGTTTTAATAAGGCAGCTCTTGAATCTCCAATTGATTTCAAAATTGGGAAATTCACTACAACTCAGCAAAGCTTCTTTAACTGCTCCTCCCAAAATCCCCAAGCTCTACCACATGGCAGCAAACTCCACATTCCTTTCCACGTCTCTCACTATCTTGTGGTAGTCACCACTAGCAGTATTATATGTATTACGGTAAGGCATGTATAATAGAGGTACATGGGTAAATCCCTGCCTGCTGGCTCCGCCCAGTAGGCAGCGTATAAATGTGTGTGTTCGCCGGTGCTTCAGACATTCTGGTTCCAGCTAATGGAGGTACAACATCTTTGTTCAATAAAGCCTTGATTATTCCGCTACTCTCGTCTTTGTGGTAATTGATCGTGCATCAATTTATTGAGCAAAGATTTTTAAAACGATGGATCTTTGCATCAAGCCTGATCACCTGCAGCTGAGCCCTCAAGCAGCCAACGCCACGTCTGCCTTTGACCACTGGCTAGCCTGCTTCGAAAGCTACTTCCGAACATCCGCTGAGGAACCCTTGGACTCGCAGAAGCTCCAAGTCCTTTATTCACGGGTGAGCCTTGATGTTTTTCCTTTCAACTGGGATGCGCCCACTCACTCTAAAGCGATGGAGCTCCTGAAGGGACATTACGTTCGACCAGTCAATCAACTATACACCAGGCACCCCCTGTCCACGAGACACCAAGTCCCCGGGGAGTCTCTAGATGATTTCTGTCGTGCTCTGAACATCCTGGGGAGGAACTGTGACTGTGAGGCAGTTTCGGCAGTCCAGCACACAGAACTTTTAATTCGAGATGCTTTCATTATGGGCATGAGGTCTGTGTACGTCCGCCAGCGGCTATTGGAACGGGGTACGCTTGATCTTGTGGGAACTAGGCAGCTTGTGAACCTGTTAGAAGTGGCCTCCTGTAACGTCCAGTCCTACGCCCCCGACCGCGCGGCACCCACATAGGCATCGTGGGCCCCAGCAGCTGCCGACTCAAGCTCACCACAAGCCTGCGCCACATGGCAGCCAGCCAACCCTGTGGGGCCCAAGTGCTATTTTTTGCGGGCAGAACAAACACCCCCGGCCGCGCTGCCTGGCACGGAGCGCGATCTGCAACGGTTGTGGAAAGAAGGGACACTTTGTTTCTGTTTGCCAGGCCCGGTCAGTCGCCGCTGTTTCCAGGCCCAGCGTCACTGCACCCCCCACGTGCGGCCCGTGGGTGCCGCCATCTTTGATGCCGCCCGCCATGTACGTCCTGTGGGTGCCACCATCTTTGACGTCATTTTGAAAGGCGCCTCAGGACCCCTGCTCATCTGGCCATTCATCGCCTGCCGCTACCTCCACCACCACCGCTGACCAGCCCGGGACCTCCCAGCATCTGCCGCAGCTCGCCTCTATCACCATGGACCAGTCTCGGCCCCGCATCCTCGCGACCGCAACAACAACGGTGAAGATCGATGGGCACGAGATGTCCTGCCTTTTTGACTCCAGGAGCACAGAGAGCTTCATCCACCCCATGACGGTAAGGCACTGCTCCCTCGCGGTACACTCCGTCACCCAGAAGATCTCCCTGGCCTCCGGATCCCATTCTGTGGAAATCCGGGGGTACTGCATCACGACCCTCACTGTCCAAGGCGTAGAGTTCAGCAACTTCCGGCTCTATGTCCTCCCCCCACCTCTGCGCTGCCCTGTAACTCGGCCTGGACTTCCAGAGCCATCTCCAAAGCTTAACCTTAAAATTCGGCGGACCCCTACCCTCCCCTCACCGTATGCGGCCTCACGACCCTTAAGGTCGATCCACCTTCCTTGTTTGCGAACCGCACCCCGGATTGCAAACCCGTCACCACTAGGAGCAGACGGTACAGTGCCCAGGACAGGACCTTCATCAGGTCGGAGGTCCAATGGCTTCTGCAGGAAGGGGTCATTGAGGCCAGCAATAGCCCCTGGAGAGCTCAAGTGGTAGTAGTAAAGACTGGGGAGAAGCACAGTATGGTCATTGACTACAGTCAGACCATCAACCGGTACACGCAGCTCGATGCGTATCCCCTCCCACGCATATCTGACATGGTCAATCAGATTGCACAGTATCGGGTCTTTTCCACAGTGGACCTGAGGTCCGCCTACCACCAACTCCCCATCCGCCCGGAGGACGCCAATACACTGCGTTCGAAGCAGATGGCCGCCTCTATCACTTCCTCAGGGTTCCGTTCGGCGTCACTAATGGGGTCTCGGTCTTCCAGTGAGAGATGGACTGAATGGTTGACCGGTACGGGCTGCGGGCCACCTTCCCGTACCTAGATAACGTCACCATCTGCAGCCACGATCAGCAGGACCACGGCGTAAACCTACAAAAATTCCTCCAGACCGCCAAACTCCTTAACCTCACATATAACAAGGAGAAGTGCATGTTCCGCACCAACTGCTTAGCCATCCTTGGCTATGTCGTGGAAAATAGAGTCCTAGGGCCCGACCCCGACCGCATGCGCCCCCTCATGGGACTCCCTCGCCCCCAATTTCACCAAGGCCCTGAAACGATGCCTGGAGTTCTCCTACTATGCCCAGTGGGTCCCTAATTATGCGGACAGGGCCCACCCAATCATTCAGTCCACAGTATTTCCCCTGACGGCTGAGGCCCGCTAGGCCTTCAACCGCATCAAGGCAGACATCGCAAAGGCCACGATGCACGTGGTCGACGAGTCCCTCCCCTTTCAGGTGGAGAGCGATGCATCGGACATAGCTCTGGCCGCCACCCTCAACCAGGCGGGCAGGCCCGTGGCTTTCTATTCCCGCACCCTCCATGCCTCCGAAATTCGGCACTCCTCTATCGAAAAGGAGGCCCAAGCCATTGTGGAAGCTGTGCGGCATTGGAGACATTACCTGGCCGGCAGGAGATACACTCTCCTCACTGACCAACGGTCGGTTGCCTTCATGTTCAACAATACACAGTGGGGCAAGATCAAAAATGACAAGATCTTGAGCTGGAGGATCGAGCTCTACACCTATAATTACGAGATTTTGTATCGCTCGGGGAAGCTCAACGAGCCCCCTGACGCCCTATCCCATGGTACATGTACCAGTGCACAAGTGGACCGACTCCGGGCTCTCCATTATGACCTCTGCCACCCGGGGGTCACGTGGTTCTTCCATTTCATCAAGGCACGCAACCAGCCCTACTCCATTGAGGAGGATTGGACCGTCACCAGAGACTGCCAGGTCTGCGCAGAGTGCAAGCCGCACTTCTACCGGCCAGACTGAGCGCACCTGGTGAAGGCCTCCCGCTGCTTTGAGCGCCTCAGCGTGGACTTCAAAGGGCCCCTCCCCTCCACTGACCACAACACGTACTCTCTGAGCGTGGTTGATGAGTACTCCCAGTTTCCTTTTGCCATCCCATGCCCCGATATGACTTCTGCCACAGTCATTAAAGCCCTCCACAACATCTTCATTCTGTTCGGTTTCCCCACCTACATCCACAGCGATCGGGGATCCTCCTTTATGAGTGATGAGCTGCGTCAGTTCCTGCTCAGCAGGGGCATTGCCTCGAGCAGGACGACCAGCTACAACCCCCGGGGAAACGGGCAGGTGGAGAGGGAGAATGGGACGGTCTGGAAGGCCGTCCTGCTGGCCCTGCGGTCTAAAGATTTCCGGGTCTCCCGCTGGCAGGAGGTCCTCCCCAACGTGCTCCACTTCATCCGATCGCTCCTCTGCACCGCGACTAACGAGACCCCTCACGAACGTGTGTTCGCCTACCCCAGGAAGTCCACCTCCGGGGTCTCGCTTCCAACCTGGCTGACAGTTCCTGGACCCGTCCTCCTTTGCAAGCATGTGCGGACCCATACATTGGATCCCTTGGTCGAATGAGTCCACCTCCTACACGCGAACCCGCAGTATGCCTACGTGGCAAACCCCAACGGGTGCCAGGACACAGTCTCCCTCCGGGACCTGGCGCCCGCTGGATCCTCACGCACGGCTCCCGACCTGACACCACCCACCCCCCCTCCTCCGGCTGCCTCAATCACCCCTGTGCCACTCACCCTGCCCCCAGCGAACCTCACTGCAGCCCCCACCCCAGGAGGATCCGTCCTCCCACTGGTTCCACTCAGGGGTGATGAAGACGAGGACAACACGCTCCCAGAGTCACAGGTGACCAAGGACTGAGGTGATCGCAGAAGAGGGTCAAGGCCCCCGACAGACTGAACTTGTAATTTTTTTTCCACCACCCCCTCCGGACTCTTTTTTTAACAGGGGGTGAATGTGGTAGTCACCACTAGCAATATTATATGTATTACGGTAAGAAACATATAGTAGAGGTACATGGGTAAATCCCTGCCTGCTGGCTCCGCCCAGTAGGCGGCGTATAAATGTGTGTGCTCGCCGGTGCTGCAGCCATTCCGGTAGCAGCTACAGGAGGCACAACATCTTTGCTCAATAAAGCCTCGATTATTCCACTACTCTCGTCTTTGTGGTCATTGATAGTGCATCAGAAATATATCATCATTCCTTCATTGTGTTGAGGCAAAATCCTGGAACTTCTTGTTCTATTCCAAAAAGCAAGGTGCTGAAGGATAGAACTGGAGCCAATCTTTTAGAGCATAACTTTATGGAGGTACAGATTGCAAGAATGCACCTCCTAATCCAGCCACTGCATTTTCGGTCTGCACCTTTTTATTATTTTACGGTCGCACAGTGGTTAGCACTGTGGCTTCACAGCGCCAGGGTCTCAGGTTCGATTACCGGCTGGGTCACTGTCTGTGTGGAGTCTGCACGTTCTCCCCATGTCTGCGTGGGTTTTGTCTGGGTGCTCCGGTTTCCCCCCACTAGTCCCAAAAGACGTGCTGTTTGATAATTTGGACATTCTGAATTCTCCCTCTGTGCACCCGAACAGGGGCCGGAATATGACGAATGTGGCTTTTCAAAGTAACTTTATTGCAATGCAATCCGACTTGTGACAATAAAGATTATTACTATAAAATCAATTAATAGAAAGGAGACAAATTAACAATAGATCAAATTAACTAATAAAGGGGATAACCCCTTAAAGTGGCACAGTAACTGAAGTCTGAAACCACAAAAGGGAACTTGCAAGCCAACATGTGGTTCTGCAATTAACAATGCACTGCAGCCCCTATTCCCAGCAGCACGAATGAATCCCCAGTTAGTGCCACCACTTGCCTGCAATTAAATATAATTAAGAAACTATTTACAATGCTGTTGGTGTACCTGCATCACATAGATTGAAGAGGTTCAGGAGAGTAGCTCACTGTCACCTTCTCAAGTGCAATTAGGGAGGGCAGCAAATGCCAGCATTGCCAACAGTACCCACATTCTATGAGCAAAAACTATTGACTGCTGCAATTCCCAACATTACAACAGTGAGTGCACTTTAAAGTGCTATGGGATGTCTTGAACTGACTTCACAGAATAATGATTGTGTTGCAGTTGTCATTCACAGGCCAGATTCCTGTTTCTGTTCTTATAAGAGTTTTTTTCCATGTTATTTTAAATAGTTTGAAAATCCTGGACTGGCCACTGCAAAAAGCAGAAAGCCCTGGAAATAGGCTTACATCCGATCTACGACACAGGATCAGGCCATTCGGCCCTATCAGCCCATGCTCCACTTGAGCCTCCTCCCATCTAAACCTATTATTACAACTCTTCATTCCCTTCTCCGTCAAATGCTTGTTTAACTTTCCATTAAAAACATCCATACCATTTGCCTGAATGTGGCAACAAGTTTCAGATTCTTACCATTTTCTGGATAAAGATGTTTCTCTGGAATTCCCGATTGAATCTTGCCAATGTTGCTCGTTATGCTCTCTCCTTAATTGGCTCTGTTTATGGCGGTTCATATGGTCGCCGTCCTTAATTCTAATTATGCTTGCTCAAGAGTCGCCAGGTATTTTTCCGATACCGCCACAAGGTTCAAAACCGAATACTGATCAAAGACTCGATACACCAGTTAGTAAGTTCAAAATCAATACTCATTTATTTACACACAGTCAATTATACTCATGCACAAACTCTACTAACTAAACTATCGCTACTACTAAAAGCCTATACTTAGCTTCGGGTGCCCACACAGTCAGAGGAACAATGGCCGTTGTCCGGTTCTGAGGCTGCTGGCATCGAACTTGTATAGAATAGTAGCTAGGAGCGTCTATCTCGTAGCGTGCATTGACTTTGGACTTACTTGTCTGGTGCAGCTGCTAGGCAGGTCTCTCGCTGCTGAGAGCCAAGGCCAAGAAGAACGATTCTTGCTTGGGGGCTTCTTTTTATACCCCAAAGTGGCTTCGCGAGCTTTTGGGCGGGCCTTGAACTTGGCCCCAATTAATTGGACCGTATCCTAATCATTGGTATTGATTTTCTCCAATAAAGGGGTGGCTGCCCTGATTGCTGGGCAGGCTCTAGGTGACCGTTGGCCAGCTTTTGTTTTAGTCTTCACTGGCGCCGGGGTGTCTGCTTTGGTATTGTTTGCTTATATGTTCCCCTTTTGTCCCTGGAGATAGCTCATTAGTATCCTAATGGCTGTGCAATATCGGTCTTGTCTGGGAGCTGCAAACTTCAATCCACAGACAAACCTTGCACCTGCTTGCTTTCTTAGCATTGTCCAATTTTCCCTTCATTCTCTGCAAGTGTCCATTTTGTAATCGGATCGTGGACACCCCAGGTGGCTACAACTTTGCAGCTCTAACACTGCACCAGAAGCTCGAAACCACTAGGCCAAAACAGCCCACTTGATTGGCAACCTATCCACAATCATTCACTCCCTCCGTCACCCGTGCACAGTAGCAGCATTATGTACCATCCACAAGATGCACTGCAGGAACTCAAGAGATGGCATCTTTAAAATGTGCCAGAGTCAGAGTTGGGGTCGGCATAGCTGCTATCAGGCTTGGAATGGAATAGTGGTGGCACAGGGACCCAGACTGTGACCGGGAGTGGGGGAAC
Organism: Scyliorhinus canicula; assembly: GCF_902713615.1. Taxonomy (NCBI): domain Eukaryota; kingdom Metazoa; phylum Chordata; class Chondrichthyes; order Carcharhiniformes; family Scyliorhinidae; genus Scyliorhinus; species Scyliorhinus canicula. The sequence goes on from NC_052156.1 coordinate 82,104,838, forward strand.
TGGTGTCAGAGCCCAGAAGGTTACAGGCCGGGGTTCAGCAATCATGGTGGTAATCACATTCACAAAGCACATCGGGCAAGGGGGCTATCACAAACACCAGTGAAGGTTCTTGGGGCATTTCAAAATAAAAATATTGTAAATAAACACTGCTGGGGCCAGAGCAGCTGAAAACCGGATTGTCCACAATGGAACTGGATCAATAGCCATCCCACTGTGGAAAAGCCCCCTGTTCTTCCTTGAAGGGGGCCATGGGATCTTTTATGAGTATCTGAGATGGCAGCCAGAACCTCGGTTAAGCCTCTCATCTACAGGATGTTTTATTATGACATCCCACACCTAATGCAGGATAACATGTTCCCCAAATTTGAGCATTAATTGATTGATGGCTTGGAGTCAGAGAGCTGAGGAAACACCAGAGTGACCACCTTGGGGACAATTTGTTGGTGTTTTATAACTGCAAGTTTCACATGTGTCAGCGAGCTGCGTGACTGAAGGCACAGATCCCAGAGCACCGAAAAGTTCAATCATTTCATGCATATGCAGCGCCACGGATATTTCCCTGAAAATTCGGGCCCTTCAAGCCATCAATCTGTAAACAGCCAGAGCAGTCAATATTATGTCTGGCAATGGACTGGGCTGATTTACATACACAAACACAACAAAGATAATTGAGCTTCTTGCTCGGGTCAAATGGCCTGTCAGCAATCAAAGACCGAATCAGCAGTTTGAACCAGGCCTAAGCTCAGTGGCAGCATTCCTGCCACCCCACACACAATTTAAATTGATACACGGGTGCAGTGCTGAGGGAGTGTTACCCTGCCAGAGGTGCAGTATTGTAATTGGCATGTTAAAATAAAGCCCTTGCCTGCCCCCTGTTGGACATTGAAGTTGCCGCGGCACTATTTAAAGAGGACCAGGCATTCTCCCTGGTCAATATTTGTCTCTCACCCAAAATCAATAAAATGGATTACCTGGTCATTATCACATTCCTTACATAGCGCATTGGTTGTGGTGCACTTTGGATGTGCTGAGGTTGTGAAAGATGCTATGTAAATGCAAGTGTGTTCTGCGCTGGAGCTACTAGTTGCAGTGAGGAATGAGTAATTGCTTCTTTTGTTGGAATAAATACATTAAGCGTCAAGAATACTGAGTAAGAATAAGAAACATACTTGGGAAAAGTATCAACTGATGACAAAATCATGTGTGCCCAGCCAGTGAGTGAGCCTATGGCTTGTTCTCCCAGGATTCACAGGCTTGTGCCAATGTTGCCGTAGACATTTGATCCCATATCTTCAGCTCTGATGGTATTGATTAAATGTGGGACCAATTTGTCTTCAAATATTGCTCCTGAAGATAAATGACCTGCAGCTGTTTTGTCCAGACAGACCCTGAGCAGGGCCACTGCAGAATCTATTTAGTGGAGCTGTTTGCTGGAGTTTATGGAGGGTTGATGCGATGGAGGATTCCTGCGAAATACAACGCTGATATCTCTGACCTTTTAACTGAGCCTCATGTTGCTCCTCTCGATTCTAATTGCAGTGGATGAATTCTGGCGGGATTGGACATTTGGTTGCTACGGACATTTCCAGAAAAGCAAGCGCTGTAGAATTCCAGAAACATTCCTCTGGGAATAATATCCCACTCTCACTCAGCAGTCAATGATGTCTTGCACCAAGTCCTAAATCATCAATCCCTCACATTAAACTGTACCCCAGTACTTGGCCCATCCTAGAAACATTTCTCCAAACATTTCTCCCAGATTTGCACTTCTCTATCCTGAATCTGTGTCCACAGGTGTAACTGGTTAAGTATCCACTTCATTTCATTTCATTTCAAGTATCATTTCATTTCATTTCATTTTCATTTCATCTGTTTCATTATTTGACATGTCTTTAAGTGGGAAATATCTGAGACGTTTTTTTGAGATTAAAGGCGCCTGGCTTGTGAAGCTATTTCTCCGTGGATCCCACTGTTTCCCTGACTACTTGTTTGCTGCGATAGAATTTCACAGAAGTCTTCTACACAGTGCTTTATTCACTTTGGAAAATAGAACTGTCTTAGTTTGTGACCAGCATTTTAACCTTTTAAACTTGTCGACCCGAGGATTTGTACTTGTCATTATCTGCCATGTTAGTTTCCATCTTTCTATTGTCACAGACACTTTTTAAAAGGTATCTGTGCGTGTATCTTCTTACCTATGGAGTGAAAAATTCAATTTCAAATAATCCAGTAGTGGGCAGGGAAGAGATGATGGATGGATTGTTTTGGGAATTATCGAGGAAAAGAGAAAGTTACTTCCACATTTTAAACAAAAATCATTTTTATGCGTTGTGGGTGTTGCCCATCCCTTGAGACGGTGGTGGTGAGCTGCCTTCTTCAACTGCTGCCGTCTATGTGGTGTAGGTACACCCACTGTGCTGATAGAGAGGGAGTTTCAGGATTTTGACCCAGCGACAGGGAAGGAATATATTTCCAGTTCGGGGTGGTAAGTGGCTTGGAGGGGAACCTACACGTGGTGGTGTTCACATGTATCTGCTGCACTTATCCATCGAGATGATAGTGGTCGTGGGATTGGAAGGTTCTATCTCTGGAACCTTGGTGAGTTCCTGCAGTGCATCTTGTAGATGGTTCACGCTGCTGTTACTGTGCGTCGATGGTGGAGAAAGTGAATGTTTGTGGAAGGGGTGCCAATCAAACAGGCTGCTTTGTCCTGGATGGTGATGAGCTTCTTGACCTGCACTCATCCAGGCAAGTGGGGAGTATTCCCTCCTATTTGTGCCTTGTAGATGGTGGACAGGCTTTGGGAAGTCAGGAGGTGAGTCCGGTACTCCGGTTTCCTCCCACAGTCCAAAGACGTGCCGGTTAGGTGGATTGGCCATGATAAATTGTCCTTAGTGACCAAAAAGGTTAGGAGGGGTTATTGGGTAACGGGGATAGGGTGGAAGTAAGGGCTTAAGTGGGTCGGTGCAGACTCAATGGGCCGAATGGCCTCCTTCTGCATTGTATGTTCTATGTTCGATATATTCACCACAGTATTCCTAGCTTCTGACCTGCTCTGGTAGCCACAGTATTAGTATGGCTAGTCCAGTTCAGTTTCTGGTCAATGGTAACCCCCAGGATGTTGGTAGTGGGGGATGCGATGGTAATACCATTGAATGTCAAGGTTTGATTCTTTCTTATTGGGGTTGGTCATGGTCTGGCACTTGTGTGGCATGGTGTTACTTGCCATTTGTCAGCCCCAACCTGGATATTGTTCAGGTCTTACTGCATTTGCAAGTTGACTGCTTCAATGTCTGAGAAGTCACGGATGGTACTGAACATTGTGGAATAAGCAATGAACGTCCCCACATCTGACCTTCTGTTGGAAGGAAGGTCATTGATGAAGGAAGGTCCCCATGCCGGCAGGAGAACCGACGCCAAACATTCCGGCGTCAACAGCCCCAGAAAATGCGGAATTCTCAGCACTTTCGGGGGCTAGGTGGACGGCAGAGGGGTTGGCGCCGCTTAAGCCGGCGCCGAAGGGACGGCGCAAATTTGCACATACGCCAAAGGGCCGGCGTGATCGCGCACATGCTTGGAACCACCAGCGTGGTTTCACGCATGCGCAGACCGGCTGGCGTATTTTGGCGCATGCATGGGGGGGTTCTCTTCTCCACGCCGGCCATGGCAGAGCCCTACAGGGGCCGGTACAGAAGGAAGACGTGCCCCCACGGAACAAGCCCGCCTGCAGATCGGTCGGCCCAATCGCTGACCAGGCCATCGTGGGGGCACTCCCTGGGTCGGATCCCCCCCGAGGGCCGCCCCCGCCGACTTATCTGCCAGCTCCCGCTTGTACGTGAGCTGAGTGATTCACGCCGGTGGGACTGGCCAAAAACGGACGGCCACTCGGCCCATCGGGGCCCTGAGAATCACCGACTGGCGTGGCATGAATCCCGCCCCGCCCAAAATATGGCAGCCGGTGGCGGGGCAGGATTTGCGTCGCCCCCTGGGGAATCTCCGACCGGCGGGGGGTCGGGGAATCCGGCCCCTGAAGTTGTTTGGGTCCAGGACACTATCCTGAGGAACCCCTGCTGAGATGGCCTGGAGCTGAGCTGACTGACCTCCAACAACCATAGCTATCCACCTTTGTGCCAGGAATGACTTCAACCAGTGGAGAGTTTTCCCACTGAGTCCATTGACTCGTATTTTGCTGGGGCTTCTTGATGCCATACTCAATCTGGTTTTAGGGGCTGGTTTAGCACAGTGGGCTAAACAGCTGGATTGTAATGCAGAACAAGGCAGCAGTACGGGTCCCGTACCGGCCTCCCCAAACAGGCGCCGGAATGTGGCAACTAGGGGCTTTTCACAGTAAATTAATTGAAGCCTACTTGTGACAATAAGCGATTATTACTATTATTATTATTATATTATTATTAATTAAATGCTGTCTTGATGTCAAGGGCAGTCACTCTCACCTCTGGCATTCAGTCCTTTTGTCCATGTTTGAACCAAGGCTGTACTGAGGTCAGTGACCCTGGCTGAACCTAAACTGAGCGTCCGTGAGCAGGTTATTGCTGAGTAAGTGCCGCTTGATAGCACTGTTGATGATCCCTTCCATCAATTTGCTGATGATGGAGAGTAGACTGATAGGGCTGTAATTGCCCACGTTAGATTTGTCCTGCTTTTTGTGTAGAGGGCATACCTGGGCAATGTTCCAGTGTTGTAGCTGTACTGGAACAGCTTGGCTAGTGGAAAGGAAAGTTCTGGAGCACAGGTCTTCAGTACCATTGCTGGAATATTGTCAGGGTCCGTAGCCTTTGCGGTATCCAGTGCCTTAAGCCATTTCTTGATATCACGTGGAGTGAATCATATTGGCTGAAGACTGACATCTGCACTGTAAATTCTAAGATTTTGCTGAGGATCTCCGGAGGAGAGCAAGATGGACCATCCACTCAGCACTTCCAGTTGAAGATTATTATGAATACTTCAGCCTTGTCTTAGATTACTTACGCTTAAAGATATAACACTTCCAAAAAATTTTTAAATTAGCTCATAGTCAGTGCAGACCTGCCATGTTTTGAACTCAAGCTGCTGCGTTGCTTCAAGTGAAGGTCTTGAGATTGTAGAGTTGTCGCTGCAGCTGCGATGGCTTCCACCGTTGAATTGCTGGAGGTTGCTTTCACAGGTAGCTTAGTAAATGGAATCAGGTAGTGGGTGAGAGAGGAGTTTCTATTTTTTCTTGTTCAAGGAACTGTCGTACAAGGGTGTTCAGTAGAGCATGAGTTAATGTGGGACGAGAACAGTACCGGCCACAGTATGGTGTAGAGGGTCAGATGATGGTAGACTGTTTGTAGTAGAGTCTGGAAGAAGCCGGGGCAGTGACTACACCCATACAGGGCTGTAGTCTGTATGTTTATAATTATGGGTTACCAATCAAGGGTTTATGTTTAACCATACAAGCCTCCAGACTTCTCAGTGAAGCAACTTACACCAGGAACTGCGGTGTGGCTCTTTTTTAGAATAGAACCATAGAATTCCTACAGTGCAGAAGGAGGCCATTCGGCCCACTGAGAGTGCACCAACCCTTTAAACAGCACCCTACCTAGGCCCACTCCCCCGCCCTATCCCCATAACCCCCCCTAACCCCTACTACAACCATGTGACCTACACAACAATGCCGCGTCATCTCCCAAATAAGGCATTGACACTTCAAATGTCTTCCACCTGTGGTTCTTAGGTTTTATCCTGGCCAAGGCACAATTTACATTCTGACAATGAAGGGGCCAAAATCGGAATTAGGAGCAGAAGTAGACAATTCAGCCCTTTGAGCCTGCTCCACCATTCAAAAAGATCATGGCTGATCTCTTCCTGGTCTCAAATCCATCTCCTTTTAACCAGTTTTAAAATCAGAAATATATCTATCTCTTTCTTGAAACTATTTGATGACTCAAACTCCTCTGCACCCGTTTATCCTGACCCTCTACTTTCTGTCATTCAGCCAATCCTCAATCCAATCTGGTACTCTACCCCAATCCCCTGCGATCTTGCCTGCTGGATCAGTCTTTTATGTGGCACCTTGTCAAACACCTTCTGGAAGTCTGAATTTCCAACATGACCGCAAATTTCAAAATATATTTAGTTGGCGGTAAAACACTTAAGACGTCTGACGGTTGTGAAAACCGTGATGTGAATGCAAGTTTTTCCTTCAACAACCAACATTACTGAATCAGATGAGCATCACATTTATGTTTGTGGGATCTTGCTGTGGCTACAATTAACTGAGAGTTTCCCGAGGCTGGGTTTAGCATCTCACGCAGAAGGCAGCACTTCCAACAGTGCAGCATTCCCACAGTACGGCACTGCAGCAAACCAGCTGGGACTTGGCGCACAATCTGCCAAAATGGGGCTTGAACCCACGACCGCCTGATTGGGAGGGTAAGGTTGCCAGCAAGCTGAGCCACGGCAGGTCCATGCTGCTTCACTAGAACCAAGCGAGGGCCGCAGACTGTAGCTGTGAACGCAACTGGGAGAGCTGTGCATGCGGCAGCTCACTGCGGCCCAGGTGAGATTTAAGGTGTGCGATCCAAAGCTGAGTGGATGGGGCTGACACCTCTGCTGGGCTGTGAATGAACTGTCTAACTCCAGCCTTGTGATTTTAATTGCAGATGATGGCCCTTACGCAAAGGGGAGGAAGGAAACGGCTGCAGCGGAAACGATAGTGTGCTCAAGGAGGCAAAGCATACCAGGTACGGAGCTGGGCTCAGTGTGCAAGAGGGTTACATCCTTTCCTCAGCTTCCCGTTCCCCAGGACACTCACTCAGACACCCACAGGCAGCCCTCAATGGAGGAGTTTGACGTGGTTGACTGGGTGAGGGAGGGGAGGAACTGAATTGAATTTGATTTATTGTCCCGTGTACCGAGGTACAGTGAAACGTATTGTTCTGCGTACTGTACAGCTAGATCATACCATGCATAAAAAAACATTGGAATGCATAAATACACAATGTAAACACATAGACACAGGCATTGGGGGAAGTATAGGGAGTGTGGTACTACTCAGTGGAAAAGATGTGTGAAGAGATCTGTTCAGTCCATAACAGGGCCATTCAGGAGTCCGGTAACAGTGGGGAAGAAGCTACTTTTGAACCTGTTAATGCGTGTTCTCAGACTTTTCATCTCCTGCCCATTGGAAGAGGTTGGAAGAGAGAATAACCTGGGAGATTTGATTATGCTGCCCGCTTTCCCTCGGCAGCGGGAGGTGTAGACCGAGCCAATGGATGGAAGGCGGGTTTGCATGATGGGTTGTGGTTGTCATAATATGCACCCATGCACATCATGAGGTAAAAGCAGGCAGTGACAGACACCCAGGTGAGCCAATCAACATACAGGACAGAACACAACCAATCACCAGACAGAACACCAGAGGGGGGCTTCCAACTATAAAACAGGTGAGGCATCAGCACTCCGCCTCTTTCCACTGGTGACAACTGTCGTGACAGTCAGGGTGTACATATCAGTCAGCACCTTCTACACGTGGATCAGGGCTAGCCTGGTCTAGATAGTGAGAGTTAGTATACTTAGAGTAGTAGAGAGTCAACCCACAGCGAGCTGTGTGCATTGTTACAGAAGTTCAATAAATCGTATTGAACCAACGCCTACGTTTGGTGTATGCATTATAGTCTATCTGCATCATGTTGCAGTCCGTGTTACCCCAGGGTGAATAACACAAGTGTTCACGGCTCTCTGTAGCTTCTTACAGTCTTGGGCCGAGCAGTTTCCACACCAGGCTGCGGTGCAGCCAGATAGGATACTTTCTATGGTACATCTGTAAAAATTGGTAAGAGTCAATGTGGACATGCCGAATTTCCTTATTTTCCTGAGGAAGTATCAGCGTTGTTGTGCTTTCATGGTCATAGCATCGACTTGGGAGACCAGGACAGATTGTTGGTGATGTGCACACCGAGGAATTTGAAGCTTTCAACTATCTCCACCTCAGCCCCGTTGATGCAGACAGGGGTGTGTGCAAGAATGTTACATCCTTTCCTCATCTTCCCATTCCTCGGGGCAATCGCCCAGCCACAGAGTACATGCAGCCCTCAATGGAGGAGTTTAACGTAGTTGACTGGGCGAGGAAGGGGAGGAGCTTGGGTGGCAGCCGGGTTGGCCAGTCGGCCGATATGGGGGCTGAGCGTAGCACTGGGGGAATGCCGACTGACTTTGAGCCGAGGTTGACCCCGGAAAGTACGCCGGACTCACAGGCTGAACCCAGAGGACAAAGCTGGGCGGCAGAGCTACCTGAGAGTGAAATGGAGGCAAAGGTATACCGCAATGGGGAACCTGGAACTGAGTGGAGGGTTGTTGGAGATGTGAGGCAGGGTGGGGGGAGTGCTGCCAAAGTCCTCTCCAACTGCTCCCCCCACCTTGCACTGGCTGCTCCTCTGAACTCACCAGGTCAGCAAGAGAACACTCTGTGGGATGGTGTTGTCCATATTTTGTGAGAGTGCCCACATTTGGTGCAGATTTTATGAAAGGCACAGTAGATGCCACCCACAGGCCCCTCTGGGCAGGCTGTCGCTTTGCGGTGCTCTGTAATCTCCCTGGCCTAACTGCCTTTGCCAGCAGTGCAGTTTTCCACGTCCTGGAGTCAGCAAGTGGGAAACTGCACATTGGCTGGTGCAGAATTCCAAACCCCAGGCCCTGCTGCCTGACTAGAGGTTCAATGGGCAGGGAATGCAGCAGAATGCTTAAAACAAAGGCAGAAATTGCTTCTTACACTCAGCAAGTCAGGCAGCACCGGTGGAAAGGGCAACAGAGTTAATGTTGCAACCGCTGACCAGAAATGTTAACTCTGTTTCTTTCTCCTACAGGCCCTGGCTGACCTGCTGAGAATTTGCAGCATTTTCTGTGTTTGGTGCATGTTTCCAGCACCCACAGTACTGGGCCGCGGCAGATCATGGAGTTTAACTGAAGTTTATGTGTTACTGCTTTGTATTTGACTGGTGTTTGAATCAGAGAGGCGAAAAGGAAGAGACTGCTCCTTTTCGTTAAGGAATTGTCAATCTGTTTTCAGACCGGAGTGTTTATCTGTCTTTGATCTCCTCATCACTGCCTTGGTGCAACCTGAAACCTCAATAACCTGAGCAATTATTCAGCAAAAGCCCCACACCGAAGATGAGAGATTTTTTTTAATGCAGGGAGTCGCCATATTCCAGAATGCGGTGCCTGAACCGTTGATGGAACTGGATTCAATGCTAACTTTCACACCCAAAGATGTGCAGGTTAAGTGGATTGGCCATGATCAATGTCCGGGGTTACAGGGGTAGGGCGGGGGACTGGGCCTAGGCAGAATGCTCTTTCAGAGGGTCGGTGCAGACCCGATGGGCCGAAAGGCCTCCTTCTGCACTGTAGGGATTCTATAGAAATCTAAAGAGCTTTCGAAAGGGAATTGGATATTAAGACCTATGGGGATGGAATGAGGGAATGGTGCTAATTTGATTAGCTCTTTCAAAGAGCATGATGGGTCAACTTCCGTGCAGTGTGAATCGGTGATACTTAAGATCGGTCTGACAGCAGGCACGACAGTCAAACACCAGGATGAACGTTGCTGTTTGTGTCTTCATTAACAGAGGAGCTGAAGGGAGTTACAGTGGTGGAACTCATCAAGAGAGAAGGCTGCACGCTGGGGCTGACAATATCTGGCGGGACCGACAAAGATGGCAAGCCACGTGTTTCAAACTTACGGCCTGGAGGGTTGGCTGCCAGGTGAGGCAGAGAATCATTTCTAAATTTTTGGTATATTAGGTTTGCAATTTGATTTTATGTCTGCATTGATTTTCCATTGTAAAATACAGCATAACAGTTCCTCGACTGAACCGCATCGGGAGTGTCCTATCCCATAAATGGTTTCTGGCCTCAGTATGTGCAGGAGGAGGGGAATTCTTGTCTTTGGGGACACGCAGAGTGGAGTGGGCAATACCTGTATCAGCTCCAGGTGTAATCGTGAGCAGCCTGGGCAGCCCTGGCCATTTGTAAAACTTAATGGGCTGAATATAAAGAGGGGAGTAGGGGGGGAGGGCTGCTGCGGATGGCCCACTCCCCCTGGAAGCAAAGTTGACGTGGAGCTGCTTTGGGGGGCTGAACAAGGGAAGCGTGTCATTTTGAAAAAAATATTTCCTGGGACGCATATGCTGCTGGCTCGGCCAAATTTCTTATTGCCCATCCCTAATTGCCCTGGGGAAGGTGGTCGTGAGCCGGGTTCTTGAACCACTGCAGCCCATGTGATGTACGTACACCCACAGTGCTGATAGAGAGGCAGTGACAGTGAAGGATGTAGCGCTAACAATTATACTCAAAGACGAGAGGCAAGTAAAATAGAGGCTTTATTGCTGTGTGATGCTATTCCTCCATCTGCAACTGTAGACTAGGGTCTGAGTGACTCACACGCATATTTATACACAAGCTCCCTGTGGGCGGAGCTAGCCGGCAGGGGCTTACCGGAGGAACCTGTATTACAGATACAGGCATACATCCCCCTACTGCAAGTACACATCACTACAGTGGTTATATCACCACATTCACCCCCTGTAAAAAATGAGTCCGGCGGGGGTGACGTGTAACTATAATGCAAAGGATGAGCTATTTACAAGAGGGTCCAAACAAAGAAAACCAAGAGTCCATCCGGTTAGCAGGTTACAGGTTGAGCAGAATCGGCGGTCGAACGTTCCGCTGTGATCGGCGTAGCTGTGGTGGCGACGTCGGCACAGGTGGCGATGTCAACGATGGTGCAGGTGTTGGCGGTGTTGGTGCTGGCTGCTGGCGGGATGACTCCGAGAGCGAGCCGAAATCTTCGGTGTCCTCCAGTGTGCGCAGGGGGACGAGGGATGGACCTGGTGGGGACGAATAGGGGGGCGCTGGGGAAAAGGAGGTTGGTGCGGGGGAAAAAAGGGGCATGGGCATGGGATCGGCACCTGAGGGTGCCAGGTCCCGGAGCGAGACTGTGTCCTGGCGGCCGTCGGGGAACACCACGTAGGCATACTGAGGGCTGGCGTGGAGAAGGCGTACTTTGTCCACCAGGGGGTCCGCCTTGTGGTGCCGGACATGCCTACAGAGAAGGACTGGGCCCGGAGTCGTGAGCCACGTCGGGAGCGACACCCCGGATGTAGACTTCCGAGGGAAGGCAAAAACACGTTCATGGGGTGTACTGTTAGTTGCGGTGCACAGTAGCGACCGAATGGAATGTAGCGCGTCAGGGAGGACCTGCTGCCAGCGAGCGGCTGGGAGGTTCCTGGACCGTAGGGCCAGCTGGACGGCCCTCCCTACCGTCCCGTTCTCCCTTTCTACCTGCCCGTTTCCCCGTGGGTTGTAGCTGGTCGTCCTGCTGGAGGCGATACCTCTGCTGAGCAGGAACTGACGCAGCTCATCGCTCATGAACGAGGATCCCCTGTCACTGTGGACGTAGTCGGGGAAACCGAACAGGGCGAAAATGGAATCCGGGGCCTTGATGATGGTGGCAGACGTCATATCCGGGCATGGGATGGCGAAGGGGAACCTAGAAAATTCATCGACCACACGAAGGATGTAAGTGTTGCGGTCGGTGGAGGGGAGGGGCCCTTTGAAGTCCACGCTGAGGCGTTCAAAGGGGCGGGACGCTTTCACCAGGCGCGCGCGATCTGGCCGGTAGAAGCTTGCCATGCTTGCACTCGGCACTGATCTGGCAGTCTCTGGTGACTGTCCGTACTTCCTCGATGGAGTAGGGCAGATTGCGGACTTTGATTAGATGGTACAAGCGAGTGACCCCCGGATGGCAAAGGCTCTCGTGCAAGGCACGGAGCTGGTTTACTTGTGCGCTGGCACATGTACCTCGGGAGAGGGTGTCTGGGGGCTCGTTGAGCTTGCCGGGGCGATACAAGATCTCGTAGTTAAAGGTGGAGAGCTCGATTCTCCACCGCAAGATTTTGTCATTCTTGATCTTGCCCCGCTGCGTGTTGTTGAACATGAAGGCAACCGACCGTTGGTCAGTGAGGAGAGTGAATCTCCTGCCGGCCAGGTAATGCCTCCAGTGCCGCACCGCTTCAACGATTGCCTGGGCCTCCTTTTCAACAGAGGAATGCCGAATTTCGGAGGCATGGAGGGTGCGTGAAAAGAATGCCACGGGTCTGCCTGCCTGATTGAGCGTGGCGGCAAGTGCAACATCTGAAGTGTCGCTCTCTACTTGGAAAGGCAGTATCTCGTCTACTGCGTGCATCCTGGCCTTGGCTATGTCAGATCGAATGCGGGCGAAGGCCTGTTGTGTCTTGGCCGAGGGGAAAATGTGTGGACTGGATAAGTGGGTGGGCCTTGTCCGCGTATTGTGGGACCCACTGGGCGCAATAAGAAAAGAACCCAAGGCAGCGTTTGAGGGCCTTGGGGCAGTGGGGGAGTGGAAGCTCCATGAGGGGGCGCATGTGGTCGGGGTCGGGCCCCAGTAGTCCGTTTTGGACTACGTAGCCGAGGATGGCTAAGCGGTCTGTGCGGAACACGCACTTCTCCTTGTTGTGCGTGAGATTAAGGAGAGATGCGGTGTGGAGGAATTTAGAAAGGTTGGCATCATGGTCCTGCTGGTCATGGCCGCAGATGGTGACATTCTGAGCCTCCGTCAGGGGAGGGTCCGCTGAAGAGATGTAGGCCTCAAAGACTGCAAGCCAGCGAACAAAGTATTTTCTGGCGTGAGGCGACTGCGGATCCAGCTACAGACGGTCAGGCTTGATTCTGATGTCCATGGTGAACGAAAAATCACACAGCAATAAATTGTGGCGCTAACAATTATACTCAAAGACGAGAGACTAGTACAATAGAGGCTTTATTGCTGTGCGATGCTATTCCTCCATCTGCACGACTAAGGTCTGAGTGACTCACACGCATATTTATACACAAGCTCCCTGTGGGCGGAGCTAGCCGGCAGGGGCTAGCCGGCAGGGGCTTACCGGAGGAACCTGTATTACAGGTACAGGCATACATCCCCCTACTGCAAGTACACATCACTACAGTGGTTATATCACCACAAAGGAATGGCGATATATTTCCAAGTCCACTGCAGGAAGTCCTGCCCTCAGGTGCTGCCAGCCAATCGATTGGCCAGAAACGCCATCAGCCCCTGCAGCACCATGAACCTAATAGTAAGCACTGGCAGGACTGCAGCAGGGAACAGGAAGAAGGAACAATGCACCCCTGGAAATAGATACATCTGGGATGTTAATTGGGGAGGGTTTGAGCAGGTTGGAAATGAGTCCGTGGAGGTTTGTGGTGGTGGATTTAAAGCTGCGATGGGTAGGGAGAGAGTGGGGTTGTTCTTTATTTGAGGAGGGGGAACATCCCGATTCATAAAGGAAAGTCTCCGAAGACTACCTTCCTGCCCTTTGAAGAATTTATTTTAAAAATCAGGCTGCCCACTCCTGCCAAGCTGCCGATGCCAAATGTTTTGGGCGTGGGCTGTATATTATCAGGGAAAAGTGACTTGCTAACAAGCCTAATTGACCCTAAATTATCTATTTAAAGATGGTAGGGCTGCCGGTAATGGCTACGATGCATTATGGGGTTAAACTGGAGGTGGGTGGAATCACACCATGTATGTATATGTGTATGTGCCCTCCCTCTCCCCCCACTACGCGCGCACGCTCAGTGGGACACGTGCCAAAGGTCTCAGTTTAATGTCTCATTTCAAAATGACAATTCTGACAGTGCAGCACTCCATCAGCCCTGACCCTCTTGACAGTGCTGCACTCCATCAGCCCTGACCCTCTGACAGTGCAGCACTCCTTCAGTATTGACCCTTACAGTGCAGCACTCCCTCAGTATTGACCCTCTTGACAGTGCAGCACTCCATCAGCCCTGACCCTCTGACAGTGCAGCACTCCTTCAGTATTGACCCTGACAGTGCAGCACTCCCTCAGTATTGACCCTCTTGACAGTGCAGCACTCCATCAGCCCTGACCCTCTGACAGTGCAGCACTCCTTCAGTATTGACTCTGACAGTGCAGCACTCCCTCAGTATTGACCCTCTGACAGTGCAGCACTCCCTCAGTATTGACTCTCCAACAGTACAGCACTCCCTCAGTATTGACCCTCTGAAAGTGCAGTGCTCCCCCAGTATTGATCCTCTGACACTGCAGCATTTCCTCAGTATTGATCCTCTGACACTGCAGCATTTCCTCAGTATTGACCCTCTTGAGAGGGAAGTACTCCCTCAGTATTGACCTTCTGTCAGTGCAGTGCTCCCTCAGTATTGACCATCGAACAATGCAGCACACCCTCACTATTGACTCTCTGACTGTGGAGTGCTCCCTCAGTACTGGTCATCTAACAGTACAAATTACCTTCAATGCTGACCATCCAACAGGACAACACTGTCTCACTACTGACCATCCAACAGTACAGCACTCCCTCAGTACTGACCATCCAACAGTACAGCACTCGCTCAGTACTGGCCGTCTAACAATACAACCTACTCTCAGCACTTACCATCCAACAGTACAACACTGCCTCAGTACTGACCATCCAACAGTACAGCCCTTCCTCAGTACTGACCATCCAACAGTACAGCCCTTCCTCAGTACTGACTCTGACAGTACAGCACTCCCTCAGTACTGACCATCCAACAGCACAGCACTGCCTCAGTACTGATTCTCTGACAGTACAGCAGTCCCTCAGTACTGACCATCCGACAGTACAGAACTCCCTCAGTACTGACCATCCGACAGTACAGCACTCCCTCAGTACCGACCATCCAACAGTACAGCACTGTCTCAGTCCTGGCTCTCTGACAGTGCAGCACATCCTCAGTACTTACCCTCAACAGTGCAGCACTCCCTCAATATTGACCCTCTGACAGTGCAGTTCTCCCTCAGTACTGACTCTCTGATAGTGCAGCGCTCCCTCAGCACTGACCATCTGACAGTACAGCACACCCTCAGTATTAACCCTGTAACAGCATTGCATGCCCCACAGTTTGACCTTTTGACAGTGCAGTGCTCCCTCAGTGCTGACCCTCTGACCGTGCAGCAATCACTCAGCATTGATCTTCTGACAATGCAGCACAATCTCACTATTGACCCTCTGACAGTGAAGCACGCCCTCAGTATTGACCTGTCAGTACGTCACTCCCTCAGTACTGACCATCCGACAGTACAGCACTTCCTCAGTACTGACCATCCAACGGTACAGCACTGTCTCAGTCCTGGCTCTCTGACAGTGCAGCACATCCTCAGTACTTACCCTCAACAGTGCAGCACTCCCTCAATATTGACCTGTCAGTGCAGCGCTCCCTCAGCACTGACCCTCTGACAGTGCAGCACTTCCTCAGGACTGACCCTCTGACAGTGCAGCATTTCCTCAGTATTGACCCTCTGACAGTGAAGCACGCCCTCAGTATTGACCTGTCAGTGCAGCGCTCCCTCAGCACTGACCCTCTGACCATGCAGCATTTCCTCAGTACTGACCCTCTTGACAGTGCAGCATTTCCTCAGGACTGACCCTCTGACAGTGCAGCATTTCCTCAGTATTGACCCTCTGACAGTGAGGCACGCCCTCAGTATTGACCTGTCAGTGCAGCGCTCCCTCAGCACTGACCAACTGACCATGCAGCATTTCCTCAGTACTGACCCTCTTGACAGTGCAGCACTTCCTCAGGACTGACCCTCTGACAGTGCAGCACTCCCTCGGTATTCACCCTGTGACAGCGCAGCACTCTGCAAGTACTGACCCTCTGATAGTGTAGCGCTCCGTCAGCACTAACTCTCTGACGGTGTAGCACCCCCTCAGTATTGACCCTCTTGACAGTGCAACACGGCCTCAGTATTGACTCTCTGACTGTACAGCACCCTCTCAGTATTGCGCTGAAGCAACATCTGGATTTATTGTCTCAGGGCCCTGATGTTGGATTTGAATCCATATCTTGGTGACTCGGAGGGCAGGATATGACCTACCTAGCCATTGCCGGCTTGTATGGCTCCGCTGGTATCATTACCCCTTGAGAGTCAGAGGCTGTGAGTTAATGGCACACTCCCAACCAATTTCTGATTGAAGCTCAGCTCCCAGTGTAGGAGCTATGTTAAAACCCCAATGGAGGTCCCGGGATCAGGATCATACGGTTTCCCATGACTGCCCCGGAATATGAACTTCCCCTTTAAGGGAGTGGGGCTTATCCTTAGCATGAAGAGGCCCAGCTGTATAAAAAGCACGGACTGGGTGCAGGTTGGGGAAGGAGACCCCGAGGGGAGTAGAGGAGTATTAGGATTCTTTTGTAATAAACCTAGTTTGTTAATATCTACTATTGTCTATGCGTTGTCCTCACCGTGGATTCAACAGTCTCGGATGATAGGAATGCAGTCTGAAAAATCAGATAACGAGAGAGAAAATGCTGGAAAATCTCAGCAGGTCTGGCAGCATCTGTAGGGAGAGAAAAGAGCTAACGTTTGGAGTCCAATGACTCTTTGTCAAAGTGTCATCAGACTCGAAACGTTAGCTCTTTTCTCTCCCTACAGATGCTGCCAGACCTGCTGAGATTTTCCAGCATTTTCTCTCTCGTTTTAGATTCCAGCATCCGCAGTAATTTGCTTTTATCCACTGAAATATCAGATGATCCCCATTCCCATTCCCCAATCCCGCTCCCAATTCGCAGGGTTCTATTTGGTTGGCGAAAGAGAGAGCAGCAAAGAAAGAAAATAAGCATCCCCAACAGGTTGAAGGGGTACACAGGGGCTGGAGCATCTAGCTCTGACAGAACAAACTACCGAGTACATTTGGTTGGCTGGAGCATGCCTGGCAAAACTAGTACCATGGGAGGAGTGGGCGTCTGGGTGAACTGTACCATGGGAGGAGTGGGCGTCTGGGTGAACTGTACCATGGGAGGACTGGGCGTCTGGGTGAACTGTACCATGGGAGGAATGGGGGTCTGGGTGAACTGTACCATTGGAGGAGTGGGCGTCTGGGTGAACTGTACCATGGGAGGAATGGGCATCTGGGTGAACTGTACCCTGGGAGGAGTGGGCGTCTGGGTGAACTGTACCATGGGATGAGTGGGCCTCTGGGTGAACTGTACCATGGGAGGAGTGGGCGTCTGGGTGAACTGTACCATGGGAGGACTGGGCGTCTGGGTGAACTGTACCATGGAAGGAGTGGGGGTCTGGGTGAACTGTGCCATGGGAGGAGTGGGCGTCTGGGTGAACTGTACCATGGGAAGACTGGGCGTCTGGGTGAACTGTACCATGGGAGGGGTGGGCGTCTGGGTGAACTGTACCATGGGAGGAGTGAGAGTCTGGATGAACTGTACCATGGGAGGAGTGAGAGTCTGGATGAACTGTACCATGGGATGAGTGGGCCTCTGGGTGAACTGTACCATGGAAGGAGTGAGGGTCTGGGTGAACTGTACCATGGGAGGACTGGGCGTCTGGGTGAACTGTACCATGGGAGGAGTGGGCATCTGGGTGAACTGTACCATGGGAGGAGTGGGCCTCTGGGTGAACTGTACCATGGGAGGAGTGGAGGTCTGGGTGAACTGTGCCATGGGAGGAGTGGGCATCTGGGTGAACTGTACCATGGGAGCAGTGGGCATCTGTGTGAACTGCACCATGGCAGGAGTGGGCATCTGGGTGGACTGTACCATGGGAGGAGTGGGCGTCTGGGTGAACTGTACCATGGGAGCAGTGGGCATCTGGGTGAACTGTACCATGGGAGGAGTGGGCCTCTGGGTGAACTGTGCCATGGGAGGAGTGGGCATCTGTGTGAACTGCACCATGGCAGGAGTGGGCGTCTGGGTGAACTGTACCATGGGAGGAGTGGGCACCTGGGTGAACCACACCTTGGGTGGATCGGGCGTCTGGGTGAACCGTACCAGGGGAGGAGTGGGCATCTGGGTGAACTGTACCATGGGAGGAGTGGTCGTCTGGGTGAACTGTACCATGGGAGGAGTGGGGGTCTGGGTGAACTGCACCATAAGATGAGTGGCGTCTGGTTGAACTGTACCTTGGGAAGAGTGGGTGTATGGGTGATCTGTACCATGGGGGCCGTGGTCGCCTGGGTGAACTGTACCATGTGAGGAGTGGGTGTCTGGGTGAACTGTACCATGTGAGGAGTGGGTGTCTGGGTGAACTGTACCATGTGAGGAGTGGGTGTCTGGGTGAACTGTACCATGTGAGGAGTGGGCGTCTGGGTGAACTGTACCATGTGAGGAGTGGGCGTCTGGGTGAACTGTACCATGGGAGGAGTGGTCGTCTGGGTGAACTGTACCATGGGGGGAGTGCTCACCTGGGTGAACTGTACCATGGGAGGAGTGGGCATCTGGGTGAGTTGTACCATGGGAGGAGTGGGCATCTCCGTGAATTGCACCATGGGAGTTGCGGGCATCTGGGTGAGTTGTACCATGGGAGGTATGGGCATCTCGGTGAATTGCACCATGGGAGTTGAGGGCATCTGGGTGAATTGTCTGTTGGGAGGTGTGGATGTCTGGGTGAACTGAATCATGGGACAGAGAAGAGGAAGGAACCAGAAGCTGGAATAAAATAACAGAGCAAAGCAGAAATGTTCAAATCACATACTCCTTCTCGAACCAGACAGATTACTTGTTTAATGTGGATGTCTGTTACATGCTTGGCTTCCCATGAGGTTGAGCTTTCTCAGGTAGTTTATAGCTGTTGTGCACCAGCAATAAGAAGCATTTTGATTACTGCAGGGGATCTCTGACCGAATCTCTTCTCCCTCTGCCACTTTGTGCTGAGAGCTTGATCTATTGAAACAAGATTCTTTGAGTGTTAGTCCATTCACCATTAAAAAAAAAAGATTTAATTTAATTATGTTCCTGATTTTTTTTAAGTCCTTGCTGCCACAGTTGGATGGAACTAAGCTAATTCCCATTTTAGATTGTTCCTCCATTTTTATCCCATAATCTCCTGGGGTTGCGATGCAGATTCCAGCATTACCCTCTCCCAATAATGTTTTTATTTAGTTGTTCGTGGGATATGGGCATCGCTGGCAAGGCCAGCATTTATTGCCCATCTCTAGTTGCTATTCAGAAGGTGGTGATGAGCTGCCTTCACGAATCACTGCAGTCTCTGTTGCGTAGGTACATCCACAGTGCTGTCAGGAAAGGAATTCCAGGATTTTGACCCGGCAACAGTGAGAGAATGGCAACATGATTCCAAGTCAGGATGATGAGTGGCTTCAAGGGAAACTTGTCGGTGGTGGTGTTCCCAGGTATCTCCTCTGAGGTGGGACAATTTGCAGGTTTGGAAGGTGACGTCAAAGGAGCCAAGTTCTTATGTCCAAACTTGGATGAGTGTCACCAGGATATTCTCCTGCAGGAGGCATCACAACCAGTCAGTTCTGCATCTAATGTAAATGAATTTGAGATGCAGATCAGCTACGATCTGACTGAATGCTGGAACAGGCTCGAGCAGCTGAACACTCCTGTGTCTCTCACACATAGCCACAAGTGCAAATAAATATCAGTCAGAGTCAGGTTGATTCCCCCCTCCATTTCTGTCCTATAGACCCTGAGACTAATTAACTGCACAACCCTCTGAAACAGCACCCTGCCTAGGCCCGGTCCCACACGCTATACCCATAACCCCACATAACCTGCACATCTTTGGACTATGGGAGGAAACGGGAGCACCTGGAGGAAACCCACGCAGACACAAGGAGAATGTTCAAACTGCATGTCATAATATACACACAAGTATATGATGGTGCACAGACAGACACTGACTGACACACTGAATGACCAGTCAACACACAGAACACAGCAGACATTGATTGACACACAGGATGACCAATGAACACACAGAACACAGCAGACAGAACACGGCCAAAATAAAGCCAGAGGGAACTAATTTTCCCGCTCTCTTGGGATGAAGCCTCTGAGACAGCCGGAGCCCGTGATCAGCAACACGAACATCCACCATGTGCTAGCAGGATAGGCTGGTCAGGTTAGCCTCAGGTCTTCAGTCAACTCGACATAGTGTCAACCCACAGTGCAAGTATGTTTAACAGCTCATAGTTCAATAGAATAGAGTGTTACTTCTACAAGTGTTGGTAGCCTGTGTCAATCACTGCTATGGTAAACGCAGTCCTCGCAGACCCAGCATACCCAACACATCACTCCACACTGTCACCCAAGGCCAGAATTGAATCCAGGTCCCTGGCACTGTGAGGCAGCTGTGCTAACCACTGTGCCACCATGCCTCCTTGTCAACCGTGCAACCATTCTTGTAAATTGAGCTCTACGTTTCCTCCTTCAGTAATTTCTACTCACTGTTTAACACACAGAAGAGCAGAGAAATTCTCCCTGGTATCCTGGCCAATATTACCGCTCACAACCAACACCTTAAACAGATGATCTGGTCATTTATCTGTTTGTGCGAAACCCACAGTGTACAAATGAGTCACTTCTTTTGCGTCCATTACAGAAGCTTGTTTGCTGTGAAGCCAGGTCCTGAGCTAGCGAAAGGGGTGATTGCAAGATCTGTGGATGTTTATATCTTGATCTTTTGGATGAGCTTTGATGATCGTCAGATTCGCCCTTTAAAGAGCGCATGAGAAAATTTCTCAGGTACATCAACTGAAGAATGGCCTCTGATGATATTCTGTCAGTGCGTCATCAGGGCAGGTTAACTGCATTTTGTTGAGTAAAAAGACTGCAACACATTCATCCATTTCTACTTAGTTGCCTGACCACAGAGTTAGACAAGTTTCAAAGGGAAAGATCGCGATTTTTACTTCGGATTGTGGACGCAGAGTTTTCCAAATGTCATCAAGAAGGCTGGAGATCTTCATTCGGGCCTTAGGTTGAGCAGGGAATCGTCTGTCACGCTGGTGTGATAAATGAACCTTGGACCTCAACATGTGAGGAATTCTGTGCAGATTTACCTTCCATGCATTGAAGATCCGACATAAACAAGTGGAGCCAGCACCGATTACTTGTGCCACACTGAACATAATGACTAGCTTTATTTCATCTTTTTAAAATAAATTTGAAGTACCCAATTCATTTTTTCCAATTCAGGGGCAATTTAGCATGGCCAATCCACCAACCCTGCACATCTTTATTGGGTTGTGGGGGTGAGACCCACGCAGACTCTGAGAGAATGTGCAAATTCCACAACAGAACCAGCACCCTCAATTGTTTCACAAAGACAAGATCTCAGAAGTCATGTCCTTTTGGTCAAGTTAGCTATCCTAAAGCCCATTTGATTACTTATTACTGCTATGTCCGAAAAATACATGTTTAATGGTTAATAATGATTACTCATGAACTATAATTCATCTCAATCCTTAATAAAATAATGTATGTAAAACTACTCTCGTGGCTTGCTAACAATTCAGTTTTAAGAGGTATCATCGCTGAACCCCCCTCCAGAGATTCACAGTCCTTTTGCGTTTTTAGCAAGAGCTGGTGATATAATTTTGCAAAGGTGTTCTCTTGCAGTGAGTGTTTGTGAATGCCGCATCAAAAACAATGAGGATTTTAGGGTGGCTCGGTGGCACAGTGGTTAGCACTACTGCCTCATGGGCCAGTTAGGTGCAAGGGCCAACTCGGAGGGCACGGCAGCTTCAGTAGAGCCTATGGTAAAGGTGGTGACTGCTGCTGAGGGAAATCGAGGACATCTCCATTTCACAAGGAGCCACAATCTTAATTTCTTTGCCAGGGCCCTGGTGATCAGAGGCAGAGCATCGCGGCAGAGTAGGTGGCCATTACTGCCGTGGAGCAGCCGGAAAGGAAACCCTCCCCCGGAAGCAGATGGGAAGTCACCGATGTGTACCTGCCGGCGGGTAGAAAGTCTCTGGTGGGCAGGCAGTTGAGCCACTGGTGTTCTTATTGGTGAAAGCACTTGTGGCAGCTGGAAGATATTCAGCTTCCCTCTCAACTACTTCCACTGTCATTTTACCAGGTTGCCCGCCTCCCAGTCCATCTCCAGAGGACTGGTACCATTCGGATGAAGTGTCAGTTTCCGACTTCATCATCTTTGAGGCTGGCTGGAAGGTTCAGTGTGGTCAGTCCGTCAGTCCGTCAGACGCCACTGCCAAGTGAGCCCGGTCACTGAGTGCAACGCTGGACAATTACACCTTCACAGTCTCCTTAAAAGCAGCGGGTAAGGTGTTTAAAAAAAGAGAGGGTGGGTTTTACAGCCCGAAAGGGTGGGAAAGCTATCAAACAACTTGAGTGGCCAATTCTGGGCCTCGTGTGATCTCCACTGGCATTTTCTAGCATTTGTGAGGCCCTCTAACATGTAGAGTGGTGAACAGATAAACCCTGGCGGCCTCCCAACAGGCTCCGGAGGAGGAAGCACAGCATTGGCAGCAAACACAGCCTTCCTCACATCTCTATGCTCAGGTGCTACTCTGTTCAATATAATTGAACTGCTCATTCAATTCGCTGGAGGATCAGTCTCGTGTCTTTGACTCTTACAGTGAGTGGTGGCAGAATGCATGATGAATTGTTCACTGTTTTCATTTCCCTGGCAATCTCGTGATGGCTTGAGCCACATCAATGAGGGGGTCGAGAGAGAGAAATGATTCACTGCCATCCATTTTGTTAAACAGTTTGGCGGCCAAGAATTGAGTTCAGTGAAAGAAAGGACAACTTGCAATAATTTGGTAGCCTTCTGAGGCCATGTTAAAGAAGGTTTAGCAGGGAGGAACCATGTTAAATCATGGCAAAGGTCCTAAGTTCCAGTTTAACACAGGGGAGATGAGATGGTTCATGAGGAGGAACGGTTAAAGCTGTATTTTATTGTAAACCAGATGTAACCCTTTTATTTACTCCTTTTTTTGTAATGATGAACGTGCTTTTGTAATGATGAACGTGCTTAATAGTTTATGCTCAAAGCCATGTTCTGGCACAGTGGGCATAATTTTAACTCATTCAAATCCCATCCACTTCCGCAGGGTTAAAATTGAGCCATAATGCTTCTTCTGGTACTTTCCAAAGCAAAGGAAATCGGGTGAGGGCCTGTGGCGTAGTGACTAAACTGAGGAAGGTGACCCTGGGCACCAGCCCCCCCCTTAAAATGGTTAAGACCCAATTAAATACCAAAATGGTTGGAAACACTCAGCATGCCAGGTAGTGTGCTCGAGAGAGAGAAACAGTTAATGGGCTGAGTGCAGTCCCTTCGTTTTTTTCAAACTGGCTTTTATTTTTCAGGTCCGTAAACTCACCTCTGAGATTGCCGTCCAATTGGGTTCAGCAGGCGGGTTGAGGAGGCGGGAGGGCAAATCTGTGTGGGAAGTTTAACAGGAGCCCAGCATTCACCGTGATTGTGGTGGGAGTGCCGCTGAGGTGAATGGTACAAGGAAAGGGCAGGGGGAGTGGTATAAATGGATACATGATGAGGCTGAAGGAGCCTGTTCTTCACTCCTCATACACTCTCCATGACAGCAGTCTCGACGAGATAGCTATGCAATGGAAAGCCCCTTTCTATGGATGAACTCAGGCTTGGCATTTTACCCGTGAATCGTCAGATTGCTTGCCACTTCCGTGCCATTCCGACTTCCTGCTGCGTGCAGGGACTGCAGGGATCCTGGGCGAAAACGGGTGGTAATTAATGTATTGGTTGCCGGGCAGGCTGCTAACACTCCACACAACCCGCTGCTGGGCAAAGCGGGAGGAGGTAGGAATAAATCAGAGAACCGACTCGCCGCCTTTATTCCTGATTTTCCAGGCCAACCCACCCCCCATTCGCCTCCAAACTCACCAGAAGGACCTGGGAAAATTCCCACCCCCACCATCCACCGCTAAACCCCCCCCCCGCAATGTTTCTGAGGTTATACCCAATTCTGACAAAGGGTCATCGAGCTGCAATATCGGGCGGAGGTTTACGGCCTTGTCGAGGTGGGGGCAGGGTTATAAAATACTGTTGGCCATTCAAAAGTCCATTGACTTTGATGGGACTGTGCAATCCCTACCCAGTAGCCCTGTTTCTGCCTGACATGCTGAAATTCTCCAGCATTTTCTGTTTCTATTTCAGATTTCTGGCACCCACACGATGAAGCTCTCATGTTGTTCACCTTCTGGGGTTGGTCTTTAGTATTGAATGCAGGGCCATTAAAGATCCATGGGATGGTGGATCTTGGCCTGAGGTCTGAATCAACCTCACCAAAGCTGTAGGATTGTAGGGAGGAGACCGTCGATTTCCATCATCAATCGTTCGGGTTAGGGGCGGCCTAATGGGGTGACACTCCCACATGTTGAGATAGAAAAACGTTTTGTGGTCACAATCCGGCCTCCAATACTTGATAATTGGGGACACCAGAAGGAGCGTTTGGGTTCGCTCTCCGCACGGAACACAGGCCCCCTCAGGCATTGGCAGAAGACAGCCAGTGCCAGAGTGACGCCAGGCAGAAGACAATCCGTGAAAAAGGATTTTAAAAGATGGAGTTTTACCTGTTTCCCCAAAAAAGAGCCATCCCTGTGAGGCCGATGCACCTTCCAATTTCTGACCAGTCTGGTTTTCTTTGCATTCATTGGTCCACTTCACCTTTGTAGGAGCGACCAGTTGAACATTGGAGATTACATCAAGTCCGTCAATGGGATCAACTTGACCAAATTACGGCACAATGAGATAATCAGCCTGCTGAAGAACGTAGGGGAACGGGTGGTCCTTGAAGTGGAATACGAGCTTCCCCCTGCTGGTAAGAACCTCATCAGCTTTTTGAGCGACTGTTCTTTTCAGTGAAGACTGACCAGAATGAACCGAGGCAGAGCTCTAGCCCTGGACATATGATGGTGTCTTTATCTTTTTCCCTCGACTATTCCTGATGCTGATCAAAGTGAGAGATTTTCTTCGAGGGTGGGCGGGGGAAATGAAATGATCGGTGTTACGTTTTGCAACCCCAAAGTCAAGTAAAGTCGCCATAGTCCCAGATGACCATAGGCTGCTTTCCCCTTTGAGTGGGAGAGCTGACTGGTGGTGATTTAACCCGAGGATCACCACACACGGTGAAGGCGAGGGTCAAGGTTGAGAAGGCGGGGCCTTGGACAACTTCAGCCAGTATAGCACCTCACCAGCTACAGCATGATTGGACACACAATATTATTTACCCTCTCCTTCCTGATATAGTATCACAGTCTCAAGCAGAGGACCTCCAATTAAAATCACCAGACACCTTTGTGAGGCCCGTTGCCTCACTTTATCTCAATGTTGCTGAATACCAGTGCCACTCCAGCAGTGAGATGGTTTTCCACTTGAAGTTACCAGCCTTTTCTCTGTGACGGCTGCCTCAAACCCAACATCAATTGATGTGGAATTGACAATTTTTTACTGTCGGCCCATGTCCACGAATAATCTGGCCGATAATGACCCAACTCGTTTGAATAATGCTCTGTTACAGTACCCAGGCCAGACCCCAATTTATATTAGGAAGCCGGGCGAGACCCCAAAGATTTATCAATTTGTAAACTGTGAGGACAGAATACTTTGCTCCAGGAGTGACGGTATGAGGAACGGTTGAGGACTCTGGGTCGGTACTCGTTGGAGTTTAGAAGGATGAGGGGGGATCTTATTAAAATTTACAGGATACTGCGAGGCCTGGATAGAGTGAGCGTAGAGAGGATGTTTCCACTTGTAGGAATAACTAGAACCATAGGACACAATCTCAGACTAAAGGGATGATCCTTTAAAACAGAGATGAGGAGGAATTTCTTCAGCCAGAGGGTGGTGAATCTGTGGAACACTTTGCTGCAGAAGGCTGTGGAGACCGAATCAATGAGTGTCTGTAAGACAGAGATAAATAGGTTCTTGATAAATAAGGGGATCAGGGGTTATGGGGAGAAGACAGGAGAATGGGGATGAGAAAATATCAGCCATGATTGAATGGGGGAGTAGACTCGATGGGCCGAGTAGCCTAATTCAGCTCCTATGTCTCATGGTCTTATGGTGACTACACTGACAATTAGGGATCTTTATGTACAAAACAAACTGTACTTAAAAAATTCTTTTTGTTTTTTTTTATAAATTTAGACTACCCAATTCATTTTTTCCAATTAAGGGGCAATTTAGCGTGGCCAATCCGCCTACCATGCACATCTTTGGGTTGTGGAGGCGAAACCCACGCAAACATGGGGAGAAACAAACTCAATTATTAACACAGTATTTACTCCATTATCATCCAAGGAAGAAACCGGCTTTTCAGTTAACAGTCAAACAGTTCTAAAAAAGAATAAAGGTCTTTGAGCTTACCTCCCATCTACTTCTACAGTTTCAGTTTAGCAAAATCCACACACACAGGTCAAATGCCACTTGTTAATACTGTTAACACTCAGTGGCTTTCAGAATTATTCACAAAGTCCTTGGGAGAGAAGCCTTCAGAAGTTAGTCTGAGAAATACACCTTTCTTCAAAATCTAAATAAGACTCTAAAAATGAAACCAAAAACAATACACACAGGGCAGGGCTGAAAATGAAACTAAAAGCACATCCAGCCGCCTCCACCCCTGATGAGTGACAGCAACGTCTTAATCACAGTTTTAGCAGACATATTGGATGAGATTTACCGACACCCCGCCGCGTGTTTTTCGTCGGTGGAGGTGGCCCGCCAGCAGGATCTACCAGTCCCGCTGTTGTCAACGGGATTTCCCATGGGATGAACCCCTTGTCACTGTGAAATACTTGTGCAGACACAAGTAAATTCGTCAAAGAGGTCTGGCCCCTTCTTATCAATCACCTCTTGATCAGGCTGTACAATCTTTTGCACCTCCTTCGCTTCACTTGTGCTTTCCTTTACCACTTTAACAAATCCCACTGTCTTATCCTGTTTTACCACATCAGCCTTCCCAGTGCTTTTCTTCAACCACCAACACTGTGACTTTACATGGCCTAGTTTATTACAGTGAAAACATTTGAAACTTTTAATTTCTTTTCCACCCTCCTGGATTTCTTTTTTAGTCTGAGGAACTCTCCCCTTATTATCTCCCATCAGATCACCTTTACCTTTGCCACTTGAGTATTTCTGATGTCCCCAGTTTCGATCCCTCACAGGCTGAAACTGATGTCAGAAACCAAGCTTTGATTTATGAATTAATTCATAATCATCTGCCATTTTTGCTGTTAACCTCACAGTTTTAACCCTCTGCTCTTCCATATGAGTTCTCACTACATCAGGAATTTAACTTTTAAACTCCTCCAAAGGTATAATTTCTCTGAGAGCTTCATACGTTTTGTCTATTCTCAAAGCCCTTTTCCTCCTATCAAAATTACTCTGTTTGATCCTTTCAAACTCCATGTATGTTTGATCAAATTCTTTTCTTAAATTGTGAAATCTTTGTCTGTAAGCTTCAGGCACTAGTTCATATGAACCTAAAATTGATTTTTTCACCTCCTCATACGACCCAGATACCTCCTCCGGTAGTGATGCAAACACTTCACTTGCCCTACCCACCAGCTTTGTTTGAATCAGTAATACCCACATGTCCTGTGGCCATTTCATTTGTTTAGCTACCTTCTCAAATGAAATGAAAAAGGCTCCTACCTCCTTCTCGTCAAACCTTGGCAATGCTTGGACATATTTAAATAGATCCCCACCAAGCCTTCAACTATGATGCTCTTTCTCACTATCCTCATCACTGTCCTTCAACTGTCCGTTTCCCTTTACGCCTGCCAATTTTAACTGACTGTCATGTTTCATGGCCATTTTCTGAAGTTCAAACTCTCTCTCTTCATCTTTTTCCCTGACTTGTATCTCCCTTTCTTTTTCCTTTTCTGCTAGGGCTATTCTTTCTTTTTTCTTTTCTTCTCTCTCCTTTTCTTTTTCCTTTCTCTCTTTCTTTTTCCTCTCTCTTTCTTTCTTTTTCCTCTCTCTATTCTCTCTCTCTTTTTCCTCTCTCTCATAATAAAGCTGCTTTAATTTTTTTCTCATGTTCCATTTGTTTAATTTGTAGCTGAATTTTTGCCACTTCCAATGAGTCAAACTGTATCTCAGGCAACTTTAAATGCTTAGCCACCACCATAATGACGTCACCTTTTCACATTTTGTCAGGTAATGTTAACTGCAATGTTTTTGTCAAATCTAACAGTCTGCATTTAGCCTCTGTCCGTAATTTGGCGTGTGACCGTCTCCACCCCCAAAAACTTCAGAGTCTCTGAAAGAGCCATTGTCCACAACACGCTCCCCACTTAAACTAGAATACCACACCTGAAAAACACCCACAATATGCTCACCCCTCACTGTCTTTAAGTTCACAAAGCCAACCCAATAGATAGACTTTTATCCCAGACGAGCCCCTAATTTGTTAGGGGCCAGGGTTTTAGAGAACCCCAAAGTGTATCATGGAGTTCACCTGGCCCACAACTTTTAATAGATTGTGGTATGGGGAGCACACAGCCCACTCTACAGGTGTGGTACAGCAGAAATGGAAAAGTATTTCACATGACAGTACGGCGACGACCTGCAGTGGTCGCGCCATAAAACATGGCGAAGGCCGTGCTTCGACCCGACCTGCCAGATAGTGCCCCCCGGCGACCCCCCACCAGTCCCACCAGCCCTTGCGGAAGCCCCACCCAGCCAGCAGAACAGCTCCTGTCCGATTGTGGTAGCGCTGGACACAGTCTGCCGACCGCTGAGACCACGCCTCAACCGTGTGGTCAGGAACTCGGCCCATCTGGGGCGGAACATCGGGGGAGGGCCTTCAGGTGATACGCTATCGCTGTTCCATTGGTGCGTGACACGATGCCGCCTTTTCGGAGGGGGCGGAGGATACAAACCCTGCGTCAAATAGACTTGGACCCCCCCGATTTCGGTGAATTCCGCCCATTGTGTTTAAACTCATGGGGTTTGAGTGGAATGGGGATGATGTAATTAATGGGAGGAGCCAGGTCTGTGGTAGTCAGTTTTGGAGTTAGTTGCTGGATGCTGTGAACTGAACAGCAGCTTCTGAAGGAGGCTGTCAGAGATTCAGCATTAATCTGACAAGATCTCTCTGTCTCTCTCTCAGATCAAACAGTCTCTCAAAAGATCTCTGTATCCAAAACCCAAAGATTGGCAGTGTTTCCTGTCTTTGATAATTCTATTTAAAAGTGTTTTTGATCTCTGATGGATTTTGTTTGATTGGAGATAAAGAAGGTATCAGTTAGAAATTAAGGTGGAATCTAACCAAATTCATTCTAAATGTGGTGGTGAACAGGAATCACTGAGAGTTTCCCCGACAGCTGATCCGGTATCCTGACAGTCACCGATATCTAACGTTAATTGGGATCCCACTGGCTTCACACCATAAATGACTGTTTTGCCAGGACCGCACCCGCCAGCCTCCTGCTAACGAGGGGGCGCAGCACTTAAACCGATCCCACAGAGTAAACCCCACACAGCATGCAGCCATGCCACCAAGCAGACCAGCTCTAAGATTCAGAGATGCAGACCTGGCCAGACTGTTGAACACCGTGGAGGCGAGCAGGGATACCCTGTTCCCTGAGAGGCTTGGCGGATCATCCACAAGGCAGCCAGAGCCGCCTGCGAGGAGGTGGCAGTGGTCCTCACCGCGTCGAGCATGTCCAGGAGGACCGCCACATAGTGCTGCAAAAAGCTGAATGACCTCCATCAAGCTGCACGGGCGCATTGGCATCAGCCCCTGGAACCAACCCCGCCAGTCATGCCTGATGACTATGCACCTGGCACTGATTCTACCCGGCACCATGTCGGGTCCTTCCCACCCATCCTCATGCTGCCCCCGCCATATCCCTGCCCTCCCCCCACCCAGCCAGTGCATGAAGTATGCGGCTCATGATGTCCTCTGCGTCATCGCTGAGAAGCTTGCCCATAACAGAAGGAAGAGGGCCCAGGCAGGCAGCAGGGATGCTGGACATCAGAGTCTGCATCTCCTACGAGGAATAGGCCCTGGAGGTTGCAAGGAACCACTCACAGAGGGGCATCGCTGAGGGCATCGACACCATAGTACAGACATTGGGGGGCCATCAGGGCTGGCAGAGCCAAATGATGGATGGGCATTCGGAACTCAGTCCAGTTGCTTCTCCAACCTGAGGAGACCCCCATTGACTCTATGGAAGAGAGGTCAGTGCATTGAAATCACATGCTTGAGTGATTGGAATGCTCTTAGTGCTTGGAATGCACTTACCTCTCTTTGATGTGGCCAGTGTTTAAACACATAGTATTTTCACGGCTTAGGCCACTGCACCATGAAGAGAGATGAATTAAAGCTGCAGATGAGTTGTAGAAGTTATCAATCACAGACCACTACTAAAAATCTAGGAATGGATTGCAGAGTGGCTCTGTGGGAACCAGAGGCAGGTCATACCTGCTCTCCTTCCAGGAATGGACACATGGAGATGCAAGGTAAGTGTTACAGCTGTAATTCTTCTCACTGCCCATGACTGGACTGCTCTTTAGCTTCCAGACAGATGTCTATTTTGTGCTGCGGGGTGGGGTGGGGGGGTGATGCCTGAGTGATGGAGGTTCCATTGGGGGGGGGTCACTTTAGACAGTGGGTCCCTGTGGGGGGCCCTCCCTATTGCAGGTCCCTATGGGGGGAGGTCTCCCTCTCACAGGGGTCCCTGCGTGGGGTCTCCCTATCACAGCAGTCCCTGTGGGTGGTCTCCCTATTGCAGGGGTTCCTGTGGGGGTTTCTCGCTATTACAGGGGTCCCTGTGGAGGATCTCCCTATTACAGGGGTCCCTGTGGAGGATCTCCCTATTACAGGAGTCCCTGTGGGTGGTCTCCCTATTGCAGGGGTTCCTGTGGGGGTTTATCGCTATTACAGGGGTCCCTGTGGAGGATCTCCCTATTACAGGAGTCCCTGTGGGTGGTCTCCCTATTGCAGGGGTTCCTGTGGGGGTTTATCCCTATTACAGGAGTCCCTGTGGGTGGTCTCCCTATTACAGCAGTCCCTGTGGGTGGTCTCCCTATCGCAGCGGTCCCTGTAGGGTCCCTGTATTTCAGGGGTCTCCCATTTACAGGTGTCACAGTAGGGGTCATTCTATCAGAGGGGTCCATTTGGGGTCTCCCTCTTTCAGGGTCTCCCAATATCAGGGGTCTCTGTGGGAGGGTCTCCCTATTACAGGGGTCCCTGGGTTTGTAGGTCAGGGGGTGGTGGGGAGGGGGGTTGGCGGGGGGCTGCTTTGCGGTGCAGGGGGTCAGGGGCCAATTTGTGGTGTAGGGGGTTGTGGCCAGCCACGGGAATTTGCTATCGGGCCGCCTGCTGAAGGTGGCGGCCCCATAGCGGGATTCCCAGGGGATTCCTTATTCCACACCGTGCATAAATTTGCATGGCAAGGAATGCGGATTACAGATTTGTGCTCCCAGGGGGATCGTAAACCGGTTGCAATTCAGTTCCGGAGAGAGAACACATAGGGCTGGATTGTACATATCTGCTACCAAGTGTTGACGCTGCACCTGCACCGATTCCACTGCCAGTGAGGGACTAGCACCGCCGCCACGTGGAACACCATTGAATGCCGTGATCAACACTCGCAGGGCTGACAAGCTGCAGGCGTGCTTAAACAATACACCTCCCACATAGACAGTCTGATCGGGGCCGACAAAATGGGACAGGTTGTGCTGGAGCACCCAAACAGCTGATGGGTCGGCTGGGGCCAGAGGACACCTGGGGGGAGGGGATCACCTATACGGCCCAGGGCACCAGGATTAAAGTCTGCTGTCAGCAGCATGTGCAGTCGCATGGCTGCCATGCTGGCTGCGGTAATGGTGTTGCGTAGCCATCCACCACCTCCTGGCCACCCCCACTGCTCCCCCCGGCCCTGGCAGTAGCTCCCCGGCCAGCTGTCGGCGAAGTATGGCGGTGCTGGACACTGACCGTACGCCCTCTCTCAGCAGCCACCACACCGGGTTCATAATGTTTGAGAGCACACATGGGCCGCACCGTCGGAACTCGGCCCATCGGAGGCGGAGATATGCAAACGGTAATTAGAGTACGCGTGGCATGCATCGCATTGATGCTGTTTTTGAGCAGATGGAGCATCGCAATTCAGCCTCAAACTGGCGCATGCCGCGATTTGGGCCATTCTTCGCCCGACCGCACATCACGATTTCTGCGTCGGCTAACGGAGAATCCCGCCCCCAGTCTCCCAATGGAGAATCCCATCCTAAATAAACCCTCCCATTGTAAATGTAAAGCTCAGATCATACTGTGAAAGCATTGTATGGGATCACTTGAATAAATGTGCAAGTTGTCGAAGTGACTGCATTGTTGGGAGTTGGGTAATATTTATTTTGCCTTTCCCAAATGCATTTTAAACACAAATGGCCCATTCATTCTCTGAATTTTTCCTAAATCTATCTCGGGTTGCGGGTCTCACTGACAAGGCCAGCATCTGTGCCCATCCCTAACTGCCCTTGAACTGAGTGGCTTGATCCAGTGGGGACTGCAGGTTTCCTTCCCTACAGGACATCTGTGAACCAGGTGGGTTTTCACAACAATCGATAGTTTCACGGATATCATTACTGAGATTAGCTTTTGATTACAAATTTATTCATTGAATTGAAATTCCACCAGCTGCCATGGTGGGAGTTGAACCAGAATATTAGCCTGGGCCTCTGGACTACAAATCCCTTATAGCACCACCACATTGCTACATGGATCTGTTGCCTTGCAGCCCTGACTTAAGGCAGGTACAGGATGTGGGGGACTGGATTTAAAGCACCTGATTATCAGTTATTTGTGTTAAGAGATAGGGATGTGACCTTGACAGTATCTATCTTATGTTCCACGTTCACTAAGGAGCTGCCTGGTATGAGAAAGTATAGATACAAGAGAAGCCTTGAAATATGGGATCTTCCTTCTCACAATCAATGTAGAATCCAGGGTGATATTATTATGGGCCAGGGTGCAGAGAACACCAAAGTATATCATGGCGTTCACCTGACCCACAACTTTTATTAGAGCACAAGCACCCACTTTACAGGTGTGATGCAACAGAGATTAAAGTATGTTTAAACAAGAACAATGTTTATTCTATGAATCCTGATAACATTTTATAAACACACAGTAAACATCTTATCAACTACCAACACTGATAATCCCCCATAGATACAATACTCTATAGGTAACCCTGAATAACTTTCCTAACAACATCCATCAGTCAAAAACCCTTTATAACAAAGACAGTAGGTTTGCATTTTTTGCAGAAACAGGTATTACTTCAAAATCATCAAGTGATCTGGAGACATTCTTTAGCATGTAGAGAGAGAGACCTAAATACACCTCCTTGGTTTGAATGCAACTCCCCAACTGAAAACAAAACTAAAACTCAGAGCCAAGAACAGCTCCCAGCTCAAAACGAAGGTAAAGCGCAGAGCCAGAGTCCAACTCCACCCATACAAAGACATCACTGCAGCCACTTGAGAAGATAAACATTTCTTAAAGTGTCAGTCCCATGATAATATGATAGAAGTGGCGAGATATTTTAACTATTTGGAGCGGTGGTGCTTCAATGAGAAATCATAGATGAAAGATTAGGTGCAAGAGATTTAGAACAG
Organism: Scyliorhinus canicula; assembly: GCF_902713615.1. Lineage (NCBI taxonomy): Eukaryota > Metazoa > Chordata > Chondrichthyes > Carcharhiniformes > Scyliorhinidae > Scyliorhinus > Scyliorhinus canicula. The sequence goes on from NC_052156.1 coordinate 82,138,287, forward strand.
CAAGTAGGAGGAACTGAGTTATACTGATGATCGTGAGGCTGTGGAATTCATTTCCTGGGTTGAGGCAGAAACTATATCAGGTTTCAACATTAGAGTGAAGGGGTAGAGGAAGGAATAGAGATTGAAGAGGTATGGGGGAAAGATGGATAAATATGAATAGCACTATTATCCCACCAGGGGTTAAATATTCACCTGGACAGTTTGGGTGGAAGGGCTTTTTTCTCTGTTATAAGTAATTCCTTTTGTGTTACAAATATCTCCTTCCCTGGTATTCTGAAGACACAGACGCAAGCAGAGATAGGGTTCTGTGGGTGTTAGTCATCCTTTGGTACCTCAGTCAAGTTTTCATTCAAGTAAGCATTGAGTGCTGAATTTGGGTGCATTTGAGTGCTATAGTGAGGGTTTGGTAACTGAGGGATATTAAGGGTTTATTTTTTTATTTTTATCTAAAGTCTAGTCTTTCTTTCATTTAGTTAATTAACTTAAAAGTTGCTGTTTGGTTTAGAAGAAGGTGAATTTTCAATCAGTTTTAAACAAAGGTTCTACTTGTAGGTATTTGCAGCTGGAGCTTGTTAATTGGATTAGGCCAGTTTTCAGAGGCTAGAGTCACAGTATAACAGTGATCCAGCTATAGTATAGACTTTGTTTGCACTGAGTGCTGCATTTGGTGCATTTGAGTGCTATAGTGAGAGTTTGGTGACTGAGGGAATGCTGCATTTGGGTGCATTTGAGTGCTATAGTGAGAGCTTGGTGACTGAGGGAGTGCTGAATTTGGTGCATTTGAGTGCTATAGTGAGAGTTTGGTGACTGAGGGGGTTAGGTGAGGAGGGAGTAAGGTGCTCCTTTCATTTCGTTTCCTACATTTCCTCAAAGAGTGTGAAGGGAGCCAGGAGTTTACAGAGACTGCAGCTGACTAGGAGCAGCGTCGGAGGGCGGAGTTCCAGTTGGTCCACAGTGCAGCTATATTCTGTAAAAGCAAAGGGGATGGGGGCTAGGGCAGTTGCATGCTCCTCCTGTAGGATGTGGGTGGTGAGGGATACCACCGGTGTCCCCCCTGACTATACCTGCGGGAAGTGCACCCAACTCCAGCTACTCAGAGACCATGTAAGGAGCTGGAGCTGGATGAACTTCAGATCATCCGGGAAGCAGAGGGGATAAGAGAGAAGAGTTACAGGGAGGTAGCCACATCCAAGGTACAGGACAAGAGTAGCTGGGTTACAGTCAGGCGAAAGAAAACGAATGGGCAGGCAATGCAGGGATCCCTCGTGGCTGTTCCCCTTCAAAAGAAGTATACCGTTTTGGATGCTGTTGAGGGGGATGAGCTACCGGGGCAAGGCCCTAGCGGCCAGGTCTCTGGCACTGAGTCTGGCTCTGGGGCTCAGAAGGGAAGGGGGGAGAATAGAAAAGCAATAGTGATAGGAGACTCAATGGTTAGGGGAATAGATAGGAGTTTCTGTGGTCACGAGCGATAATCCCGGGAAGGTATGTTGCCTCCTGGGTGCCAGGGCCAGGGATGTCTCGGATCGTGTCTTCAGGATCCTTAAGGGGGAGGGGGAGCAGCCAGAAGTCGTGGTGCACATTGGTACCAACGACGTAGGTAGGAAAAGGGGTGTGGATATAATGAACGAGTTTAGGGAGTTAGGCTGGAAGTTAAAAGCCAGGACAGATAGAGTTGTAATCTCTGGTTTGTTGCCAGTGCCACGTGATAGCGAGGCTAGGAATAGGGAGAGAGTGCAGTTGAACACATGGATGCAGGAGTGGTGTAGGAGGAAGGGCTTCAGGTATTTGGATAATTGGAGTGCATTCTGGGGAAGGTGGGACATAGGACGGGTTGCATCCGAACCAATATCCTGGGAGGGAGGTTTGCTAGTACTCCTCGGGAGAGTTTAAACTAATTTGGCAAGGGAATGGCAGGCAATGAGATGGGTTGAAGTGTGTATACTTCAATGCAAGAAGCATCAGGAATAAGGTGAGTGAACGAAAAGCATGGATTGGTATTTGAGACTACGATGTGGTGGCCATCATGGAAACCTGGATAGAAGAGGGGCAGAAATGGTTGTTGGAGGTCCCTGGTTATAGATGTTTCAATAAGATTAGGGAGGGTGGTAAAAGAAGTGGGGGGGGGGGGGGGGGTTGCATTGTTAATTAGAGATAGTATAACAGTGGCAGAAAGGCAGTTCGAGGAGGATCTGCCTACTGAGGTAGTATGAGTTGAAGTCAGAAATAGGAAAGGAGCAGTCACCTTGTTGGGAGTTTTCTATAGGCCCCCCAAGAGCAGCAGAGATGTGGAGGAACAGATTGGGAAACAGATTTTGGAAAGGTGCCAAAGTCACAGGGTAGTATTCATGGGTGACTGCAACTTCCCAAATATTGAGTGGAAACTCTTTAGTTTGGATGGGGTGGTGTTTGTGCAGTGTGTCCAGGAAGCTTTTTTAACACAGTATGTCGATTGTCCGACCGGAGGGGAGGCCATATTGGATTTGGTACTCGGTAATGAACCAGGGCAAGTGATAGATTTGTTAGTGGGGGAGCATTTTGGAGATAGTGACCACAATTCTGTGACTTTCACTTTAGTAATGGAGAGGGATAGGTGCGTGCAAAAGGGCAAGGTTTACAATTGTGGGAAGGGTAAATCTGATGCTGTCAGACAAGAATTGAAGTGCATAAGTTGGGAACATAGGCCGTTAGGGAAGGACACAATTGAAATGTGGAACTTGTTCAAGGAACAAATACTACGTGTCCTTGATATGTATGTCCCTGTCAGGTAGGGAAGAGATGGTCAAGTGAGGGAACCATGGTTGACAAGAGAGGTTGAATGTCTTGTTAAGAGGGAGAAGGAGACTTATGTAAGGCTGAGGAAACAAGGTTCAGACAGGGTGCTGGAAGGATACAAGATAGCCAGGAGGGAACTGAAGAAAGGGATTAGGAGAGCTAAGAGAGGGCATGAAAAATCTTTGGCGGGTAGAATCAAGAAAAACCCCAAGGCCTTTTACACATATGTGAGAAATATGAGAATGACTAGAGCGAGGGTGGGTCCGATCAAGGACAGTAGCGGGAGATTGTGTATTGAGTCTGAAGAGATAGGAGAGGTCTTGAATGAGTACCTTTCTTCAGTATTTACAAATGAGAGGGGCCATATTGTTGGAGAGGACAGTGTGAAACAGACTGGTAAGCTCGAGGAGATACTTGTTAGGAAGGAAGATGTGTTTGGCATTTTGAAAACCTTGAGGAGAGACAAGACCCCCGGGCCTGACCGGGTATAGCCAAGGATTCTATGGGAAGCAAGAGATGGAATTGAGGAGCTGTTGGCAATGATCTTTTCTCACTGTCAACAGGGGTGGTACCAGGGGATTGGAGAGTGGCAAATGTCGTGCCCCTGTTCAAAAAAGGGAATAGGGTTAACCCTGCGAATTACAGGCCAGTTAGTCTTACTTCGGTGGTAGGCAAAGTAATGGAAAGGGTACTGAGGGATAGGATTTCTGAGCATCTGGAAAGGCATTGCTTGATTAGGGATAGTCAGCACGGATTTGTGAGGGGTAGATCTTGCCTCACATGTCTTATTGAATTCTTTGAGGAAGTGACCAAGCATGCGGATGAAGGTAAAGCAGTGGATGTAGTGTACATGGATTTTAGTAAGGCATTTGATAAGGTTCCCCATGGTAGACTTATGCAGAAAGTAAGGAGGCATGGGATAGTGGGAAATTTGGCCAGTTGGATAACGAACTGGCTAACCAATAGAAGTCAGGGAGTGGTGGTGGATGGCAAATATTCAGCCTGGAGCCCAGTTACCAGTGGCGTACCACAGGGATCAGTTCTGGGTCCTCTGCTGCTTGTGATTTTCATTAATGACTTGGATGAGGGAGTTGAAGGGTGGGTCAGTAAATTTGCAGATGATACAAAGATTGGTGGAGTTGTGGATAGTGAGGAGGGCTGTTGTTGGCTGCAAAGAGACATAGATAGGATGCAGAGCTGGGCTGAGAAGTGTCAGATGGAGTTTAACCCTGAAAAGTGTGAGGTTGTCCATTTTGGAAGGACAAACATGAATGCAGAATACAGACTTTACGGTAGGGTTCTTGGCAGTGTAGAGGAGCAGAGAGATCTTGGGGTCTATGTTCATAGATCTTTGAAAGTTACCACTCAAGTGGATAGAGCTGTGAAGAAGGCCTATGGTGTGCTAGCATTCATTAGCAGAGGGATTGAATTTAAGAGCCGTGAGGTGATGATGCAGCTGTACAAAACCTTGGTAAGACCACATTTGGAGTACTGTGTGCAGTTCTGGTCGCCTCATTTTAGGAAGGACGTGAAAGCTTTGGAAAAGGTGCAAAGGAGATTTACCAGGATGTTGCCTGGAATGGAGAGTAGGTCTTACGAGGAAAGGTTGAGGGTGCTAGGTCTTTTCTCATTGGAACGGAGAAGGATGAGGGGCGACTTGATAGAGGTTTATAAGATGATCAGGGGAATAGATAGAGTAGACAGTCAGAGACTTTTTCCCCGGGTGGAACAAATCATTACAAGGGGACATAAATTTCAGATGAATGGTGGAAGATATAGGGTTGGATGTCAGAGGTAGGTTCTTTACCCAGAGAGTAGTGGGGGCATGGAATGCACTGACTGTGGAAGTAGTTAAGTCGGAAACATTAGGGACGTTCAAGCGGCTATTGGATATGCACATGGATTACGGTAGAATGATGGAGTGGAGATTAATTTGTTCTTAATCTAGAACAAAAGTTCGGCACAACATCATGGGCCGAAGGGCCTGTTCTGTGCTGTATTTTTCTTTGTTCTATGAGCCTTGACATTTGAGTGCCAAACAAGAGCAACATCAGAACTTAGTCTGCTCCTATCTTCAACTGATGTCCATATATGTGTATTTGTGGCATGAGGTTTGGACATCATTCAACAGAAGGAATCTCTGCTGATTTTATAGGGAGTTCACCTCTGTAGGCCATGTGTCGGTCGAAGGTAACATCTCTCCGGTTGGCCTAACTGTGCATTGGCCGAGGTTCAAACCTGGTAGCTTCCATGCTCTGTATGAATTACCACCAGTCTGTGTAAGGACATGTTTCCTTGTCTTCGATACTCTTGTATAACAAAAAAAACAAAAATATTTTCATTCCAGTTCCAGATAACAACTCAAGAATTATCCCAAAGACCATTGAAATCTCATTGTACAAAGAAGGGAACAGCTTTGGCTTCGTGATACGGGGTTAGTCATTCTTATTATTTTCATGTTTCCCTTCGTTTCTCCTGCTTTTGGTGATCATGTAATTTATGCTGCCTGCCTCACCCGATGAAATAAATTGCTGTTCATTATGGATCAGCAGGGGTCCCAATGGTTTTAACAAAACCCCTCCACTACTCAGTAATTAAAGGGTTGTGCCCTTGGGTAAACAGATTTGGGAAACATGACATAACATAGTTAGGGAAATAAGAAAGAGTTTGCATTTACTGTTTTAATGGAGGAAGCATAGCCAATAAATTGCGACACAAAAAGTTGTGAAATATATGTATTTTAGTGCGATTTGTTGAGAGATACATATCTGGCAGGATACTATGGCGAAACCCCTGGTCCTCTTTAAAATAATGCCATTGGGATATTTTACATTCACGCCTTCGTTATTTTGAGACTTGATTATTCCAACACATCCTCATCTGGTTTCCCACATTCAAATCTCCCCAAACTTGAGGTGCTCCAAAATTCTGCTGCCTTTGCCTTAACGTGCAGTTCCAATCTCCTATCACCCCCGTGCTCGTTGATCTGCACTGGCTCCTGGTCAAGCAAGGGTGGCACAGTGATTGGCACTGCTGCCAAACAGTGCCAGGGACCCGGGTTCAATTGCGACCTTGGGTGACTGTCTGTGTGGAGTTTGCATTTTCTTCCCATGGCTGCGCGGGTTTACTTTGGGTGCTTCGGTTTCTTCCCATGGTACAAAGTGCGGGTTAGGTGGATTGGCCATGCTAAATTGCCCCTTAGTGTCCATAGATGTGCAGATTAGGTGTGGTTAAGGGGATAGGGTGGGTGAGTAAGCCTAGGTAGGGTGCTCTTTCAAAGGGTTGGTACAGACGTGATGGGCCAAATGGTCTCCTTCTGCACTGTTGGCATTCTATGGAACGCTTCGATTTGAAAACAATCATCTTTGTTTTCAAATTCCTCCATGGTCTCTGCTCTCATTCTTTTTAAATCGCTACACCATCAATGGCTGCGCCCCCAGTTGCCTGGGCCCCAAGCTCTGAAATTCTCTCCCTACACCTCACCGCCGCTCTACCTCATTTTCCTCCTTTTTTAAAAAAATAATTTTTATTGAAATTTTTACAAAATATAAACATCACAACTATATTAACAAAACAACTGCGGTAACAACCCAAGAACAACACCCACCATCTTCAAACGCAACTACAAACAAAAGAAAAAACAAAAGAACACCCAAACAACAAAAGGGAAAGAAATAACACCCGCCACACCCCACAAACCCATGTACACAGTTCTCCCTCCCACCGAACCAACCCCCCCCCCCCCCCCCCCCCCCCCCCTCCCCGGGTTGCTGCTGCTGCTAGCCTATTTCCCTACCGTTCTGCCAGGAAGTCCAGGAAAGGCTGCCACCGCCTAAAGAACCCTTGTACTGATCCCCTCAGGGCAAATTTCACCTTCTCCAATTTAATGAACCCCGCCATATCATTGATCCAGGCCTCCACGCTTGGGGGCCTCGCATCCTTCCATTGGAGCAAGATCCTCCGCCAGGCTACTAGGGACGTAAAGGCCAGAACACCGGCCTCTTTCGCCTCCTGCACTCCCAGCTCCACTGCAACCCAAAAAATTGCGAGTCCCCAGCCTGGCTGGACCCTGGATCCCACCACCCTCGTCACCGTCCTTGCTACCCCCTTCCAAAACTCCCCCAGCGCTGGGCATGCCCAAAACATATGGGTGTGGTTCGCTGGACCCCCCCGAGCACCTAGCACACCTGTCTTCGCCCCCAAAAAACCTATTCATCCTCGTCCCAGCCATGTGGGCCCTATGCAGCACCTTGAACTGTATGAGGCTAAGCCTCGCACAGGAAGAGGAGGAATTCACTCTCTCCAGGGCATCCGCCCACATCCCCGCCTCAATCTCCTCACCCAGCTCCTCTTCCCATTTACCCTTCAGTTCCTCCACTGAGGCCTCGTCTACCTCCTGCATCACCCGGTATATGTCCGAAATCCTCCCTCCTCCAACCCACACCCCCAAGAGCACCCTGTCCCGCACCCCACGTGGGGGCAGCAAGGGGAACCCCTCCACCTGCCGCCTGGCAAACGCCCTCACCTGCATGTACCTAAACATGTTCCCCGGGGGGAGCCCAAGCCTCCCCTCTAACTCCCCCAAGCTCGCGAACCTCCCCTCCACGAACAGGTCCCTCAACCTCCTAACCCCTACCCTATGCCAGCCCAGAAATCCGCCATCAATGCTCCCTGGGACAAACCGATGGTTCCCCCGTAACGGGGCCTCCATCGAGTCCCCCACTTCTCCCCTATGCCATCTCCATTGCCCCCAGATTTTGAGGGTAGCCGCCACCACCGGGCTCGTGGTATATCTCGTTGGAGGGAGCGGCAACGGCGCCGTTACCAGCGCCTTCAGGCTCGTGCCCACACATGACGCCACCTCCATCCTCTTTTTTTTTTACATAGAATTTACAGTGCAGAAGGAGGCCATGCGGCCCATCGAGTCTGCACCGGCTCTTGTAAAGAGCATCCTACCCAAGGTCAACACCTCCACCCTATCCCCATAACCCAGCAATTTTGGACACTAAGGACAATTTAGTATGGCCAATCCACCTAACCTGCACATCTTTGGACTGTGGGAGGAAACCGGAGCACCCGGAGGAAACCCACGCACACGGGGAGGATGTGCAGACTCCGCACAGACAGTGACCCAAGCCGGAATCGAACCTGGGACCCTGGAGCTGTGAAGCGATTGTGCTATCCACAATGCTACCGTGCTGCCCACAGTAGCTCTTCCATGCTGCCCCTTCCTCGTCCATTACCCACTTATGCACCATCGCTGCGTTGGCAGCCCAATAGTACCCACAGAGGTTGGGCCATTTTCTTCCTTTAAGACACTCCTTAAAACCTACTGGTGGAATTTTACAATTTTTTTCCAAGTGTTGCCTTGAGCTGACTGGCTGGCTTTTCCAGCTATATTTTCAAACACTTGGGGAAAACAAAGGGAAGAGGAGGATCACATGACATCATGGGATCTGAGTGAGCTCACCCCGCCAACAATCTTGGCCCCTGACAGATCGAGGGGTGCCCCAATCTGAAGAAAATAAAAATGGAAATAGAAATAAAAATAAAATGGCAGCAGGAACATCTCACGGAATCCTTCCCCACAGACATGGAAACACCTCCACCGGGTCCCCCCTCCAACCCCATGGACACAGGAATCCCTCTCCCCCAGGGAACCCATTCCCCACCCCAAATCTCCCCAATGGAAGGGGCAGTGCGAGGGAACTGCCTACGCATGACCCTCTCCCATGGGGGCTGTCCTCACGTGGGTGTCCCCAGGCGGGTGCCATTCACCAGATCCCCATTTGTCCAGATCTGTTATAAAGGGGGTAGGGCAGGGTGGGGGGATTCCTTATGTAGGGGATAATAGAGTGGCGAAGTTCACTAAGTATATTTAATTTAATGCAAATGGGATTCCTCACATTTGAGGGCAGGAACATCATTACGTCAGTTGCGGGGACAATCTCACTGGGAAATCCTGCCAGAATAGAACCCGTTTGGAACTCACATTGGAATCTCCAACTCCTCCGGCCTTCCTGCCGCTGACTGTGCAGCACCACGTCAGTACCAGGGAATCAGCCTAGTTCTGAATGTATTTACATCTTTCCTTAAATAAGGAGACTAATACTGTACGCAGTACTCCAGGTGAGGTCTCACCAGCACCCTGTACAACTGAAGCATAACGTCCTGACTTTTATATTCAATTCCCCTTGCAATAATTGATATTCTATTAGCTTTCCTAATTACTTGCTGTACCTGTATACTAGCCTTTTGTGATTCATGTACTAGGACACCCAGACCCCCCTGTGAATCTCAGAGCTCTCCAAACTCTCACCATTTAAATAATATGCTATTTTTTATTCATCCTGCAAAAATGGATAATTTCACATTTTCCCACATTATACCTCATTTACCAGATCTTTGCCCATTCACTTAACCCATCTATATCTCCCTATCTTTGTCTCATCAACAAATTTAGCAACCACCCCTTCCAATCCCTTCATCAAATCATTAATATAAAGTATGAAACGGAGACCCGGCACCGTTCCCTGTGGATACCCCTCCATTAATCCCTCTGCTGTCGGGATGATGCTGTGCCTCAGGGAGGCAGATTGTGAAATCATAGAATCCATAGAATCTCTACAGTGCAGAAGGAGGCCATTCGGCCATCGAGGCTGCCCCGACCCTCCGAAAGAACACTTTACCGAGGGCCACTCCCCCACCCTATCCCCATAACACCGTGCAATGATCATGGCCAATCCACCTCACCTGCACATCTTTGGTGTGGGAGGAAACCGGAGCACCCGGAGGAAACTCGCACAGACGCAGGGGGAACGTGCAAACTCCACAGTGACCTGAAGCCGGGATTGAACTTGGGTCCCTGGCCCTGAGGCAGCATGATAACCACTGTGCCACCGTGACGGCAATCAGAGTTGCCATTTTCCTGATGTCATTCGTGCCATTGCTGGGAGCCGCAATGCAGATGACCTGCCTCACCGATGAGGGAGGGGTATCAGAAAGGGAGCATCACTCAGACCTCTTGCACTCAACTCCAAAGAACTGCTGGGAATACAATGTCATCAGGGGTTTCTGAGGCGGTGACTTGCCCACATGCCTCCTCACTCAGCATGTTCTGTGTCACAGGTTGTGGGGGGGTGGAGGCGGCAGGATGCGAGAAGATTGTTTCTTTAAAGCAGAAAGAAACTATGAGCAAATGGATGTTATGTTGCAGGTGGAGCCCATGAAGACTGGAACAAATCCCGTGCGTTGGTGGTGACCCATGTGAGGCATGGTGGACCTGCAGATAGGTAATGAATGCTGCATCTGTTAAGGATAAAAATTGGAAACTTGAGTTTGCGAAGTAAAGTACTTGTCCCACATTGCCGTCATTACTCCAAACTTCCACTGTTCTACTACTTGATAGTCTATCATTTTGAGCTAGAATGTCAGAATGGCGCAAATGGCGGAAAGCTAAAGGATACCCCTTTCACCTCACCTCATGCACTCTGAAACCACTTATCTCACCCTTTTTGTGGCATGGCAGCGAGCACACAGAAAGCTTCTAACTGGGGAAAAAATGAGGGGGGTTCACAGCTCCCCATCATTTCTAGATACTGCCCAGTGTTGCAGCTATGAATCCTATCCCCTCGCCAGTGTTGCTGTTCTAGAGCTTTTGCCCCCGCCGGTGTTGTAGCTATGGACTCTGTGCCCCAGCATCAGTTAGAGGATCCATTTGGGCAGAAGAAAAATGACAAATAAGTAACAATTTTTGTCCTTGTATTTGCAGGGAGGGAACGTTGAAAGTTGGGGACAAATTATTGAGCGTTGATGGGATTCCACTCCATAATGTGAGTCATGGAGAGGCCCTGAACATCCTGAGACAGTGTGGACAAGAGGCCATCTACCAGATTGAGTATGATGTCACCATCATGGGTAAGGACTTTATTATTCTGCTGTTGGAACATTTTTTGAAGGGCCATGGATAATAGAAATTGCACTCGGTCAAGATTTGGGGTGTGATCTACGGTTCATGCCCGAGGAATATTCCAATCCCACGCCGGCGTATGAGTTTCCCGGAGACGAGGGGTGCAGCCACCTAGCAATTCCGTCGACAACGGTGGGATCAGTAAATCCCGCTGGCGGGCCGTCTCCACTGCTGAAAAACACGTGGCGGGTTGGTCGGTAAATCCCGCCCATAATCCTTATTCTAAAAGCCACATTTCATACAATCTCAACAAAATAGAGAGCTGTCCAGCTTCTGTGTACAAACTGTTGATCTGTTATCAACACAGGACTGGGATGTGAGAGCAACTGTTTATGCAGCAACATTTAAGGACAAAGAAAGGTCAATGACCTGTCCATGCTGACACCTTTAATACTCCTATCCAGCCGAGCATGCAGTTGTAGTTTGAATGCACCTTTCTTTGACTCCATGACTTACCTTGTTGGTAATTTGAACAAGTGTCACTCTTTGAAAATAAACATTTCTACAGTCTCTTTAATGCCGAAACCAAGGTTTGTCTTATGAAGTCATGGGGAGTCTGCACCGAGTTGTATCAAAGAAATGTAGGTTTATTTACAAGGCTATAATACACAGCTCCCGGTAGATCCCAACCAGGTCTTAACGGTCGGTACCGAACCGGCCAACCTTATATACAAAATGGATAAAGCATACCTTGCTCCATTATCAAGGGAGCTCATACTCCACAAGAGACACGAGGGACATCCCCACCCCTGCTGACTTCCTGGTGGGTTTGTAGATCTCTCTGTGGTTTCCATTCACCTTGTAGGGACAGGTGCTCGGTTTGTACTCTCAGCTTCCTTTGCTCCATGCATAATGATTATGCTGCTCCAGAAGTTGCTATATTTTGAATGAACATTGATCCTGCTGTAGAGTATAAAGCCACCACACTGTGGTTAAGCCTGCTCCCCGTTTTTAATTGATTCCCCTCAAACTTTGCTTGTCTGTACTGAGAAGCAGATCTATCCCCCGAAATGCGTTGTTTTGCCCTGAAAGTCAGTTTATGTTAACTGCCCGGAAGACATTCTTGGCGGCATTGACAATAATTATGAGCAGGAATCAATCTCTTTCACTGGTGGTCCAACTGATGCTTCAGGCAGACAAGGTCAAGTTCAGTTGTGGTGTCCTCCAGCCAGATACTCACTGCCTCACCTCGACCATCAACATCACTGGAATGAAGGCCTGTACCCCAACACGGAGTCTGAGTTACTGCACTGTCACCATCCCAGCTGCTGTTCGAAAGCATTTAAAAAAAATAATTTTTCCAATTAAGGGGCAATTTAGTGTGGCCAATCCGCCTACCCTGCACATCCATCTTTGGGTTGTGGGCGTGAGACCCACGTGGACGTGGGGAGAATGTACAAACTCCTGGACAGTAACCCGGGACCAGGATCGAACCGGGTCCTCAGCGCCATAAGGCAGCAGTGCTAACCAGTGCACCCCGCTACCGCTGCTAGTGAGAATGGAGAATTTGGCCCTCAGCCAAAACCCCATTCACTGTAGCAGAACCGGAGAATTCAGCTGCAGTGAAAGGATGGAGAATCCCAGCCCATATCTAACTTATACTCGAATATTCAGGGGAAGGATGCGGTACATGGTACCCAACAAGTTCAGACACTCCACACTCCTCAGTAAATGACAGACACGACCAAAGCAGATTCTCTGGATTTCTCAACAACCCAGACACTTGGAACACCGTGAGCCAACCGGTCTCATTGAAACTGCCACCAGGGTTTCCAATGTCCATGTTTGAAGAACTTTCCTTGGAATGCTCTCCAATAGTTAATCTTAATCAAATGGCTTCAACAAGGATCCACCTTCAGGGTTGCAATTTCACCTTCTGAGATACCTTTCCCATGGATTTCCAAGTATACTCAAGCTTCGCCGTCTAAGCACAGTTTCAGATCTTTCGTCTTGCCAAGCAGTACACGACTGCTCCAAAAGGGTACCTTTGCCCTTTCAGCCAACAGCACAAAGACACTAACCTCTGGCTTCCCTCTTGGATCCTCTGAACTTCTCTTGAGCCCATTTTGCTTCAATCCAGCTCCTCGCAGTTCTTTCTTCAACATGGAGCCATTTCTCTGCTTCTGTTTATCTTGATTCGATCTGATCCTTTCTTTCTCACTACATGGGACTGGTTTCAAGCACCAATTTCTGTTCCATTCTGGTTTGGGACCTTCTTCTTAGACCTTCTTCCTGCCCCCTCTCCATGTCCTGATCCCTTGGACGCCTGACCTGCAGTTTTGAGCTTGTTTTTTTGCTTTCCTTTCCACTATGCAGGTACAGACGCTGCACCAATTCAAGAACTCAAGATGTGGAAATGGATGAATTTCACAGGCAACTGTGGCCATTTCAACGGGGCAGCGAGCGGATGCACAGAAGAACCGAAGCCCAGGGGAATGTAGTTCCCACTCACTGACTTTGACATAAACTGAAGGCAAAAATGGCGTTTCTGAAGAGTAATCTGATCCTGTACTTCAAAATAGAGACTGTGATCCTGTACCCCAACATGGAGACTGTGATCCTGTACCCCAACATGGAGACTGTGATCCTGTACCCCAACATAGAGACTGTGATCCTGTACTTCAAAATAGAGACTGTGATCCTGTACCCCAACATAGAGACTGTGATCCTGTACCCCAACATAGAGACTGTGATCCTGTACCCCAACATAGAGACTGTGATCCTGTACCCCAACATAGAGACTGTGATCCTGTACCCCAACATAGAGACTGTGATCCTGTACCCCAACATAGAGACTGTGATCCTGTACCCCAACATAGAGACTGTGATCCTGTACCCCAACAGAGAGACTGTGATCCTGTACCCCAACATAGAGACTGAGATCCTGTACCCCAACATAGAGACTCAGATCCTGCACCCCAACGTAGGGACTGTGATCCTGTACCCCAACGTAGAGACTGTGATCCTGTACCCCAACATAGAGACTGTGATCCTGTACCTGAACATAGAAACTGAGATCCTGTACCCCAACATAGAGACTGTGATACTGCCCCCAACATGGAGGCTGTCGTACTGCCCCCAACGTGGAGGCTGTGATACTGCCCCCAACATGGAGGCTGTGATACTTCCCCCAACATGGAGGCTGTGATACTGTCCCCAACATGGAGGCTGTGATACTGTCCCCAACATGGAGGCTGTGATACTGTCCCCAACATGGAGGCTGTGATACTGTCCCCAACATGGAGGCTGTGATACTGTCCCCAACATGGAGGCTGTGATACTGTCCCCAACATGGAGGCTGTGATACTGTCCCCAACATGGAGGTTGTGATACTGTCCCCAACATGGAGGCTGTGATACTGTCCCCAACATGGAGGCTGTGATACTGTCCCCAACGTGGAGGCTGTGATACTGTCCCCAACATGGAGGCTGTGATACTGTCCCCAACATGGAGGCTGTGATACTGTCCCCAACGTGGAGGCTGTGATACTGTCCCCAACGTGGAGGCTGTGATACTGTCCCCAACGTGGAGCCTGTGATACTGTCCCCAACGTGGAGGCTGTGATACTGTCCCCAACGTGGAGGCCGTGATACTGTCCCCAACGTGGAGGCCGTGATACTGTCCCCAACGTGGAGGCCGTGATACTGTCCCCAACGTGGAGGCCGTGATACTGTCCCCAACGTGGAGGCCGTGATACTGTCCCCAACGTGGAGGCCGTGATACTGCCCCCAACGTGGAGGCTGTGATACTGCCCCAACATGGAGGCTATGATACTGTCTGTGGTGGTATGATTAGCATAGCTGCCTGCCATTGGTGCAGAACACCCGCTTACCATTGGCCCTGGTCGGTCATGTGCCTCTCGACCAGTTGGTTGAGACCAGTCATGTGACGGCTCACCGATTGGTCGAGAGGCTGAGTTAATCCCGCCTCCAGGGCGGGGTATAAATACCCAGTACTCCCTTCGGTCGTCCTTCTACTGTAATCGACCGCAAGGCTAACATCTAGTATATTAAAGCCATACTTTTGTTCAGCAACTCGTCTCGCTTTCAATTGATGGTACATCACTGTCCCCAACGTGGAGGCTGTGATACTGTACCCCAACGTAGAGACTGTGATCCTGTATCCCAACATAGAGACTGTGATCCTGTACCTGAACATAGAAACTGAGATCCTGTACCCCAACGTAGAGACTGTGATCCTGTATCCCAACATAGAGACTGTGATCCTGTACCTGAACATAGAGACTGTGATACTGCCCCCAACATGGAGGCTGTCGTACTGCCCCCAACGTGGAGGCTGTGATACTGCCCCCAACATGGAGGCTGTGATACTTCCCCCAACATGGAGGCTGTGATACTGTCCCCAACATGGAGGCTGTGATACTGTCCCCAACATGGAGGCTGTGATACTGTCCCCAACATGGAGGCTGTGATACTGCCCCCAACATGGAGGCTGTCGTACTGCCCCCAACGTGGAGGCTGTGATACTGCCCCCAACATGGAGGCTGTGATACTTCCCCCAACATGGAGGCTGTGATACTGTCCCCAACATGGAGGCTGTGATACTGTCCCCAACATGGAGGCTGTGATACTGTCCCCAACGTGGAGGCTGTGATACTGTCCCCAACATGGAGGCTGTGATACTGTCCCCAACATGGAGGCTGTGATACTGTCCCCAACGTGGAGGCGGTCGTACTGCCCCCAACGTGGAGGCTGTGAT
Organism: Scyliorhinus canicula; assembly: GCF_902713615.1. Taxonomy (NCBI): domain Eukaryota; kingdom Metazoa; phylum Chordata; class Chondrichthyes; order Carcharhiniformes; family Scyliorhinidae; genus Scyliorhinus; species Scyliorhinus canicula. Next base: position 82,153,747 of record NC_052156.1, read on the forward strand.
ACTGTCCCCAACGTGGAGGCTGTGATACTGTCCCCAACATGGAGGCTGTGATACTGTCCCCAACATGGAGGCTGTGATACTGTCCCCAACGTGGAGGCTGTGATACTGTCCCCAACATGGAGGCTGTGATACTGTCCCCAACATGGAGGCTGTGATACTGTCCCCAACATGGAGGCTGTGATACTGTCCCCAACATGGAGGCTGTGATACTGTCCCCAACATGGAGGCTGTGATACTGTCCCCAACATGGAGGCTGTGATACTGTCCCCAACATGGAGGCTGTGATACTGTCCCCAACGTGGAGGCTGTGATACTGTCCCCAACGTGGAGGCTGTGATACTGTCCCCAATGTGGAGGCTGTGATACTGTCCCCAACATGGAGGCTGTGATACTGTCCCCAACATGGAGGCTGTGATACTGTCCCCAACATGGAGGCTGTGATACTGTCCCCAACGTGGAGGCTGTGATACTGTCCCCAACGTGGAGGCTGTGATACTGTCCCCAACGTGGAGGCTGTGATACTGTCCCCAACGTGGAGGCCGTGATACTGTCCCCAACGTGGAGGCCGTGATACTGTCCCCAACGTGGAGGCCGTGATACTGTCCCCAACGTGGAGGCCGTGATACTGTCCCCAACGTGGAGGCCGTGATACTGCCCCCAATGTGGAGGCTGTGATACTGTCCCCAACGTGGAGGCCGTGATACTGCCCCCAACGTGGAGGCCGTGATACTGCCCCCAACGTGGAGGCTGTGATACTGCCCCAACATGGAGGCTATGATACTGTCTGTGGTGGTATGATTAGCATAGCTGCCTGCCATTGGTGCAGAACACCCGCTTACCATTGGCCCTGGTCGGTCATGTGCCTCTCGACCAGTTGGTTGAGACCAGTCATGTGACGGCTCACCGATTGGTCGAGAGGCTGAGTTAATCCCGCCTCCAGGGCGGGGTATAAATACCCAGTACTCCCTTCGGTCGTCCTTCTACTGTAATCGACCGCAAGGCTAACATCTAGTATATTAAAGCCATACTTTTGTTCAGCAACTCGTCTCGCTTTCAATTGATGGTACATCACTGTCCCCAACGTGGAGGCTGTGATACTGTACCCCAACGTAGAGACTGTGATCCTGTACCCCAACATAGAGACTGTGATCCTGTACCTGAACATAGAAACTGAGATCCTGTACCCCAACATAGAGACTGTGATACTGCCCCCAACATGGAAGCTGTCGTACTGTCCCCAACGTGGAGGCTGTGATACTGTCCCCAACATGGAGGCTGTGATACTGTCCCCAACATGGAGGCTGTGATACTGTCCCCAACATGGAGGCTGTGATACTGTCCCCAACATGGAGGCTGTGATACTGTCCCCAACATGGAGGCTGTGATACTGTCCCCAACATGGAGGCTGTGATACTGCCCCCAACATGGAGGCTGTGATACTGTCCCCAACATGGAGGCTGTGATACTGTCCCCAACGTGGAGGCTGTGATACTGTCCCCAACGTGGAGGCTGTGATACTGTCCCCAACGTGGAGGCTGTGATACTGTCCCCAACATGGAGGCTGTGATACTGTCCCCAACATGGAGGCTGTGATACTGTCCCCAACATGGAGGCTGTGATACTGTCCCCAACGTGGAGGCTGTGATACTGTCCCCAACGTGGAGGCTGTGATACTGTCCCCAACGTGGAGGCTGTGATACTGTCCCCAACGTGGAGGCTGTGATACTGTCCCCAACGTGGAGGCCGTGATACTGTCCCCAACGTGGAGGCCGTGATACTGTCCCCAACGTGGAGGCCGTGATACTGTCCCCAACGTGGAGGCTGTGATACTGCCCCCAACGTGGAGGCTGTGATACTGCCCCAACATGGAGGCTATGATACTGTCTGTGGTGGTATGATTAGCATAGCTGCCTGCCATTGGTGCAGAACACCCGCTTACCATTGGCCCTGGTCGGTCATGTGCCTCTCGACCAGTTGGTTGAGACCAGTCATGTGACGGCTCACCGATTGGTCGAGAGGCTGAGTTAATCCCGCCTCCAGGGCGGGGTATAAATACCCAGTACTCCCTTCGGTCGTCCTTCTACTGTAATCGACCGCAAGGCTAACATCTAGTATATTAAAGCCATACTTTTGTTCAGCAACTCGTCTCGCTTTCAATTGATGGTACATCACTGTCCCCAACGTGGAGGCTGTGATACTGTACCCCAACGTAGAGACTGTGATCCTGTATCCCAACATAGAGACTGTGATCCTGTACCTGAACATAGAAACTGAGATCCTGTACCCCAACGTAGAGACTGTGATCCTGTATCCCAACATAGAGACTGTGATCCTGTACCTGAACATAGAGACTGTGATACTGCCCCCAACATGGAGGCTGTCGTACTGCCCCCAACGTGGAGGCTGTGATACTGCCCCCAACATGGAGGCTGTGATACTTCCCCCAACATGGAGGCTGTGATACTGTCCCCAACATGGAGGCTGTGATACTGTCCCCAACATGGAGGCTGTGATACTGTCCCCAACATGGAGGCTGTGATACTGTCCCCAACATGGAGGCTGTGATACTGCCCCCAACATGGAGGCTGTCGTACTGCCCCCAACGTGGAGGCTGTGATACTGCCCCCAACGTGGAGGCTGTGATACTGTCCCCAACGTGGAGGCTGTGATACTGTCCCCAACATGGAGGCTGTGATACTGCCCCCAACATGGAGGCTGTGATACTGTCCCCAACATGGAGGCTGTGATACTGTCCCCAACATGGAGGCTGTGATACTGTCCCCAACATGGAGGCTGTGATACTGTCCCCAACATGGAGGCTGTGATACTGTCCCCAACATGGAGGCTGTGATACTGTCCCCAACATGGAGGCTGTGATACTGTCCCCAACATGGAGGCTGTGATACTGTCCCCAACATGGAGGCTGTGATACTGTCCCCAACGTGGAGGCTGTGATACTGTCCCCAACGTGGAGGCTGTGATACTGTCCCCAACATGGAGGCTGTGATACTGTCCCCAACATGGAGGCTGTGATACTGTCCCCAACATGGAGGCTGTGATACTGTCCCCAACGTGGAGGCTGTGATACTGTCCCCAACGTGGAGCCTGTGATACTGTCCCCAACGTGGAGGCTGTGATACTGTCCCCAACGTGGAGGCCGTGATACTGTCCCCAACGTGGAGGCCGTGATACTGTCCCCAACGTGGAGGCCGTGATACTGTCCCCAACGTGGAGGCCGTGATACTGTCCCCAACGTGGAGGCCGTGATACTGCCCCCAATGTGGAGGCTGTGATACTGTCCCCAACGTGGAGGCCGTGATACTGCCCCCAACGTGGAGGCCGTGATACTGCCCCCAACGTGGAGGCTGTGATACTGCCCCAACATGGAGGCTATGATACTGTCTGTGGTGGTATGATTAGCATAGCTGCCTGCCATTGGTGCAGAACACCCGCTTACCATTGGCCCTGGTCGGTCATGTGCCTCTCGACCAGTTGGTTGAGACCAGTCATGTGACGGCTCACCGATTGGTCGAGAGGCTGAGTTAATCCCGCCTCCAGGGCGGGGTATAAATACCCAGTACTCCCTTCGGTCGTCCTTCTACTGTAATCGACCGCAAGGCTAACATCTAGTATATTAAAGCCATACTTTTGTTCAGCAACTCGTCTCGCTTTCAATTGATGGTACATCACTGTCCCCAACGTGGAGGCTGTGATACTGTACCCCAACGTAGAGACTGTGATCCTGTACCCCAACATAGAGACTGTGATCCTGTACCTGAACATAGAAACTGAGATCCTGTACCCCAACATAGAGACTGTGATACTGCCCCCAACATGGAAGCTGTCGTACTGTCCCCAACGTGGAGGCTGTGATACTGTCCCCAACGTGGAGGCTGTGATACTATCCCCAACGTGGAGGCTGTGATACTGTCCCCAACATGGAGGCTGTGATACTGTCCCCAACATGGAGGCTGTGATACTGTCCCCAACATGGAGGCTGTGATACTTCCCCCAACATGGAGGCTGTGATACTGTCCCCAACATGGAGGCTGTGATACTGTCCCCAACATGGAGGCTGTGATACTGTCCCCAACATGGAGGCTGTGATACTGTCCCCAACATGGAGGCTGTGATACTGTCCCCAACATGGAGGCTGTGATACTGTCCCCAACATGGAGGCTGTGATACTGTCCCCAACATGGAGGCTGTGATACTGTCCCCAACATGGAGGCTGTGATACTGTCCCCAACATGGAGGCTGTGATACTGTCCCCAACATGGAGGCTGTGATACTGTCCCCAACATGGAGGCTGTGATACTGTCCCCAACATGGAGGCTGTGATACTGCCCCCAACATGGAGGCTGTGATACTGTCCCCAACATGGAGGCTGTGATACTGTCCCCAACGTGGAGGCTGTGATACTGTCCCCAACGTGGAGGCTGTGATACTGTCCCCAACGTGGAGGCTGTGATACTGTCCCCAACATGGAGGCTGTGATACTGTCCCCAACATGGAGGCTGTGATACTGTCCCCAACATGGAGGCTGTGATACTGTCCCCAACGTGGAGGCTGTGATACTGTCCCCAACGTGGAGCCTGTGATACTGTCCCCAACGTGGAGGCTGTGATACTGTCCCCAACGTGGAGGCTGTGATACTGTCCCCAACGTGGAGGCCGTGATACTGTCCCCAACGTGGAGGCCGTGATACTGTCCCCAACGTGGAGGCCGTGATACTGTCCCCAACGTGGAGGCTGTGATACTGCCCCCAACGTGGAGGCTGTGATACTGCCCCAACATGGAGGCTATGATACTGTCTGTGGTGGTATGATTAGCATAGCTGCCTGCCATTGGTGCAGAACACCCGCTTACCATTGGCCCTGGTCGGTCATGTGCCTCTCGACCAGTTGGTTGAGACCAGTCATGTGACGGCTCACCGATTGGTCGAGAGGCTGAGTTAATCCCGCCTCCAGGGCGGGGTATAAATACCCAGTACTCCCTTCGGTCGTCCTTCTACTGTAATCGACCGCAAGGCTAACATCTAGTATATTAAAGCCATACTTTTGTTCAGCAACTCGTCTCGCTTTCAATTGATGGTACATCAATTTAATCTACTAGAAATTTGAAGATGGAGCTCCGGATCAAGCCCGAATGCCTCCGCATCAGCCCACAAACTCCGAACGCATCAGCAATCTTTAAGCATTGGCTGGCGTGTTTCGATAGCTATCTGGCGACCGCAAGCAGCCCCCCCACCATGGCACAGAAGCTTCATATTCTCCATTCCAGCGTGGGCATGGCGGCCTACGCGATGATAGCGGAAGAAAAGGAATATGACGTGGCCATGGATACGCTAAAAGGACAATTTCTTAAGCCGGTAAACCGAGTGCACGCCCGACATCTGCTGGCTACCAGACAACAGTACCCCGGTGAGTCCTTAGATGATTTTTACCGGGCCCTCGCTGTCCTGGGGAGGAATTGCGCCTGTCTCCAAGTTTCAGCCACTGAGCACATGGAACTTTTAATCAGAGATGCTTACGTGGCTGGGATGCAGTCTGCCGCAATCCGCCAGCGGATGCTGGAAAAAGACGACCTCAGCCTAACTGAGGCACGGACTCTCTCCACCTCCCAGGAGGTCGCCGACTTAAACGCCAGTGCCTATGTCCCCAGCTGCACTGCAGCGCCCTGGGCCTCCTGGCACACTTCCCCACCGCGATCCGCCGCTCCCGACCCCCCTCAGGACTGTGCCGCGGGACAACCCGACAAGTCCGCGGGGCCCCACTGCTATTTCTGTGGGCTTGCCAAACACCCCCGCCTGCGCTGCCCGGCCCGCTCCGCCCTGTGTAAGAGCTGCGGGAAGAAGGGCCATTTTTCGTCGGTCTGCCAGGCCAAATCGGTCGCTGCTGTGCCGCGCAGCGACCGGGGATCTCCTCCTCCGGGCCCTTCCAGCGCACCGTGTCAACCCCCCCCCCCCCTCCCGGGGCCCCGGGGCCCCTGCGCCCGACCTGCGGGCCTCTCTGCCCCCGCTCTCAGCCGCTCCGAAACGGCCCGCCGGCACCGCTAACCCCGCCCCCAGCAACGACGAGTGTCCTGCGGGCGCCGCCATCTTGGGTCCCGGATGCCACGATCGGGTCCTGGGCGCCGCCATCTTGGGGCCCCGACTCCACGTGCGGGTCCTGGGCGCCGCCATCTTGGGGCCCCGACTCCACGTGCGGGTCCTGGGCGCCGCCATCCTGGACTGGCCCACAAGGTCCTGCCAGCACCCACTCGGTCGACGACGACGACTATGGATCTTCTCCACGGCTCGCAGCCATTCAGCTCGACCAGTCACGTCCACGCACGCTCGCCAAGACGATGACGCAAATCCACCTCAACGGGCACGAGACGGACTGACTGCTGGACTCCGGGAGCACGGAAAGCTTCGTTCACCCTGACATGGTAAGACGCTGTGCGCTCCCTGTCCACCCTGTAAAACACAAAATCGGGTTAGCCTCAGGTTCCCACTCCGTCCGCATCACCGGGTGCTGCATCGCGGACCTCACGGTCCAGGGGAAGGTTTTAAAAAATTATAAACTCCTTATCCTCCCCGACCTTTGCGCACCGGCACTCCTAGGACTGGACTTCCAGTGCAACCTGCAGAGCTTTACCTTCCAATTCGGCGGCCCTATACCCCCCCTCACTGTCTGCAGCCTCGCGTCCCTCAAAGTGGACCCCCCCCTCCTTGTTTGCTAATCTCAACCCCGATTGCAAACCCATCGCGACCCGGAGCAGACGGTACAGCGCCCAGGACCGGACCTTCATCAGGTCCGAGGTCCATAGGTTGCTGAAGGAAGGGGTCATCGAGGCCAGCAACAGTCCCTGGCGAGCCCAAGTGCTGGTGGTCCGGACTCGGGAGAAAAACCGGATGGTCATCGACTACAGCCAGACCATCAACCGGTTTACGCAACTGGACGCGTATCCTCTCCCCCGTATTTCCGCCATGGTAAACGAGATTGTGAAATACAAAGTCGTCTTCACGGTGGACCTCAAGTCCGCTTATCACCAGCTCCCCATCCGCACAAGTGACCGACTGTACACCGCGTTCGAGGCAGATGGGCGCCTCTACCACTTCCTCAGGGTTCCATTTGGTGTCACAAATAGGGTCTCGGTCTTCCAACGGGAGATGGACCGAATGGTCGACAAGCACGGTTTACGGGCCACCTTCCCGTATCTCAATAACGTCACCATCTGCGGCCACGACCAGCAGGACCATGACACCAACCTCCAGAAATTCCTCCGAACCGCAAAACTCCTTAACCTCACGTACAATAAGGATAAATGCGTGTTTATCACCGACCGTCTAGCCATCCTCGGCTATGTAGTGCGTAACGGAGTGATAGGCCCCGACCCCGAACGCATGCGCCCCCTGATGGAACTCCCTCTCCCCAATACCCTCAAATCTCTCAAACGCTGCCTGGGGTTTTTCGCATACTACGCCCAATGGGTTCCCAATTACGCCGACAAGGCCCGTCCCCTCATTCAGTCCACGACCTTCCCGCCGTCGACAGAGGCCTGCCAGGCCTTTAGCCGCATCAAAGCGGACATCGCAAAGGCCACGATGCGCGCCATCGACGAGACCCTCCCCTTCCAGGTCGGGAGCGACCCTTCAGGAGTAGCTCGTCCTGGGAAGCTCAATGAGCCTCCTGATGCCTTGTCCCGCGGTACCTGCGACCGCCTCCGCTCCCTCCACACGGACCTCTGCCATCCAGGGGTGACCCGTTTCTATCATTTCATAAAGACCCGCAACCTGCCCTTCTCCATCGAGGAAGTCAGGACAGTAACCCGTGACTGCCACATCTGCGCAGAGTGCAAACCGCACTTCTACCGCCCCAAGCGCGCGCATCTGATCAAAGCATCCCGCCCCTTCGAACATCTCAGCATAGACTTCAAGGGGCCCCTTCCCTCTAGCAACCGCAACATTTACTTCCTGACGGTGATCGATGAATACTCCCGCTTCCCCTTCGCCATTCCCTGCACCGACATGACCACATCGACCATCATTAATGCCTTCCTCTCCATCTTCTCCCTTTTCAGCTACCCCGCGTACATACATAGCGATCGGGGGTCCTCATTTATGAGCGACGAGCTGCGTCAATTCCTGCTCAGCAGGGGCATCGCCTCAAGCAGGACGACCAGTTATAACCCCCGGGGTAACGGACAGGTCGAGCGGGAGAATGGTACCATCTGGAAGACCATACTACTGGCCCTCCGGTCCAGAGATCTCCCTATTTCCTGATGGCAAGAGGTTATCCCCGATGCCCTACACTTTATCCGCTCACTCCTCTGTACCGCAACTAATCAGACACCTCATGAATGTCTTCTTGATTTTCCCAGGAGATTGTCCTCCGGATCCCCTCTCCCGACATGGCTGGCCGCCCCTGGACCCATCTTGCTCCGGAAGCATGTGCGGGTGCACAAGTCCGACCCGTTGGTGGAACAAGTCTAGTTACTCCACGCTAACCCGCAGTATGCGTACGTGGAGTACCCCGACGGTCGGCAGGACACGGTCTCCCTCCGGGACACGGTCTCCCTCCGGGACCTGGCACCCGCCGGCATGCGGCCTTCCCCCCCTTCACCACAGATCCCCCCTGCCCCTTTTCCCCCAGCGCCCCACCCAGGCCACCCCTTCCCCATCCATGGCGTCTCCACCACCTGCCCGGGGTACGGAGACAGTTCAAGGAACATCGCTCCCGGAGTCCAGGACATCAGCTGAACCACCACCATCGGCTGAACCAACGTCACCAACTCCCCTGCGGCGGTCTGCCAGGACGTCACGGGCAACGAAAAGGCTGATCGAGTCCATTTAACTTCAACACCACCATGGACCTTGTATGGACACTATGCACTGTTGCTAAATGTCTGGGCCAGTGGGAAGCCAAGGATGCATTTTTTCTCTCTCCTTACTACTCATACCACCAGTTCTCTGCCCCCCCCCCAACTCTCGTTGTCACCCCCCCCCCGCCGGCTTCTTTCTCCGCAAGGGGTGAATGTGGTGGTATGATTAGCATAGCTGCCTGCCATTGGTGCAGAACACCGGCTTACCATTGGCCCTGGTCGGCCGATTGGTTGAGACCAGTCATGTGACGGCTCCCCGATTGGTCGGGAGGCTGAGTTAACCCCGCCTCCTGGGCGGGGTATAAATACCCAGTACTCCCGGCGGTCGTCCTTCTACTGTAATCGACCGCAGGGCTAACATCTAGTATATTAAAGCCATACTTTTGTCCAGCAACTCATCTCGCGTTCAATTGATGGTACATCACTGTCCCCAACGTGGAGGCTGTGATACTGTCCCCAACATGGAGGCTGTGATACTGTCCCCAACATGGAGGCTGTGATACTGTCCCCAACATGGAGGCTGTGATACTGTCCCCAACATGGAGGCTGTGATACTGCCCCCAACATGGAGGCTGTGATACTGTCCCCAACATGGAGGCTGTGATACTGTCCCCAACATGGAGGCTGTGATACTGTCCCCAACATGGAGGCTGTGATACTGTCCCCAACATGGAGGCTGTGATACTGTCCCCAACATGGAGGCTGTGATACTGTCCCCAACATGGAGGCTGTGATACTGTCCCCAACATGGAGGCTGTGATACTGTCCCCAACATGGAGGCTGTGATACTGCACCCAACATTGCAGTGACAATGAGCAGTATTTTAGAAATGCTAAACGATCAGGTGTCACATAGCCCCAACAAAACAGGAAAATGCAAAATGTTATCCCCAGTTTCATTGGCACTCCTGCTTCAGTTAAAGCCCTTGGAGAGAGTTGTCACATTCCACCTGCGTGCTCAAGACTGGGAACAGTTGCCAGGGAACACTTTTGTTGGACAACCACTTTCAGGCAGGCGCTTCTGAGGCTGCTTGATGCAGTCTCCCAGTGCTGCCTGCAGTCATGTTGTTCTGTTGCTGCTGCGGTCAATTAGGAGTATGTTAATTGACAGGAGCTTCACTGTGCCCGGAGAGCAGCATCTCTTCACACATTTCAGTGCCTCCCACAAAGGTGGCTGCACCAGCTCCCACCCTCACAAACTCTGGACCCTGAGACATATTTTTGATCTGCACATTAATAGGGGTTCGGCCCTTCCTCTGCCAAACCAGCAAGATTACTAAAACCAGAATCTATAAACGACAATCTCCGCAGTGATATTAAAACAGTAATCCAGGCGAATTTCAATGGGAAAACAAAAGATTCTGCTTTTGGGGAGGGTGTTCCTGAGCAGCTGCAGCATCGAGAAACACACCTTTATTCAATAGCACTTTGGAGGTTTTTATGGCCTCGGCAAGGAAGCTCCCCCCCCCCCCCCCCCCCCCCCCCCCCCACCCGCTAAGGCCATGCTTTCATCATTCCCTGCACTGACGAGCTCAGGAAGGTGATTCGCAGATCGGGGCGTCATTTGTAAAGGCAGCCCTGACCTTTCGACTCACCTCAGCGACCGCTCTGTGCCTTCCTGACCCCCTCCCCCCACTGCATCAAATTGACCTCTTCCAGGGTCCTTGAGGCCCCCCCCCCCCCCCCCCCCCCCCTCACGCCACCTCTTAACGGCAAGGCACCCTCGTCCCAGCCCCTGGCATGAGCAACCTCGCACCTGGGCACCTTGGAACTGCTACCCTGGCAGTGCCCCTTGAAGTGTTATTTGTGTTGGTCGAACATCGACTGCAACTGGATGCAGTCAAACGAGAAACAGGCTTCCAACACAGGAAATGGTCCAACACTGTTTATTGAACCTGTTGATTGCTGTACATAATCTGCTGTGGGTTGACACTCTATTAACCTAACTAATGACCTCCTACTGGCTTGACCAGACTAGCTCTCTATCACATGGTGATGATGTTCACTGGCCTGTGAACTGCGACTATCTCCCTGGCCGTGTCCTGTGAGAGAGGGAGAGCCTTAATGCCCTGTGGGCTTTATAGTGGTGGTGTCCTGTCTGGTGATTGGTTGTTCTGTGTCGTGTGTGTTCATTGGTTATCCTGTGTGTCAATCACTGCCTGTCTGCATCTCATGATATACGTGAGTGGATATTATGACACCCCTGCTAGCCTGGCAGTGCCACCCAGACAGTGCCTGGGTGGCAATGCCAAGGTGCCAGGCAGGCAGTACCAAGATGCCTGGGTGCCAGCAAGAGTGCCAGAGTGCCACTCTTCCCCGATGAGCTGGGAGACTCCCCCAGGTGCCGTTACGATTGGTCCACGTTTGTGTGAATCAGAACTAAGTGGCACCCAGTCCAGGCCTTGCTGGGGATGCCATTAGTTCCCAGGCCCAGGGAGAATACGGCACAGACATATTTAAGTTCGCCTAATGGAGAGGGAGAGATCCACATCGCGACGTCTCACAAAGTTTTTTTGAATCTTGCGAGACATCTCGAGCATCACGAATTTCGCGAGCGACGTCCCGCCAGATTCAACGGCCTTTTCACATCACCAAGTCGGGCGCGACGAGGCCAGTAAATCTGCCCCCAGTCTCTGGATTCAAATAACTAACTAAAACTTTATGGCATGTAGCTCACACCTGTCTTGCATTCTAATTTATATGTAAACAATTTAAACACCTCAATTAGATTCATAACTCACTTCTAGGCACCTGCTGTTCGAGATATTGAATTAGAGATCAATACAGCAGAGTTGGAGGCTGTTCGGCCCATTATACCCCTGTCATGGGGGCTGGTTTAGCACAGTGGGCTAAACAGCTGGCTTGTAATGCAAAACAATGTCAGCAGTGCGGGTTCAATTCCCATTACGGCCTCCCTGAACAGGTGCCGGAAAGTGGTAACTAGGCGCTTTTCACAGTCACTTAATTGAAGCCTCCTTGTGACAGTCAGCAATTATTATTATTATTAAAACCATTCATAATCTCAGCATCTCGTAACCTTCTCTGCTGTAAGGAGGACCAGTTCGGCTTCTTCAGTACAAAAGCAAAATGCAGCAGCTCTTAGAAATTTGAAGTAAAAACAGAACACGCTGGAAACCAAAAAAGTTGCTGTTAAACTTGCCCCTGCTCTGATGGGCTGCCCAGCAGCCATTGAACATATTGATGGGTATTAGTTAGCTTTAGACAAGCCTTCCAGCTCCCTACCTAGGGTGGAAGTCCCACCTCTGAGAGAGCGCCCCTCCGTCCCAACAGTGCCACCAGGAGCAGTGGCCACTGCTAGGACTGCAGGTAGTCCCTGAAGAAATAAGGAGCCAAGAACTGGAAATGAAATGAATGAAAATCGCTTATTGTCACAAGTAGGCTTCAAATGAAGTTATTGTGAAAAGCCCCTAGTCGCCACATTCCGGCGCCTGTTTGGGCAGGCTGGTACGGGGATGAAATGAAATGAAAATGAAAATTGCTTATTGTCACAAGTAGGCTTCAATGAAGTTACTGTGAAAAGCCCCTAGTCGCCAAATTCCGGTGCCTGTTCGGGGAGGATGACTGATAAGTTTGAGGGGGGGGGGTGCATGGATTATTGGTGGCGCCAGGATAGGAGACCCAGGGGGATGGGGTGAGGGGGAAAAGGGGCATGGGGACTGGGGTGTATGGGTCAAGGAAGGTAGTGAAATCCAGGGGGTGGGAGGTTGGCGTGGGCAGACCTTAGTGGGGGGCTGCACCTTCCGATCAGGAAACTGTGCTTATGAAGAAGCACCCGTCCATTTAAGGGCCTCAATTTGTGTGAGGGTAGTAGGGCTATCTGTTAAATCACAGCCAGGTCGGTGGTGGGCAGGAAAAGCACCCACACAGTTTTACGGGCTTGCCTTCACCACGCACATTTCTGTGGAGAGAGAAGCAGGCCGAATGTTTCAAGCAGATAACAGAGAATCAGAAACTGCCCCTCGCATTGCACAGGTTTCACATTTAAACCGCTCAACCCACTAAATCAGCTTCTAGTCTGGAACCCAATGTTCGGTATCATTACCTATTGCATCAATCACAGTATTCCAGCCTGTAACTCATCCCCATTTCGGTTATCTCTTATTCTTTCGATAAACCATCCAGACCCCTCGACTATATCAGCACCTGTGTTTCTAGTGTCTTTCTCTCTTGGGTTGCAAGTTAAAAGTAAGCAGGACTAATTTGCTATTCTGCCAGTGTGTGCACACATTGCTTGATAGTCCTTTGGGGTTGAAGAGGATTGGAGACTCTGGAAAAGTGGAAATATAGGATAATAAAGTACAGCATGTGTGAAAATGAGCAACATTATTTTGAAAGCTGGTGACTACCTCAATGATCTTTGGTTTTGGTTCAGTTTGGACAGGATCTTTACGGATGCATTGGGCAGGGGCATGGGGAAGAAATTGAACAGACAGCCTGAGCGAGGCAGTCTTGCAGTTGTGCTGATGGGTGTCCTCTCTTACAGATTCTGTGCTCAATGCCTCCGGCCCTTTACTGGTGGAAATTCCGAAAACTCCGGGCTGCACGCTGGGAATGTCACTATCAAGCGGGACGCACCGCAACAAGCAAGTCATTGTCCTGGACAGGATTAAAGCAGCCAGCATTGTGGACAGGTACTCGCTGCATCCTCTCCTTTCAGTAAGAATCACGGTCGGGGAACATCAGACTCAGTTATTCAGGCTGTAGCTCAGTTGGTAGCACGCTCATCTCTCCAGTCCCAAATGTCGTGGGTTCGGGTCTTGTCCCAGAGACTGAGGTACAGAAATCTTAGGCTGACACTCCAGTGGCGTACTGAATGAGCAGAGGTGTCATCTTTCAAAGGAGGCCTTATCTGCTCTCTCAGCTGTTTGAACCTGGCTCCTGTTTAATATGGAGCCAACCTCCCTAAATTTGCCTGTTCATTTATCACATTGCTATGTGTGTGGAATCATACTGTGCATATATTGGTTCCTACATTGCACCAATGAACAATGGGGGGGGGGGGGTTCTCTGGTTTCAAAGCCATGTGCTGCTCTCCAGCGGGAGGCAGTGTGCCGTGTGCTGGCAACGGGATTCTCTGCTCTCGCCGCTGTCAATGCGATTTGGCATTGAAGCCATCCCATACCGCCGGGAAACCCATGGATGGACGCGCGCTGCCAGCGGGACCAGAGAATCCCGCCGCAAGCGAATGGCCGTAAAATTCCAGCCTACATTTCAGAAGAAGCCTTGTAAAGTGTTGAGCTTGTGCGAAGATGTTTAAATGGCAGTCTTTCTTTTTGCCCACGACAAGTTGATTTCCGTTTTCACTTGATATTAAAAGAACGGTAATTCCAATCGGATGAGGCACTCCACAAGATCGTGGCCACAGATCTGCCATAGCTTCTGTGTCTGGGTGTCCTGGGAACCCTGCTTCCTCTACGTCTGCTGCACCTCTTCAATTGCCTGTGGGCCGTAGAGAGCACTGTGGGTGTGCCTGCACCACATGAACAGCAGCAGTTCACAAAGTCGGCTCCCCACCACCTTCTCAGGGGCAATTAGGGATGGGCAACAAATGGGCAACTCATGCTGGCCTAGCCAACGGCATCCACATCCCAGGAGAAGAAAATACATATGGAGCTTACTGCCACATGGGGAGGCAAAGAAGAAGGCTTGATGCATACATTTTAGAGAAAGCAATAGAAGGGAGGGGGTGTGGTGGATGTGGGAAGATGTATTTAGACTGGGAAGAGGCTGACTTGGAGTGGAACCATTGCCGTGGACCATTTGGACTGAATGGTCTGTTTCTGTGCTGTAGATTCATGGTAGGTTAGAGGTTTTGGTCAAACCCTACTTCGGCAGGGGATTGTCACTGAGCACAGCTTGAGCCCTGATTGCTGTGGTCAGTTTTTTCAGGCGAACTGCAACAATCCATTGGCTGATGAAGGGTTGGAGCTGCCATCAAAACAAACCTGTAAGTTTTACTGACCTGAATGCAGAGCTTGAAAAGGGGAGGGGCGGGGGGGGGTGGGGGGCACCAAGTCTTGTACCGAGCGCCAACAGCTGAGGAACACATAGTTTTTCCATTGGTAGTACAGGCCAAAAACAGGGAACATTTCAGCCGTTTTGTTAACAGTTTGATGAGGAGCACTGGAAATGAAAGTGGCAAACTGGTGTGGTGCTGGGAAGGAGCGCTGGAACATTGCATCAGGAGATTCCAGGTTCGACTCCTGGCTGGCTCGTGGTAAATCTTGTGGTTGGCACGGTAGCACAGTGGTTAGCACGGTTGCCTCACAGCGCCAGGGTCCAGGTTCAATTCCCACTTGGGTCACTGTCTGTGCGGAGTCTGCACACCCTCCCCGTGTCTGCGTGGGTTTCTTCCACAAGTCTCGAAAGACGTGCTGTTACATGAACTGGACATTCTGAATTCGCCCTCAGTGTACCCAAACAGGGGCCTGAATGTGGCGACTAGGGGATTTTCACAGTAATTTTATTGCAGTGTTAATGTAAACCTACTTGTGACGCTAATGAAGATTATTATTATTATGTGTCACCTCAGCCAGGCCATGTTGCAGCAGCAGCAACAACCCCAACAACAACTTCATTTATATTTCCCTTTAAGATAGAGTAAACGCATCCCAATTGGTGCTGAAGAGGACTGCAGTCAAAAAGAGGTTGACAGCGAACTATATTGATGAGATATTGAGACCAGTGACTGAAACCTTTGGTTTTAAGAAGCATCTTAAATGAGAGCTTGAGAGCCAGAAACCTATCGGGAGGGAATGCCTTGGTTTGGGACTTGGGAGGCTGGATATTAATTGGATCTCAAGCCAGATGGTGAAGAATGGAACTCGACACACAAATTGTTTTCTTGATCAAAAACAGAAAACGCTGGACAAAAAGCCACCCGGACTCTAAACGTTAGCTCCCTTCTCTCGTCACAGATGCTGACAAGCTCCAGCCGCATACACACTGCA
This sequence comes from Scyliorhinus canicula, assembly GCF_902713615.1. Lineage (NCBI taxonomy): Eukaryota > Metazoa > Chordata > Chondrichthyes > Carcharhiniformes > Scyliorhinidae > Scyliorhinus > Scyliorhinus canicula. The sequence goes on from NC_052156.1 coordinate 82,169,585, forward strand.
CTCCCCACACATACACACTGCTCTCCCCACACATACACACTGCTCTCCCCACACATACACACTGCTCTCCCCACACACACACTGCACTCCCCACACATACACACTGCACTCCCCACACATACACACTGCTCTCCCCACACATACACACTGCTCTCCCCACACATACACACTGCTCTCCCCACACACACACACTGCTCTCCCCACACATACACACTGCTCTCCCCACACATACACACTGCTCTCCCCACACATACACACTGCTCTCCCCACACATACACACAGCTCTCCCCACACACACCATCCCAGCCAACAAGATGGCAGCGAGGAGACCAGCCCCGAGGTTTACAGATGCCAAGCTGGAGACCCTCTTGGACGCGGTGGAGAAGAGGCGGGTGACCCGCTGCCTTTCGCCGAGCCTGGGCGCAGGTGGCAGAGGCTGTGATCGCCGTGGGCAACACCGTCCGGACCGGCCAGCAGTGCCATATAAAACTGCCGGACCTCCACAGGGTGGCCAGGATGAGTAGGCAGCAACGTGCCACTGACACTAACCCCCGTAACCCGATGTCCTCTCTGTCCACCCGGAGGGCGGCCGAACCCCCACCCTGCATCTCACACTGCCACCCATTCCGGCTGCCATGGCCGGTGCCCACCCCTATGCTGTATGCGTCAGACTGTCTAACACTGTTTTTGTCTGTTCCCCTCCCCCCACCCCCTAAGAGAAGGCCGCGCACAACCGCCGGGAGCAGGAGAAGACAGGAGGGGGACCACCGGACCTGTGGCCCCCAACCATGGCAGAGCAGAGGGTCCCGGATGTGGTCGGCGGACCGGAGTAAAGGGAGGTCACCGGGATGGATTTTGTCGGCAGACAAGGAATTGAGACCCTGCTTAGTCGCAGTTCCCCATAATACGTGTCAAACACCCCTCCCCCCTCACCAGCACCACCCCCACAACATCCTCACCCTACACCATCCCCACACCACCCCCATAACAGCATCACCCCCACAACACCATGACCCTCCCTCACCCCCACACCACCCTCACCCCCACACCACCCCCACAACATCCTCGCCCTACACCATCCCCACACCACCCTCACCCCCACACCACCCTCACCCCCACATCACCCACACCACCCTCACCCCCACACCACCCTCACCCTCACCCCCACACCACCCCCACAACATCCTCGCCCTACATCACCCCCACCCTCACCCTCACCCCCACACCACCCCCACAACATCCTCGCCCTACACCACCCCCACAACACCATCACCCTACATCACCCCCACACCACCTTCACCCCCACACCACCCTCACCCTCACCCCCACACCACCCTCATCCCCACACCACCCTCACCCTCACCCCCACACCACCCTCACCCCCACACCACCCTCACCCCCCCACACCACCCTCACCCCCCCACACCACCCTCACCCTCACCCCCACACCACCCCCACAACACCATCACCCTCCTTCACCCCCACACCACCCTCACCCCCACACCACCCCCACAACACCATCACCCTACATCACCCCCACACCACCCTCACCCCCACAACATCTTCACCCTCACACCATCCTCACCCCCACAACATCTTCACCCCCACAGCACCCTCACCCCCACACCACCCTCACCCCCACACCACCCTCACCCCCACACCATCTTCACCCCCACAGCACCATCACCCTACATCACCCCCACACCACCAACGCCCCCACACCACCCTCACCCCCACACCATCTTCACCCCCACAACACCATCACCCTACATCGCCCCCACATCACCCTCAACCCCACACCGCCCTCACTCCCACAACACCGTCACCCTACATCACCCTTCACCCTCACACCACCACCACCACAACACCACCCCCACACCACCCTCACCCCCATCACTCCCCCGCCCCACGGTCTAATCGTGTGTCTTGTGTCTTGCAGGACCTGCTGGTGATGGGTTGGGTCCATCAGGTGTCCCCCGCCCCCAGCCAGTGCCACAGCCGGAGCTCCCCCCCCCCCCGTGAACTGAGCAGCGACAAGAGCAGCTTGGACACCAGTCTTCCACCCGAGATTCAGGAGACCCCGGAGGTCGGGTCGGAGATGACATGGATTTTCCATCACAGCTGTGTCCAACACCCTCCACCATATGCTCACTTTGGTTGGGCACTTTAGTGAAGAGGCTCCTGGGACACTATCTGCTGCGCAGCACATAGCTGCTCCGGTACATCAGGTGGAGGTAGGAACACCCGAGGGGGCAGACGGTCGAAGGGCAGGCCGACCCCAGGGACTAGCTGCCGTCCAGATGGGTCTCGGGCTTCTGGAACGGACAGTCCCATCTACAGTGAAGATACAGTTGCAGAGCCAGGGACTACATGAGGGGCTGTCGGCGAGCATCCAGCTCCTGCAGGCACAGCAGCAGCAGTTGGTGCCAACAATGCGTGCCCCCAGGCCAACACTGCACAGGTGGCATCCGCGGTGAAGGCATTGGGGTGGCAGTTGTGGCTATGGATCAGCATGTCCAAGGCCTGGGGCACTCTGTGCAGACGCTGCCCGAGGCCCAGGGCAGGGTTGCCGTCTCACAGGCAGCCATATGACAGAGCCGCCTGGACATTGCAACACCGCTTTTGAGTGTGGCCCAGTCACTGCAGGCCATGGTTGGGAATGTCGGCAGCATTGCCCAGGCGCTGGCTGATGTGGCGCAGACGCAGAGGGAGATGGCTTGGTCCCAGAGGGAGGTTGCGCAGTCACTGGCTGATGTGACTCAAACTGATGTGGCACAGCCCCTCAGGGTGGTGGCACAGTCGCAGCGTGATGTGGTGCAGTCCATGGCGGAGATGGTCCACTCCCTGTGCTCCATGTGCACGAGCGTGCGGACCTTGGTCAAGACCAGAGTGGACCTCCAGGACTGGCTTTCCAGCTAGCGGGGGGAGTCTCTGGAGATAGCTCCATTTGCACCCCCATCCCATGGAGTAATCTGGGGGCCATCAGGCACCCTGAGTGAGGAGGAGGTGTTGGGTCCTGTGCCGGTAACTCCCGCAGGGGAGGTGCCAAAACACCGCAGCACCTCAGACTCTCTTCACCACGCCCCCCCGCGCACCCTGCCCCGATGCATCTGGCTAGCAGCGGGCAGAACAGGGTGGCACCACGCCACCCGAGCAGCAAGTGGGCCCATCCAGTCCGGGTCACCCCAGGAGACGCCCGCCAAAGGGGATGCAGGACACAGGGCAGGAATTGGGCCTCACGGTAGCATGGTGGTTAGCATCAATGCTTCACAGCTCCAGGGTCCCAGGTTTGATTCTCGGCTGGGTCACTGTCTGTGTGGAGTCTGCACGTCCTCCCCGTGTGTGCGTGGGTTTCCTCCGGGTGCTCCGGTTTCCTCCCACAGTCCAAAGATGTGCGGGTTAGGTGGATTGGCCATGCTAAATTGCCCGTAGTGTAAGGTTAATGGGGGGATTGTTGGGTTATGGGTATATGGGTTACGTGAGTTTAAGTAGGGTGATCATTGTTCGGCACAACATCGAGGGCCGAAGGGCCTGTTCTGTGCTGTACTGTTCTATGTTCTATGAATCACAACAGGATGCCTCCACTACTGCTGTACTGTCTGACGAACCATTGTTATGGGCCAAGGTTTCGACAACCCCTGAGTTCACCTGACCCAAAATTTTAAATAGATTTTGGTTATGGGGAGCACAAGGGCCCACTTTACAAGTGTGATGCAACAGAGATCTAAAGTATTTTAAAACAAAAATAATGATTATTCTATGAATCCAGTTAATATTTTTAAACACACAGTAAACATCTTAACAACTATCAACACCAATAATCTCCACAGATACAATATTCTATAAGTAACCTTTAATCTTTCCTTGCAACTTCCACAAGACAAATACCCTCTTCAACACTGACATCAGGTTTTAATTCTCTATTGAGAGCAGTTATCGCTGTTAAACGAGCAAGTGATTTGAAGACATTCCTTTCATGCAGAAATAAATCAAAATTACACCTTGTTTCTCTGGCTGCAGCTCCCAATCTGCCAAACGAAACTAAACACACCCTGTAACAGACAGCCCAGCTCCATCCACACTCTGACATCACTGCAGCAATTTGACAAACACCAATTTCTTAAAGGTACTCTCACATGACACCACTTAGATGTAGCATTAGGGCCCGTGAGGCCATAAAGTTAGATACCAGTTAGGTTGGCACAGGTGCAGGGCACAGCCTCCCCGAACAGGCGCCGGAATGTGGCGACTAGGGGCTTTTCACAGTAACTTCATTTGAAGCCTACTTGTGACAATAAGTGATTTTCATTTTCATTTCATTTCAGTTATTGGGGCTCGGGCACAAATTTGTAAATATTTGTTCCGATTAAACACCTGTTACCACTGTTAAGACCTGTCTTGGTGCTGTCTTAGATGGGTGCGAGGGATGGGCTGGACTGGGCTGGTCAAAGAGGGGGGGGGTAATGGCCGGACATTGTGGGTGGGCTGGGCTCCCTCACCTCCCCCCCCTCCCCCCAACCCAGGTGGGGGGTAGCCGGTGGGGGGGGGGGGGGGGTGGGGGATAGTGACAGGGTGTGGGGTTGGGATGTGGTGTCTGTGCCCCTGGCCAGTCCCCCTTCCAACGCCCCCCTACCAGTTGATGAACCTGGAGGCGATCAGAGCGTCCCGTGCGCATTGGCCCTGACACACACCCTCCCAGCGCTATACTGGAGAGCCCCTCCAGAGCGGTCCATTTAAGCTGTGGCGTAAATCCTGTGTTCCTCCAACTCTGGTGTCTTTTGCACTGCCCACTCCATTCACCCCACCTATTGTAGTCAATGAGGAGGTGGGGTATGTGGGGGGAGTGCCCATATAGTTGGTGTCACTCTGCAGAACTAGGGGCCTGGGTGGGTGGTCAGTGCGTCAGCTGGGACTTGGAAGTTCCTTAACTGCGATTTCCTAACTGTGAGAAGGAAGTAAACTACTTTTGAGTTACCTTTCAGGGACTCCTCATTGACTACAATAGGTGGGGTGAATGGAGTGGGCAGTGCACAAGACACCAGAGTTGGAGGAACACAGGATATAAGCCACAGCAAGATGTCTGCGGTATTAACGGTTCGTGCCTGGACACCGTCCTAGTCCCATGGGGGGGGAGAACACAAGCTGCTCTGCCTTCCCCCCCTCCACCGCCTCCCGGCTCTCCCCCCACCCCAGCCAGCCCGGCCAGTGTCCAGAGCGGTAGCCCACGGTCGCTCCCCTCTGTGTCCTACCTCCTCTTTCTCTCCATCACCAGCCATGACGCTGGTTTCACGATTTTTAAAAGCACAAGTGAACAGCACTGACGGGAAATCGGCCCATCGGAGGCGGAGAATCGCGGAGGCCCCGGAGAATACCAGATCGGTGTTTACTGTACGTGCGTTCCAGAACGCATTGACGCTGCTGCCGAGGTGACGGAGAATTGCGATTTGGCGTCAAATCGGCGCCCGCTGCGATTTTGATGCCGGTTCTTTGCCAACGGAGAATCCCGTTGCTGTTATTTACAGAATGCAGGACCCTATATGTCGGCCTCCTCCCTACCAACTCGGCTGGCGTCCCAGAAGTCCTTTTTGAGGAAAAAAAAAACAATGAACATAAAATCATGAAACAAATCACTACCCTGTAACGGCCACTTTACATTATTGCAACAGAACCAATAAAACTTGAACTGAAACTTGACAATGTGACATTGGGGAGTTGTCCTTGATCCCTCTTTTAAGCAAATTAAAAAAAAATTGAATTCACTGATTAACTAATCAAAGGAGCACGGTAATGAAAAACAAAACTTTAACATCAACACTCGAGGCTCGGCCACCAATGGTGGTGTTAGAACACTCACTGGGTCCATGGAGATGATCTGATTATCTGCGTAATCAGATAATCGGTGGCCCTGCCGCGTGCCGGGGAGGGGGGCGAGTGCCGGGGAGGGGGGGGGCGAGTGCTGGGGAGGGGGGGCGAGTGCCGGGGAGGGGGGCGAGTGCCAGGGAGGGGGGCGAGTGCCGGGGAGGGGGGGGCGATTACCGTGGAGGGGGGGCGATTGCCGTGGAGGGGGGGCGAGTGCCGGGGAGGGGGGCCGAGTGCTGGGTTGAGGGGAGTAAATGAGTGCTGGAGAGGGGGAGCGAGTGCCAGGGAGGGGGGAGAAGATGAGTGCTGGAGAGGGGGGGGGGGGCGAGTGCCGGGGGGGGGAGGGGGTGAGTGCCGGGGGGGGGGGGGGTGGGGGTGAGTGCCGGGGAGGGGGGACGAGGGTGTGCCGGGGAGGTGGGATGAGGGTGTGCCGGGGAGGTGGGATGAGGGTGTGCCGGGGAGGGGGGGCGAGTGCCGGGGAGGGGGGGGGGGGCGAGTGCTGGGGAGGGGGGCCGAGTGCTGGGTTGAGGGGGGCATGAGTGCCGGGGAGGGGGGATGAGTGCCGGGGAGGGGGGGGCGATTGCCGGGGAGGGGGGATGAGTGCCGGGGAGGGGGGTGCGAGTGCCGGGGAGGGGGGGGGGGGGAGTGCCGGGGAGGGGGGGGGCGAGTGCCGGGGAGGGGGGGGCGAGTGCCGGGGGAGGGGGGGCGAGTGCCGGGGAGGGGGGCCGAGTGCTGGGTTGAGGGGGGGTGAGCGCCGGGGAGGGGGGGGGCGAGTGCCGGGGAGGGAGGATGAGTGCCGGGGAGGGGGGGCGATTGACGGGGAGGGAGGGGCGATTGCCATGGAGGGGGGGGGCGAGTGCCGGGGAGGGGGGGGGGGCGAGTGCTGGGGAGGGGGGCCGAGTGCTGGGGAGGGGGGCCGAGTGCTGGGTTGAGGAGGGGCGAGTGCCGGGGAGGGGGGGGCGAGTGCCGGGGAGGGGGGATGAGTGCCGGGGAGGGGGGGCGATTGACGGGGAGGGGGGGGGCGATTGCCATGGAGGGGGGGGCGAGTGCCGGGGAGGGGGGGCGAGTGCTGGGGAGGGGGGCCGAGTGCTGGGTTGAGGGGAGAAGATGAGTGCTGGAGAGGGGGGGGGGGCGAGTGCCGGGGAGGGGGGGGCGAGTGCCGGGGAGGGGGGGCGAGTGCTGGGGAGGGGGGCCGAGTGCTGGGTTGAGGGGAGAAGATGAGTGCTGGAGAGGGGGGGGGGGGCGAGTGCCGGGGAGGGGGGGGCGAGTGCCGGGGAGGGGGGATGAGTGCCGGGGACGGGGAATGAGGGTGTGCCGGGGAGGGGGATGAGGGTGTGCCGCGGAGGGGGGATGAGTGCTGGGGAGGGGGGCCGCGTGCTGGGTTAAAGGGAGAAGATGAGTGCTGGAGAGGGGGGGGGGGGGGGGGGGCGGAGTGCCGGGGAGGGGGGGGGGGGGCGAGTGCCGGGGAGGGGGAATGAGTGCCGGGGAGGGGGGATGAGTGCCGGGGAGGGGGGATGAAGGTGTGCCGGGGAGGGGGGATGAGGGTGTGCTGGGGAGGAGGGATGAGGGTATGCCGGGGAGGGGGGATGAGTGCCGGGGAGGGGGGATGAGTGCCGGGGAGGGGGGATGAGTGCCGGGGGGGGGGATGAGGTGTGTGCCGGGGAGGGGGGGATGAGGGTGTGCGGGGAGGGGGATGAGGGTGTGCGGGGAGGGGGGATGAGGGTGTGCGGGGGGGGGGGGATGAGGGTGTGCTGGGGAGGAGGGATGAGGGTGTGCCGGGGAGGGGGGATGAGTGCCGGGGAGGGGGTGCGATTGCCGGGGAGGGGGGGGGCGAGTGCTGGGTTGAGGGGGGGATGAGTGCCGGGGAGGGGGGGCGAGTGCCGGGGGGGGGGGGCGAGGGCTGGGGAGGGGGGCCGAGTGCTGGGTTGAGGGGAGAAGATGAGTGCTGGAGAGGGGGGGGGGGGCGAGTGCCGGGGAGGGGGGGGCGAGTGCCGGGGAGAGGGGATGAGTGCCGGGGAGGGGGAATGAGGGTGTGCCGGGGAGGGGGATGAGGGTGTGCCGGGGAGGGGGGATGAGTGCTGGGGAGGGGGGCCGCGTGCTGGGTTAAAGGGAGAAGATGAGTGCTGGAGGGGGGGGGGGGGGCGAGTGCCGGGGAGGGGGGGGGGGCGAGTGCCGGGGAGGGGGAATGAGTGCCGGGGAGGGGGGATGAGGGTGTGCCGGGGAGGGGGGATGAGGGTGTGCCGGGGAGGGGGGATGAGGGTGTGCTGGGGAGGAGGGATGAGGGTATGCCGGGGAGGGGGGATGAGTGCCGGGGAGGGGGGATGAGGGTGTGCTGGGGAGGAGGGATGAGGGTATGCCGGGGAAGGGGGATGAGTGCCGGGGAGGGGGGGTGAGTGCCGGGGAGGGGGGATGAGGGTGTGCCGGGGAGGGGGGATGAGGGTGTGCCGGGGAGGGGGGATGAGGGTGTGCCGGGGAGGGGGGGATGAGGGTGTGCTGGGGAGGAGGGATGAGGGTGTGCCGGGGAGGGGGGATGAGTGCCGGGGAGGGGGTGCGATTGCCGGGGAGGGGGGGGCGAGTGCTGGGTTGAGGGGGGGATGAGTGCCGGGGAGGGGGGATGAGGGTGTGCCGGGGAGGGGGTGGCGATTGCCGGGGAGGGGGATGGCATACCTGATGGCACACCTGGCACCGCGTGGCACTGGGGGATGACACCCTCTCCCCGTGTCCGTCAAGGTTACGGTGGCCATGAACATTTATGCCACGGGGTCATTCCAGGTGCCGAGTGGGGGCCTGTCCGGCATCTCGCAGGCATCGGTGCACTGGTGCATCTGGGCAGTGACAGACGCCCTATATGCCATTGCGGACTGCTACATCCGGTTCCCTATGGACCAGGCCAGCCAGGATGCCCGGGCAGTGGGCTTCGCTGCCATGGCCGGGTTTCCCATGGCCCAGGGCGCGATCGATGGGATGCACGTCGCCGTGTGGCCACCTGCAGATAACAGGGCCGTGTTCACCAATAGGAAGGGGACCTATTCCATGAACATCCAGATGGTCTGCGACCAGCGCATGATGATCCTGCACATCTGCACCCGGTACCCGTGAAGTGTACATGACTCATGCGTATTGGCGCAGTCTTACATCCCCGGCATGTTCGAGGGATGCCACCCCCGGCTGAGGGGCTGGTTGCTGGGCGACAGGGGTTACGCGTTGCGGTCGTGGCTGATGACGCTTATACGGAGGCCACAGACTGACACGGTGAACAGCTACAGCGATGCCCGTGCAGCAACCAGGGGTGTGATAGAGAGATGTTTGGCCTGCTAAAGATGCGTTTCAGGTGCCTGGACCACTCTGGAGGTACCCGCCAGATAGGGTCGGCCGCATCGTTGTGATCTGCTGCCTCCTGCACAACATCGCCCAGCAGAGGGGCGATGTGCCACAGCCAGAGGAGGGGGGAGTGGAGGAGCAGCAGGAAGAGGCGCAGCCCTCCCCAGATGAGAAGGATGGGGGCAATGGTCAGGACAGACGGGCTGGACATGGGCTGGAGGCTGCCCACCATTACCGGCTGGGCCAGCGGGCGCGGGACAGGCTGATAGCCGCCCGGTACTCTAACTAGGGGGGGGGCGGGAGAATCGGCGAGTATGGGTACAGACCGCACACCACAGCACCAGCCGACCACCCTCACCCCCCCACGCACCCACCACCAACACCCTCACCCTGCCACCCACCCACCACCAACCACCCCCACCCCACCCGCATGCACACCATCCTTCCATTCCACATCCACCTGCGGCACAACGGGCCGGGCTCACACGGTTGCCGGTGGAAGCGTGTCTATTGCAGGCCATGGAGGATGATGATGACCCGCTCTGTGATGAGCTCCTGGCTCCACATCGTTGGACAATGTCTGACCCATGGCCACAGTACCACCATCCTTCCGGACCATCCCTGCATGCTGCTGTGACACTGCAGCGCACGGTCCCGTCCTCTGCCCAGGGGGATGGAGAAGGCGACCCGGGGGGAGGGGGGGCACACTCACCTGGGGCTCATGTAATACCACCCCTCACACACACACTGACGCTCACCTCATACCACACCCCCCGCATGCTTCGGACAGAGCACAATGGCAGCTTCTGTAGGTGTGAAAGTGATTTCAATGACAAACAGTCCATACACGTGCCCTAGCTGCTAAAACGCGTCTGTGCCCTGCACCCGTGCCAACTTATTCAGTGTCTAATTGTTTGGCCTTACGGGCCCTTTGACCACATCGAGGTGGTTCCCCAGACGGTACAGCAGAACAGGAGGTGGTCTCCTGTGATTCCTGCCCTGTGACTCGGGATCCCTTTGGCGGCCGTTTCCTGGGGCGGACCGGCCTAGTTGGGCCAGGCTGCGGCTCGGGCGACTAGGATGGCGAGCTGCCAGCCTGTCCTGCCTGCTGCCCACCAGCTGCACCTGGGACAGAAGGGGAGGGGGGGGGGATGGAGTCCAAGGTGCCGCGGTGTTCCGGGACCTCCCCTCCACGGGGAACCGGGACGGCCCCAGCACCTCCTCCTCCCTCGGGGTGCTCGATGGCCCCTGGGCCTCTACATGGGTCGGGGGAGCAAACGGACCGGCCCGACACCTGGCGCTGCCAGTCCTGGAGGCCCGCCCTGGTATCGACAAGGTCTGCAAGTTTGCAGCCATGGAGCTCAGGGAGTTGGCCATACCTGTCTGTGTCTGGGCAACGCCGCCCAGCACCTGGGAAATGGCGCCGATGCCCCCAGCGATGGACTGCTGAGACTGGGCCATTGCCTGCGGAGACTAGGCCATGGCCTGCAGAGACTAGGCCATGGCCTGCTGAGACAGGGCCATGGCGTTGAGCGCCTCTGCCATCTGCCGCTGGCTCTGGCTCATGGCTTCACGTGAAAGGGGACCGTGTCCTGGGCCACAGACGCCGCCTGCACGGAAAGCCTTGCATACTGCTCCCCATGTCTGACACCGTCGCACCCATTGCCTCCACCACGAATGCCACCCGTGCGGTTTCGGCCTGGGTGTCAGACATGACCGGCACCACTCCCAGCTTCTGGACGCGGTGCACTCCTCCACCTGCGTCTGCAGCTGCCACAAGACGGCCGTCACCCCCTTCGATCGTCCCTGGTTCGGTGGCTGCATTGTGTCTGTGGGTGGGTATGGTAACTCCAGGAACGCGGGACCCGTCTGGGCGGCAGATGTTCGCTTGCGCCAGGTTGCCCTCCAACCTTCCGGCCCCTCTGCTGC